>NW_027411644.1:174855886-175465886 GCF_047663935.1 Musca autumnalis
TGAACTTTTCCGAAATTTTGTGTGGGAGGTACCCGAACAAGAGGACCGATTGAGTCCATATTGGAACCTCTCCTAAGCCTGGTACAAATTTCACGATGTATGGACCAAATCGGTTACTTCCTTCAAAAGTTATAGTGCGCACAAATTTTCCGAACATTTTTGAACTTTTGTGGGGGAGGTATAGGAAGTAGTGGACCGATATAAACCATCTTCGAAATTAAACTAAGTTTAAACAAAATATTACGAAAGCCAAATTTTGGACCGAATTGGTTCATCCGTTCGAGAATTTTCGTGCGTTCCAGCCAGCCAGACAGATGAAGGGACATTGCTAAATAAACAACAAATTGTCTGAAACGGATTTCTTCCAAACATACTTGGGGTCTAAAACCATTATTTCGATGAGGAAAATGTTGCCCGTATGCAATTCCATTTAAAAAAATTTGCCAGCACATCTACGATTTTTGGTATAGAGGTTATGGAACAAATTTTGTTTTCAAATCCGTTCGCGTTCACAAAATTGGCCTACGCGCGCAAATGTTATAGCGGTTTTTATTATACCCTCCACCATAGGATGGGGGTATATTAAGTTTGTCACTACGTTTGTAACTACTCGAAATAATCATTGTAGACCCCACAAACTATATATATTCTTGATCAGCGTGCAATTCTACATCGATATAGCCATGTCCGTCCGTCTGTCCGTCTGTCTGTCTGTCCGTCTGTCCGTCTGTGGAAATCACTCTAGCGTCCGAACGGATTGACGTAGGTTGATGAAATTTTGGGAAAATATGTTATATTTACGTAGGACTTTTGGTATTGAAAGCGGGCTATGTAGGTCCACGCTTTCGTATAGCCCCCATACAAAATGACGCGTGACGCGTCGTCGTTTTAAGGAATTTTTAAGATATTTGGCCCAATTAGGTGGTAATTGGTTGTAATTTAGTACTTTGTGTCTCCAGAGGCCAAAAAATATTCCTACCAAAGTTGGGTTATATAGGTCCACGTTTTGTTATAGCCCCCATATAAGGCCCCATATAAAGTACGCGCCATTTTAATATATTTTGAATGTATTAGACCCATTTGACCACAGAATCGGTTGTAACTTTGTATTTTGTGTTTCCAGAGGCTAAGAAACATTTCTACCATAAAATGTTTATATAGGTCCACGTGTTGATATAGCCCCCATAATACAATATCTCCCGATTTTCCATATTTTGAACGTTTTAGCCTCATTATCACACCGAGATGGCTGAAATTTGGTATTTAGTCTTCTTTAGGTGTATAAAACTTTCCACCAGAAATTTTTAGGTATAAGTCCACGCCATCAAATAGCCCCCATAGAACGGTACCTTCCGAATTTCGGTATTTTAAAGGTTGTGGCCACATTAATCCACCAAAATGGCTGAAATTTGTGGTGGAGGGTATAAAAAGTTCGGCCCGACCGAACTTAACGCTTTTCTTACTTGTTCTTATATAAAGAAAAAATATTTAAAAATGCCTTTTCCATTTTTATGAGAAAATGTATGCATAAATCGCTAACAGCATTCCATATCTATTCGTAAATGTTAAAATATTTAAAAAATTAATTTTTATATTATTGTTGTAAAATAGTGCAGCTTAATCTCGGGTTTTGTTGTTTTTAAATTTATAAAACAACAAGTTTTGTTTTAAAGTGGGATGTAGTTAAAATTGATTTAATTTCGGGAAAGGCAAAGAATACTAGTTTCGTCCAACGCCACTTGGACTCATCAGTTCTCTTAGTTCTTTTTTGAAACAAAGAACTCTTCCCCAATTTTATGACGACCAGAGCTCAAGAATAAACGTAACCGATGAACGTAACGTAAACGTAACCGATGAGCTCTAAATCCCCAATATTGCACACATTACCGACTGTATAACGATGGAAAAATTCAGGTCATATGACACTGATGGCTAGTATAAATACCACTTAAGGGACATGTTAATGTTCGTTTTGAAAGTTTTTACAGCAGGTAGTCCTTGCGTCTAATTACGAGAGTATAATTTTATATGGGCTGAGAAAATTACCCTAAAAACCTACGACCACCAAATAGAGTTCTTAAAGGGAGCCATAGTCTGTTCGTTATAACTATACATTTTATGATAGGGAGCTAATAGGGTGGATTACTAACATGAACATACTACCTTGAACATAATTTGATGAAAGGGCCCCAGTCGTACATCAATCTGGGTCTCACCACACAGTGAAAAGTAATTTCGAATATATTTTTGGCGATTTAATTTAAATTCTTCTGTAACATCCACCCGTATGGCAACCACCCTGCAACAAAGTATGAGTGTATGCTTGCATGCAACTAAATGAATTTAAACCTTCATAATGTAAATGCAAACGATAATCTCAAACACATTCGCGCGCATACGAGGCATAATAATTTGTCAAAGCGCCAAATACCAAAGCATAAGAATGTCAACCCGAAAGATACCTAAAAATTCCTTAAACATATTAAAAACACAGACACACACACGCATGCACGTAAATACATGGGAAGAGAAACACAACGATATCGCAGCAAAAAATCCTGAATTTTGTTAAACAATGCGGAAGGGTGTGGGGAAAGGATGGAGGAGGTACTCAGATGTATGTGAGTTTCAGTCGCAACTGGCATGACAAAAAGTATTTCGAAAACAATTTTCACATTAGCAATAAAGCACGATGCCGCAACTAATTAAAGTGATTTTGTTAAATAGTTTATACTTTACATTGTAAATTATTTGCATGTTCAATGTTCAGTTCATTTTCTTGTTTTTTTTTTCTTTCGTAGTCTTCGTTTAACCATAGAATGTATTTGCAGTGTATGGTACATGGGGAGAAAAATGTGTGGAAAAATATTGTTCGGGTGAGATTTATTAATAGTTATTATACTTTATACATATGCTGTTAAATTATCTTTGGAAGAGCTTGATATGCTCTTAATTGACGTTGACGTAGGAGATGAATGATACCAAGCAACTGCTCTGACCCGCTTTAACATGTCAAAGCCCAGCATTTCTCTTGGTCTCTCTTTCATCTCAAGTGGACACTGACCAACCCCTGGTGTCACCTGGGGAGCTGCCTTTAACACCCGTTAAAGGTAGCGAGCTAACATTTGCCGCGCGTTCACTTATAAGAACGTGGGTTTGAGTTTGGGTTAGTAACCCATACCTGTATGAAAAAACAAAGAAAAACAACCCCCTCTAAAATTGACCTGGAATGTTAGCACTCTTTGTAGAGAGGGTGCAGTTTACGAACAGGCATATGTACTTAAAAAAAACAAGGTCGATACCACAGCCTTACCGGTAATTCGATGGATTTGGAAAGGCGCCGCAACAACACATAAAGGTGACGCACTGTATTATTGCTGCAATGACACAAAGCATGACTTTGGTTGCGGATTTGTAGTTGGTCAACATCAGCTTTATTTGCGATCATATTCCCACTGAAACCAAGGACGAACAAACCAAACATATATTCTACGAGGAGTGTCGTGCTGCTACCGAGTAGAAAAATGCGGCTTATAGGGTTACTTTACCATCAGTAGCAATGAGTTGGGCATGAGATTGGTATCCGGAGATAAGAAGAAACGTCTATTCCACAGGAAAAAAGAGAGAAATGGAAAAGCGAGACTGTGAAGAAATCGAGATGTACAGGAGCCAGAATGATATCCGACAATTCTACCAAAGAGTGAAACATCAAACTGATGACTTTGGTGAAGGCACGTCCTCCTGTAGTGATCAGCAATGTAATTTGGTACTTGATACAGATAGTGTGCTCAGGATATGGAAAGAACATTTGAAAACATAGGAAAAATGTTCCAATCCAATCCCAAAAGATGGTATTGAATGTATACCGCCCGGCCAAAATGAGGTAAAGATAGGTTGAAGAATAATAAGGCAGCAACAGCCGATGGCTTACTAGCCGAGCTGTTTGAAACCGGAAGCGACACGCTGATAAAGTGTGTGCATCAGCTAGTTAACACCAAGTGGCAAGAAGAACGCATACCCGACGATGGAAATCGGAGAATCGTCCACATGAAAGAAGATAGGATTATGTGCTCTAACTACAGGGGCATAAGTCTGCTCCCCATTGCCTTTGTGGTTGCGGTTTACCGATGTCCAACTTCCATGTTGTGTCTGTTCGTACTTTATTTACTACGTTAAATCGGGTACGCACCTTTGCTTCAACAAAGTGGTGATCCGAGTATATGTTTGCTCCTCGGAAAGATGTTACATCTGACACCCCCTTCCATCTATCACAACGTGATAAATTTGATTTCTTGCTTTTTGGTCCGGAGACACCCAGGTGCACTTATTAATATCGAGGTGCTTAAATCTGTTACTGCTAACTACCATGTTTTTGCCGCTGCGAAGTTCATCATCCTCATTCCATTGTCAGATGTTTCACTGTGGAGACTGAATTCCCCGTCTGTTGGGCCAAAGATATTCCAAGTATTGCATAGAATAATTTTAATGTCATGTAATGTTTAATGGCTTTTTCTAAGCGCTCGTAAAATATATTTTTGGTCTGATCGTCCTTGTCTTCAGTGACAGGAATGGGTTACTAGCACAACTCTAGGTTCTTATGGGTGAACGCGTGGTACATATTAGCTGACTACCTTTAATGGGTGTTAAAGGCAGTTCCCTAGGTGACACCACGGGGAGGTCAGAGTCCACTTGAGATTATAGAGAGATTTAGATAAATCCTGGGCTTTGCAATGTTAAAGCCGATAAGGGCCATTGCTTGGTATCTTCCATCACTTACGTCACCCATATTTCATTTCCTGTGTCAAATTTTAACTTATTCGAAAAAAAAAAACACAAGTAAAAAAGTATCAGTCGGCTTTGCCGACAGTGATATTCCCTCAGCCTGTGTGGATTGAAATACTTTTTCCCCAAAAAAATCACACTAGCCTACGAAAAACATAATATCGCTGTAAACAGGGCCACTAGGAAAACCTTCGGTAAAAATGTCCAAAGGATCCCCGAACAGACCCTTAACCACATAAAAATTTTTAACCTAAACTAAGTTTCGACAATATTTAGCGATCCAAAGTTTGGACCAAATCGGTTGCTACGTCCATGAGAAATCGGGAGTACCATTTTAGCTAATATTTTCGAACTTTTGTGGGGGAGCTACCAGAAGGAGTGGACCTATAAGCACCACCTTCGAATTTGATCTAATATTCGAAGAAATATTTTAATATCCAAAGTGTGGACGAACGCAGTATTCGGTTCGAGCTCTCCAGCCACTACATATGGTGCCATAGGGGTTTTTTACTACTTTCTTCTTAAAGTGAATTTATCCAAAATTTTGTGTGGGAGGTACCCAAAGGAGTGGACAAATATAGTCCACATTCGAACCTGATCTATATCTGGTAGATATATTAGGATGTGTAAAGTATGGACCAAATCGGTCACTCCCATCAAGAGTTATCGTGCGCACAATTTTTCCGAACATTTTTCAGCTTTTGTGGGGGAGGTACCTGAAGGAGTGGACCGATATGGCTTATCTCCGAACTAAAACTAAGTTTGCACAAAATACTACGAAGGCTACATTTTGGACCGAATCGGCAGATCCATTCGAGAGTTATCTTGCGCTCCAACCACTACACACGATGTCATAGGGGTTTTTTGTACCTTTCAGGCTATTTTCTCAGGAAGTATGGACTTGCCCATGATGAAACTTATAGCGTCGTATGGGGGGCAGTGAATACAAGTTACCAACAAAAATCAAAGCGATTCGAGAGCAGGTCCTAAACTGAACTTTTCCGAAATTTTGTGTGGGAGGTACCCGAAGGAGTGGACCGATTGAGTCTATATTGGAATCTCATCTAAGTCTGGTAGAAATTTCATGATTTGCAAAGTATAGACTAAATTGGTTACATCCTTTAATAGTTATCGTGTGCACAAACACACTTGCGAACTTTTGTGGGGGAGGTACCGGAAGGAGTGATATAACCCATCTTCGAACTTAAGCTAAGTTTGGACAAAATATTACGAAAGCCAAATTTTGGACAAAATCGGTTGATCCGTTCGAGAGTTATGGTGCGCTCCAGCCAGACAGACAGACGGACTGACATGGCTAAATCAACTCCAAATTGTCTGAAACACATTTCGTCCAAACATACTTGGGGTCTGAAGCCATTATTTCGATGAGGCACATTTTGGCCGTATGAAAGTGTTAGCATAAATGCATCCTCGCCTAAAAATGACATAAGATTATAAATCACGGATACACAAAGAAGAAGACATTAAATAACACTATGCAACACTGAAAATGCAAACAACTTCTAGTATGCATCTTTTGAAAATACCTATTTAGACTACAAAAACCCTAGTAGGGTGTTGTCCTGTCAGATCCAGTTCGGATTTTATGGCCTCGACTAAACCGGGCTAAATCTACACTTTTTTGCATTTATCGGGCCTTTATCTCAGAAACGAAAAATGTATTGAAAACAACGGCATAGAGGCATTTTACAACAATGACATATTCTGAAGAGTTGTGTATTACATTCCAGGGAATATTTTTTCAAAAGAAAATATTAAGAACAAATTAATGGTTTTGGAGATACGGTGCGAAATGTATAAAAATTGTGGAATTTTTGCATATATTTTGAAATTTGAGGCAATAAATGTAGTTTCTCGAGTTCATTATTTCTCCAAATATTTTATTCTTGTCCTTATCTATAAATTTGGTTCAGAGGTCAGAAGAAGATTCGCATTCGTTTCAGATATATAGTCCCGAATTTCTTTAAAAACTCAATATTTAACCATGTTTTGATGGCGCCATAATATCCGAGCTGGATCTGTCGTTTGGGTCTGTACTTTCAAAAAATCCTCAGTTCGAATTGTTTGCACAATATCACCTTAAAAATGTTGCACAGTGTAATCTATGCCTTAAATTCAATAAACTACCTTTTCCTAAGATTTTTCAAAATCTTATTTATGCTATAAGAAAATTTTGTTAGTGTACTGCTTGTTACACGTCCTACAGTTGATATTTGTTCATTCTTTTATGTGTATTTTTCTGCTTAAATATATTTTGTGTACGCTATTCGCAATATCCATTTAATTTCTGTAAAAGCCAGCTATTTTGTAGATACATTTACTTATGTGACGTTTTTTCCTCCTCTATTTGTTTTGCGTATGGCAAGTAGCAGCTTGCTTGCTGGCCGACCGACCGGCCGCTTGCTCATTGGGTTGCTCTATTTAATGTTCATTACAACAATTTCATTTTAATTACATTGCTGTCATTGAAATCCATTTAATGCGATGAGATTTTCAAGTAATGAAATTATGGTCAATTGAAACTGAAAGATGCGAAAATGGAAAGCAACCAAAACAACAACAACAATGAAATTCAACTAAGAAGATGGAATTAAAAACTATAGGAATGAAGTCACAAAGGATAAGTGCTAGAGGTAGGTAGGTTCAAGATGGAAAATTAATTAAATAATAATATTTTAATTTTAGTATTGCAATTGACATTTTGTTGTTGGGTGAGATTTCGTGACGTCAGGTTTGATGGCTTAATTTTCCTTAAAACGCAAAAGAATGTCATTTTTATACCATCCACCATGAGATTGAGGGTAAATTAACTTTGCCATGTCAAGAAGCCCAGTGACCGGTTAACACAGCAATAAGTTTTGTCAGGTTCTGGCTAATCAGAAACTTTGAACGTTTGATGTTGTAATGTTGTCTTCAGGTACCTTTATGGGTGTAAATATGTCTGTTTCTTCCAAAAAGACACCCGAGCCGACTACACCTTTTATCTTAGAGACGCACGTGTTTACCTTGGTGTTGTAACACATCAGTGGTGATCCATTATTCCATTCATTCCAGATTAATGGAGCACATAGCCTTGCGGTTTTACATGCTTTGATGTGTCGAGTCGATCTATGCATGGCCGTCCGTCTGTAGTAATCGCTCTAGCATCCAGAGATAGGACACTGAAATATTGGAAAGATGCGTAGGCAGGTTAAGTTCAAAGATGGGCTTTATCAGTCCACGTTTTTTATAGGTATTCTGACGTCTGTACACGCAGAAAAAATATATGTTAGAAATATGTTTGGATCCAAACAAATATATTTTTGGGACTGGTTGCAATTAAATATATGTTTGGATCCAAACATATTATATTTGGGTTTAAACAAATATATGTTTGCAACATTTTGTAACATATCTCAATTTTATTTCTTTGGGTACCAACATAAGCGATAGTCCTGTATAATAAAGAGCTGTGTGTATGGTGCAATAGAAGACGTAGAAGCGACAACGGGAGGTTGAAAAATGTTGTTTTGGTGGTGTGTATACACATCGCATATTGCGGCCAAAAACGTGTGTTCCGTTCATTTTGTTGTTGTAGCGATTTATTTATTCAAAAGCGAAGAGAAGAAAAAAATGGTATGAATTATTTTTGTTATTTTTGCGAGAAAGACATTTGTGCTCTTTAGTAAATTAAATGCCCAATACATTTCATAATTAGAAAGTTTAAAATTGAATTAAAAAGGTGAATGGAAATACATACTTTATTATATGTTTATACCCTATACCACAATGTGGAAAAGGGTATTATAAGTTTGTTTTGGTAAAAATTCATGTAACACCGCGAAATATTCGTCGGAGACCCCCAATGTGATATACCAATCTTCATATCTCGACGAGATAAAGCGATTTTGAGATGTGTGTCCGTCCGTCAGTCCGTCCGTCCGTCTGTCCATTATAAATTGTAAACACGCTCCAGGCCGCAAGTATGGACCGATCGTCACGAAATTTTGTATGGAGGTCGGGTTCAGATCAGAATAGATCCCTATTCTTATTGGTGATGATCGTGAAATATTTAGCGGGTGAAATTGACCAAAAACATAATATTTATCCAATTTTCTAGCGGCTCTCTAGGTCTCAATAATAGTCCGATCCACGCGTAATTTTAAATAAGGTAAGAGTATATCACAAAGGAGAAGCTTGCAATTTGAGATGGCGATCGGATAATATTTAGAGGGTTAAATGGACCAAAACTTTTGTGTGAAAATTGTGAAAATTTTTAATATACAGCTTATATCTTAATTCCTGGAAGTGACATTCCGGACAAGTGAGATATACTTGAAACTGGAACGCTTGACCTTTCAATTGATGCAAATTATGTTTGTGTGCATGATCAGATAACAGAGTTACAGCCTAATATATTCCGTTATTTGTTTATAGTGTAATAATAAACTCGCTAGAAGTCGCAATTATACATCAATAGTCACGAAATTTTGCACCGGGTAAGAGTATAGGTCGAAAAAGATGCCTACAATTTTGAATGATGATCTGATATTATTTAGCGGGTGAAATGGACCATTACTTTTGTATGAAAAATATAAGAATGTTATTTTTGGTCGATATTTTAATTCCTTGAGGACATATATATTTCGCAAAGTAGCCTACATATGGGAAAAAGCTACTGACCTTTCCTCTGATGTAAATTGCAATAAAGTGTTTGCTACATAACGGGCCTACTGCCTAATATATAATGAGTTTTGTGTAGAGAACCACATTTTTATCCCATGCTACATATTGTCTCTCCAAAAGTTTATGTAACACCACGAAATATTCGTCCTAGACCCCTTATTTGGTATGCCAAAATTTATATCCCGACGAGATAAAGCGATTTAGCGATGTGTGTCCGTCCATTAAAAATTGTAAACAAGCTTAAGGCCGCAATTATGGACCGATTGTAACGAATTTTTTAAGGAGGTTGGGTTCGGGCCAGAACAGTAATGATTCGTTTTTGCTGATGATCGTGGAATGTTCAGGGAATGAAATGGACCAAAAACAAAATTTTAACCAATTTTGTAGCGGCTCTGCAGGTCAAAATAATAACCCACGGGTGCCACCGTGGTGCAATGGTATGCACGCCCGCCTTGCACGCAGAAGGTCGGTGGTTCGATTCCCCGGCCAGGCAAGATCAAACATTTTTCAACGGTGGCAAAATACCCCTCAGTAATGTTGGCGACATTTCCTGAGTATTTCAGCCTTGAAAAACTTCTCCACAAGTGGTGTCTTAAGACACGCCGTTCGGACTCGGCAATAAACAGTAGGTCCCATATCATTGAGCTAAATATGAATCGGAGTGCACTCATTGATATGAGAGAAGTCTCCCTTGTCCCGTATGGGATGTTGTGGAACAATGTTTAAAATTTTAAACAAAGTTTAAGTTTATGATGAAGAAGAAGCGTACAAACCAACGTGAAGATCAGATAATACTTAGCGGGTTAAATGGCCTAAAACTTTTGTGTGAAATTGGTAAAAATTTCTATAACGTAGCGGTTAAACAACGGAAGTAGTAGTACTACATAAGTGAGTTTCATTACATTTTAGTTGGTGTGAACTAAATGTTCCTTTCCTGCTACAAAAATGTCTTTGTCATGCTAGATAACTTTTTGGTTTTGGTCATAAGTATTATACATTACATATCAGATATTTGATAATTAAATTTTCACAATCATTGAAAAGAAGTTCCGTGGAGAGCGATTGTCCAGGGATAGTGGTATAGGGTATCCCATGGTCGGCTCCGTCCGACTATAGACTTTTCTTACTTGTTTTATATACATATTCAGTGGTTTTCTTGGAAACGACAAAAGTCTATAAATCAAAATTTTCAGGAGAGCGAAAACAATATTTTTTGTAGTATTTGAGGCACATTGAGGATTTTATTATTCATACAGGATGGCAAAAAAATCGTTATGAATAAAAAATTTCGATTTTTTATACCCTCAGCCTTTAGGCTAAAGAGGGTATATGAAGAAAAGACAAAATTTTTTAGTTTTCCATAAAAAAAAATTAAAAATTTTTTTTAAGCTACATGAAAGATTTTTGGTACATAGATTGGAAAAAAAATGCCATTCTTAAATCTGTTCGTGATACTAATTTTGGTTGTTGCGCGCAAAAGTTATGGCGGTTTCAATTCTAATAAAAAGAAAAAAATCTTTAAAAGACTCTAATCATTATATTGAGAAACTCTCTTAATTAGGGGCTCCCTACATACTATATGTTTACTGAGGTCCCATAACTTTAGTGAAAATGTTGTGCATTTTCGCGGAAATTAGGAAAGAATTCCAAACAATTGGTAGTTTGCAACTTGTTTTAATAAAATTCAACCTGCTTATGCCTCTGAAAAATATATAAAAAATATGTACGTAATCTATACATCGCGAAGATTCAAATGAAACCAAAACTATACAAATCCGTTTAGTGGTTTTCATATTATAGCGAAAACAAAAAAATATATTGAGGAAATTTATAAAATTTTTGTAAGAGAAAATATTTATTAAAATTTATTTTGTGAGTTAGTTGAACAAAATGTAAGAAAAATAGGTCGGAGTTTTTCTTCTATTTTAGTTAAATTTCACGCAATAAATCACATTTTTTATTCTAATCACTTCTCGAAAACACGCTAACATCTAGCAGAAGATATGGATATCTTTCAAATAAATGTTGGGTTCTTTTTAATGGGGTATAATCTTGAAATAAAATTGTATCGGGTAATGTTCATTTTGAAATGCGTGTAAATCGCGAAATCCTCAAAATCACTTGATGCGCATGCGGTTTACCAATACAGCGAATTCTTCTCTTTTAATTTGTACACATTTGCCAGGATTTACTTTGGCCGCTAAGATGTAGCATCGTCTGCAGTTTAGTGTGCAACAAACTGTATAACGCTTATATTTTGCACAAAGTGCATACACTTTTTATGCGCATCCGATTTCACTATCAACCGTGAAAAAATACATCGATCTAAACATATTTCAATAAAATCCATCAAGAACCGTGGATGTAGCATCACACAGTATTTTTTGGATAAATCGGATACAGCCCCCACGCCACTAAATTTTTCAAACCGCTGTTTTCGCACAAACGCGAGTGATGATTCACTTTCTTCATTGAAATGGAAACGATCCACATAAAACGCGAATTAGTCAGCGATATTTTGAAAAACATTTTTCGCAAATTTTTCAATTTTTGCAGTAGCCATTTCCGCCGTTCTAGTAGATGGATTTTTATGATCTGTGAATTATATGATCCGGATCGTCGAAAAACTAAAATATCGCGGGGTACCAGCACACTCAAAACGATATTGTAAATACTGTACCCAAAAAATAGGTTTTTTAGAAAAAATATCACACTAAATTTTGGCCTTTGGCAGTAGATTACTCTGCTGCTGTGTGGGCTACATACTCAATATACATATCAGATTATGCGAAATCGCGAGTTCTTTAATCCTATAATTGGTTTTTCGAAATATCCGAATGCGCGTCCCAGTTACATAAAAAATACAAAAAACACCTGAAATCCGGCTTCAAAATGTCAGCATCCATACAAGGTGGATGCAGTGGAAATTTTGGAAAGTGATACATTAGAAGTGTAATCTTCATTTTGTATTCTCCTACTTTTACTTTGGACAGATGTCCGTCATTTGAATGGTTTAATCAGAAATCGAATAGCTATGTAAAAAACCTGTTTAGCTTCAACGTGTTTTTACCTACGTTTTTTCCTTTACGCGGTCGTAACTACCACGTAAATTAAATTTTTTTGCTAAATTTTTGAGCTTTGTACAAAAACATCTAAAATAATCCAGCAATAGTCATAGTTACTGGTAAACTACAATAGTTCGCGTATTATAATAGTGCAAACCTTGGCTTCATGGAAACTAAAAAATTTTGACTTTTCCTCATATATACTTTGATACGATGAAAATGTGCCTCATCGAAATAATGGTTTTAGACCCCAAGTATGTTTGGACGAAATGTGTTTCAGACAATTTGGAGTAGATCTAGCCATGTCCGTCCGTCTGTCTGTCAGTCCTGCTGGCTGGAGCGCACGATAACTCTCGAACGGATGAACCGATTGTGTTCAAATTTTGGCTTTCGTAATATTTTGCCCAAGCTTAGTTTAAGTTCGAAGATGAGCTACATCGGTCCACTGCTTCCGGTACCTCCCCCACAAAATTTCGAAAATGTTCGGAAAGTTTGTGCGCACTATAACTCTTGAAGGGAGTGACCGATTTGGTCCATACTTTGTACAGCGTAAACTTTCTACCAGAGTAATATGAGGTTCAAATATGGACTCAATCGGTCCACCCCTTCGGGTACCTCCCACACAAAATTTCGGAAAAGTTCAGTTTAGGACCTGCTCTCGAATCGCTTTGATTTTTGTTGTAGCAACTTGTATTCACTGCTCCCCACACGACGGTACAAGTTTCATCAGGGGCAAGTCCACACTTCCTGAGAAACTAGCCTTAAAGGTGCAAAAAAAAAACCCTATGACACTGTGTGTAGTGGTTGGAGCGCAAGATAACTCTCGAACGGATCTACTGAGTCGGTTCAAAATGTGGCCTTAATAATATTTTGTGTAAACTTAGTTTAAGTTCGAAGATAAGCCATATCAGTCCACACCTTTAAAAAAAAGTTCAAAAATATTCGGAAAAATTGTGCGCACGATAACTCTGGATGGGAGTGAGCGATTTGGTACATACTATACACATCCTAATATATTTACCAGATATAGATCAGGTTCGAATATGGACTATATTTGTTTTGTTCAGTCCTTCGGGTACCACCCACACAAAATTTTGGATAAATTCATTTAAGACCTGATCTTGAATCACTTTGATTTTTGTTGACGCATCTTGTATTCTCTGTCTCAATTACGACAGTAAACGTTTTTTCAGGGGCAAGTCTATACTTCTTGAGAAAACAGCCCGAAAGGTGTAAAAACCCCTATGGCACCATATGTAGTGGCTGGAGAGCTCGAACCGAATACTGCGTTCGTCCACACTTTGGATATCGTAATATTTCTTCGAATATTAGATGAAATTCGATGGTAGCTTATAGGTCCACTGCTTCCTGTACCTCTCCAATAAATGTTTGAAAATATTTGCTAAAATGATAAGCGCAATATCTCACAAAGGTAGCAACCGATTTGGTCTAAATTTCCGATCTCGAAATTTTTTGTCCAAGCTTAGTTTATGTTCAAATTTGGGCCCTATCGGTCCAATACTTGGGGTACCACTCATACAAATGTTCAACACATTTTTGTAGTTGAGGGTCTGTTCGAGGATCCTTTGGACATTTTTACTGAAGGTTTCCCTAGTGGCCCGATATTATGCTTTTCGTAGGCTAGTATGGTACAAAAGCCCTATCTATCGATATCCCCCGCAAATTTTTGAGCTTTAATCCAATCCATATTTCTGTCGGTTCATACGCCCATACATTATTTCAATCCACACAGGCTGAGGGTATATCTCTGTCGGCAAAACCGACCGATACTTTTTTACTTGTTTACGAATATATTTTCTATTAAACTTTTTTAAAACCGTATCTTTTTTGCACAAAATGACATATTTATTTATACTTATGTTGTTTCCTATGAAAAAGAGCGGAGGAAAATGGAAAACACGTGTACACTTGTGTTGTTTTTCAGTGAAATTTATTTTACAAAATATTACCCAATCTTCATAGAAATAAGAAAACAAAACTATTTGATAAAACTTTAAGTTAAACATTTTTACTTAAAAATGTTATCAGTTTCTCCCGGCAACTGCCAAATAATGATCGAAGACGAAAATAAAAAATAAAAATATTTTTCATAGCAATATTATTTAGAAATACTGGGATGTATTATAAATTATTCATTATAGATATATAATACGCTTTTAGAATTTGATGAATTTGTAATTATTTATTATTTTTGTTTTACTGCGATTACATCACAATTGTACTTTAGTATTCATTCGATCAGCAGTTCTTGCTTTTTATTGCACCATGTATCTCTTTTTTTCATAAAAATACGTATCTGGGAGTAAACTACATAAAAACAGAAAATTAATATAAAATAGCAAGCAAAAGAGCACATTAAGTTTTACGTCTTTTTCACATGAAAGAGAATCCATAAATATTTTAATTTTATTTTCTTTTGTTTTAGTATTGTTCGGCTACAGGCTTTTTTAATAAAAAGACTTGATGTTCTATGTTTTCAAGTTTTCTTTATTTCCAATATTTCGATTGGAGTCTCCAATCATCTTCAGGGAATTAAAGGAAGTAATGGATGTTTACTGCCCAAAACACTTTCTTTAAGTGTTTTGGGCAGTAAACATCCATTACTTCCTTTAATTCCCTGAAGATGATTGGAGACTCCAATCGAAATATTGGAAATAAAGAAAACTTGAAAACATAGAACATCAAGTCTTTTTATTAAAAAAGCCTGTAGCCGAACAATACTAAAACAAAAGAAATCACAAGAAGGCAAACTATTGATAAACAACAAACAATTTTATTTTCATACAAAAGATCCTAAGTCGTCTTGTCTTTTTTTTATGAATATGTTTGCGATTTACTGCTGTTTATGTCCAAAATAATAAGTTTATTTGAAAATTATTTTGTAAAAAGGTCCACTTAAGTAGTTTTGCCAAAAAGTATATAAGTAACGGAAATTTTTTTTTCGAAAACGGAATCGTGATATGGTAAGCTCTCAAAAAGTACAATTACGTGGCATTAATAGCTCAAAATTAACATAAGTCGACTTACGTCGTTTTGTGTGAAAACCACAGTATTGGTAATAACATTAATACATTTTTCATATACATGCATATATTTGAAATATGGATGTACCCTCAGTGGATTTTGGGTTTGTATTTATATTTCATCTAAACAAATATTTGTTTGCAGGACCAAAACACATGTTATGTTTGGGACTGGTTGCAAACAAATATATGCTTGCTCAAAATAAGTTTGGGACATATGTTAGAGAGGCCGTTTTTTTCTCTTCGTGTACCTACGTTTTCCGACCAAATTAGCTATAATTTACATTTTGGATTCCTAGTATTCAAAAGACTTCTCCACTAAAAATTGGGGACAGAGGTCCACGTTTTGAAATAGCCCTCATATAACGGTGCTACGCGATATCAGGTATTATGAATTTGTAGATATATTTTCAGACCGAATTATCTATTATTTAGGTTCCTAGTGATCAAAAAACTTACTGTCGACATACATAGTCTACATTTTGGTATATAAAACATCAGCTATTTAGACGTTTTTAACTACAGTTTCAGACTGGAACTGCACTGAGTCAGCTATGTAGGTACTTAGCCTATCTCATATGTATGTCATCGATGATAGGACCAGACGCTAAGATCGTACAATCATACGGATATATGCCGTCTGTAGGGCGTGGAATATCAGAAAGGTTAAGCAGTTCTGCCTCGGGGAATGCTCTGTTTTGCTCTAAGAGTCCTAGATTTCTTATTTTTTCGAACAGCTTGGCATTGGTATCGAAGGTCTACGATATGTTAAGAGCAACTATAACTGTTCGGTAGCATGGTATGTTCTGGTTCAGTCCTCGTCCGACATGTGTGGATATTATGTATAATACCGTTGCGGTGCTGTGCATTTTCCGGAATCCATGCAGATGTTGGACAACTGAGAAACTGCTTCTCATTATGGGGAGGAATCGTGCCCCTACACACAGAAAAAATGGACTCTCTAACATATGTCCCAAACATATTTTGAGGCAAACATATATTTATTTGCAAGCAGTCCCAAACATAACATATGTTTTGGTCCTGCAAACCAATATATGCTTGGGTGCAAACAAATTATATGTTTGGATACAAGCAAATGCAAACCCCAAAAAAAAACACAAAAAAAACACATGCACCAATGGGCGCTTTCTGAGAGCAAGGGAGAGTAAATGTCAATGTGAAACACACACACTTGCTCTCAGCAAGCGCTCACTGGCTATTTCGAACATATATACACAGTTATAATGGTGGTGTTTTTTATTGAAGGGTATAGAAAAAAAGGCAAAACAACAAAGACACATAGGAACATACAAAATTCCAAACAAATACATAATACATTTTAATATAGCATCAGGCAACCCATACCAACGCACATTGCGTTGTTTGCATTAGTATTGGAGACATAACACGCTCAATCCCAGCCAGCATTTGGGAGTGAGTTTCTCATTTCCTCTATCAGAAGTAATCGCATTCTGAACTTCTTTTCTATAAAATAGCGATCCTTTATCATTTTACAATAACAAATGCATTGCTGTCCCTTTTTGAACTTTTTGATTAACTACCTAGTGTCAGAAAAGGAGAACGAAATTCTATTATTGATTGCTTACACGACAATGCAGACACTTCGATTGATTACGTTCATTTGAGGCGTGTACAACCTTAAACTAATACATATAAGACTTTAATCTATCTGGTGTTTATAAGGTACGGTGGTGCAGTGGTAAGCATGTTCGCTTTGCATTCTTAAGGTCATGGGTTTGATTCCCAGGCCAGGCAACATAACATTTTTAAAAGTACAAAAATTAATGAAGATGACAATTTCACTAAGGATAGTTCTTTAAAAACGTATGATGTAATTTGGAACATTACTTAGAATAGTAAAAAAGAATAATAAAAAAGAATAACAACAAATAAAAAGAAAAATGAAAAACGAAAAAAATGTTTTTTTCGTCACAATCAATTTTATCGCTAAAAGTACATCTAGGAAGTCTCGAAAGCGGCATTCACAAGTAGTGTCGTGGACGTGGTTCATTTCTTCCCGAACGGTATGCCTACTTCAATTAGAATGCGAGATCGCGGATGTGTATTTCTATCGCCTGGGAGTGACTGCTTCGGGTAATGGGCGATAAAAAATGCTTGCTGGGATAGACCGAGAATCATTCGCTAAGTCAGAGTGAGGCAGAGAAAATTTTTGGGTCTCTCTTGTGCTCTCAATGAGCGTAAATTTGTTGTTGTTCACAACGTGTTAGCATTTACACAGGCTGTGAGCGATAACAAATTTACGCTCACTTAGAGCAGAGTGAGGCAGAGAACATTTTTGGGTCTCTCTTGTGCTCTCAATGAGCGTAAATTTGTTGTTGTTCACAACGTGTTAGCATCTACACAGGCTGTGAGCGATAACAAATTTACGCTCACTTAGAGCACATGGGCTCTCTTGTGAGTCACAATGCCTACCCTTGCGCTAAGTGGACGCATACACAAAAAAACAAAACAAGCGACGCAGAACCTTCTTCATTGACTGCTCAGATGAGACTAAACGTACGCTCCGCTCCCAAAGAGCGTGCGTGCACCCTTTGCCTAATGCTGCTTTAATAAAAGAAAAGCTGAATGAAATAACTTATAAAAAGTCGCATTTTAAAAAAGAAAAAATATATAGAAACATCGTTGAACGCTTCTCCTTAGTTGTGAAATAAAACACATTTTCTTTAAAGTTGAAATCATCAGCGGGAAATCGGCATCTGGAATCAAATGATTATATAATCTAATAAATAGGTACATCCATATTTCAAATATACATATGTATGTAAATATGTTTGTATGTATGTATATGAAAAATGTATTGATGTAATTACCAATATTAAATGCGATTTCTTCCTTGTCCAATAAAATATTTCCATTCACCTTTTTGATTCAATTATAACATGTATTGCACATTTAATTTACTAAAAAACACCATTTCTTTAAAGTACAGTACACATTGTCAGTTTTGACTGACGATTTTTTGCAACTATCGATAACTGTCCAACTGTCCAGCAACCACAAAATATTTTGTGGTTGCATGATGAATGACAAAAATGAACGGCCACACTAACAAGCAAAAACAAAGGTGTCATTCAAAACTGGCAATGTGTACCCAGCTTAAGAAAAGACAAAACACTGATTTATTCACTCACTTTACCGTCTTTACTTAACGATGTTCTCTAAAACAATAATGAAAAAAGACCAACATAATTAATACCATTTTCTTTTCCTCACGAAACACACCTGTTTTACGCATACACATCACAAAACCCCTGCGTCTCCTATTACACCATGCACACAGGTCTTTATTGTAACCAGCATTCCGCAGCTGCGAGAGCCCTGTTGTTACTCTCTTTGACAAAAATCCTCTCCACCCATAAAAATATGTTCTAACATAAAAAATATGTTGGTACCCAAACATATAAAATAGAGATATGTTACAAAATATTGCAAACATCTATTTGTTTGGACACAAACAAATTATGTTTGGATCCAAACATATATTTGTTCGGAGGACAGAGGCCATCACCTCTACAATTACGTGTTTGTGCTCGAATGACGTGGTGTTGCAAACTGGTGCTTCTCACTACCAGGTTTTTGCCGCTTCAAAATTGATCAATGACGCTGATTGTCGTATGTTATCTAACGGAGGCGGAACTTGTCGTCAGTTCGACCAACCATATTTTATCTTTCCAATTTGAGCATTTAAATTCCCTAGAACAATTTTAATTTCATACCCAAGGCAGCGGTCATATGATCTAGGCGCTCGTAAAATATACCTGCTGGGCGCAGATGTGTCTGATATTAAAGTCGTTTGAGATCTTAACGTCTGTCCGATGCCATCCTACTTCCTGTAAGGCGACAATATCAGCCTTTTTTCACACATTCCAGGTTCAAATTCGCCAGTCTATGTTGGGTAACTTATTATGAGGTGCAATTTTTGGACCAAATCAGTTGATCCGTTCGAAAGTCATCGTGCGCACCACCTAGCCAGACAGATATTCGAACAAACACGGGTAAATCGACTTGGCATCCGAAACCATTATTTCCATGGGGTCCAAACCCATTATTTCAATTTTATTATATTCATTCACTATATGCAGGACATTATATTATATTTATTTATGTGTGAGGAGAAATATACTCCAATGAAATGTTGTCAACCGTTTATGTTTATATTCAGTGTATATAATAGCAATATAAATTGTCTGTCTCCTATATGCATCTGTAATAAGAAATTCGCCTGAAATCTAGCAAATAATGCTTATTTATCGGCATTCGTCCAAATACATCGTATCAGACTACTTAAAACCAAAACGAATATTGTCTGTCAAAAAATTGAGTAGCAATGTAACAAAAACAAAAGCACACACGTAATGACAATTTGCATTTGGCGTATCTTAAAAACAAAAACGTTTTAATAGTTAGTCTACCATTTCAATTGGTGTATAACAGTCATCAGCACACAAATTGTTACCATACAATAAAATGCCAATTACACACTGGAACATTACTTATCAAGAAATGTAAAATACAATCTTCCAGAATGGTTTGTAGAGATTGACTACTGCTGACTACTGGTTTAGCACTTTAGCCTCAACAAATCTTTTCTTTATATTTCTAAATAGTTTAAAATCCAATCATACATAATGTATAATTTGTCACAAAACCTTTTTAATATTTTGTCAATATACTGTATGTCTGTTGCATGATAGTTTCTAAGACGAATGTGTTTTGTTTATTCTTTTATAGACTGTCACTAAGGAGGGATCCTTTAATTTTCAGACAACAGTAAAGAGAAATGCCATTCGTTGCCACAAACATACATACATGTATGCTGGGCATTGGAATCCAATCTCATATGTCGTTCTGTTGCCACTACTGCCGCAGCCGTAGTTAGGTTGGTGTCATGCACTCATGTCTAACACAACAAATCGCTTACATTCCTGCAGACACATTTAACAAAGAACAAAACAACAAAGTGGATACTTACACTTTTCCTGCCTGCTGCATATTCGGTGTGTGCGGTGTATTTTTTTATGGGCACACTGCCATATTGTGTTGATGGTGTCGAGTGTTTTATTTTAATGCGTTGGCTGATTTCTGTCTCGGTAGCACTTTGGTGGAAAATTAATTTCATGTTATTGTTTTTTATTCGAGTGTTATAAAGATTTGTTTATCTGTTTAGATTTGGGTGATTTTTGAAACTTTTCTTTTTGGCATTCCTATTGATTGAGTCAATTGTATTGTTTTCAGAATTTTTTGCCACCACAATAATTAAATAACTTTAATGAATGATCGTGATGAATAGTCTATAGTTCCATTAGTTCCGAACTATATATCAATATTGATAGTGTAACCCTACACTCTAGTATGCATTGATCGTATCAATGTCAAATGAGGCTTTATAGTCGACGAAAGGTGGTACGAGGGCTACTAGAATAGTTTATGACTTAATAATGGAAATGCTAATATTTATCATCGAAGATGGTTTTATTGTTTTTCAAAGTATTCTTCAGCATGACATAAATTTTTGTATACCGTCAAACCTATTGTCGTAGAACTTTTTCCACACCGATTGAGACAACTGTCGTTACATGATAATATGTTACAAAACTCTAAGTCTTTAACCAAAACGTAAAGATCATATATTGTTTACTTTTTAGTTACACTGTGATAAAGCTAAAGATTTTTTAATAATTTGAAGAGCAGCATAAAAAATTTAATTTTTTGGTGTATAAAGAGTAATATTTTTTACGCATTAAAAGTGGCAATTTTAGAATGGAATCTTAGAAAAATATATTTATGGCAAAAGTAGTTAAGAAACATATTAAAAATTAATTTAAAATGTATTCATTTTCTCTATTTTTGAAAAGTATTTAGAGTTAAAAAAGTAGCGGAATATTTTATATGAAGGTTATTCCAAAACGAGAATATATAGAGATGATGTTTGATAGAATATTTTCAATCCCTTCAAAATGCACAATTTGAGCCAGTTTAGTTGCAATATATGCAGAAAATATTCGAAAACCCCCAAATTTGACTGTACCTTTATATGGGGGCTACACCAAAACATTGACCCATATTGGCACATTTTCACACTATGAATTCTTAGGCATTCAGAACTATAAATCCTAATTTACAGATAAAAAATGTGGTCAAGACCCTCGAAATACATAAAATCGGGAGATACCCCACGGTGTGCCTTAACCAAATTTAAATGAAAGGTGCTTACACCTAGGAAGTTTTTGCAGATTCTGAAACTACAATGCTCATAGATGAGAAATATCAAGAAACAAAAAAAATCGCTGGAGGGATTTTTAAATAAATCGCGATTTAAGTTCACATTTTCAGGAGTTCTTTAGGTTTTCACGATTGTGCTTGGAAACCGCGAGTCCTATGTAAATGGGCCTATAGAAAATGTTGTAGCTGTAAAAATTCTCCACAAGATTGACCTTTATGATATTTTCGTAGGTTTTACCGTTTTTGAGATATAGAAGTTCAAATTGAGACAATGCACTGACTGTATCGCCTCCTTATAAAACAATATCATACTCAGTGCGCCTTAACTAACTTTTGATGAAAACCGCTTACACATGGGAAGATTTCGCGGATTCTGAAACAACAATGTTCATAGATAAGAAAAATAAAAAAATCGCCGGAGGGATTTTTAAATAAATCGCGATCAAAATTCACAATTTTAGGGTTTTTTTAGGTTTTTACTATTTTGCTTGGAAACCGCAGGTCGTATCGAAACGAGTCTAAGGAAAATGTTGTAGCTATGAAAATTCTTTACAAGACTAACCTTTTGGTTTCTTCGTAGGATTACCATTTTTGAGATATAGAGGTTCAATTCAAATTTTTAGGTGTTTATCTTAAGTGTTCAAGATTTTGCTTGGAAACCGCAAGTCATATCAAAATGGAACTAAAGAAAATGTTGAAGCTGTGAAAATTCTCTACAAGATTGGGTGAGTTAATTTTTCCTATGTTATACCATTTTAACAACACAATTATAAACAATATTCGTTATGCCGACGACACCACCCTAATTGCAAGCAGCCTCGCAGGACTACAAAAATTAATAGATGCTCTTGAACATGCAAGTACGTCATATGCCTTAAAAATTAATATAAAAAAGACAAAGTTCATGATTATAAGTAGAAGAGGCGTCGAATCCAACACTCTTTTAAGCATCAATGGTACTCCAATAGAAAGAGTCTCAACATTCAAATATCTCGGAGTTCAAATTAACGAAAACTGGGATCCATCAATGGAAATAAAATGTCGAATTGAAATGGCAAGAAACTCTTTTTTTAAGTATCGAAAAATATTAACGAGCCATGACATAACCCTGGAAACAAAAAAACGATTTGTTAAATGCTACATATGGTCAGTACTATTATACTCGGCAGAAACATGGACACTAAAAGCAGCAGACGAGAGAAGACTGCACTCGTTTGAGATTTGGATATACCGACGGATCTTAAAGATATCCTGGATAGATCACATTTCAAATAATGAAGTACTGAGGCGAATGAATACCAAAAGTCAAATGATCAGAATCATAAAAACGAGAAAAACTGCTTATTTGGGACATCTTATGAGAAACAGAAAATATAATCTCCTCCAAGCAATCATAAGATCCAAAATAGAAGGACGCCGTCCGAGAGGGAGACGAGAAATAACATGGATCAAAAACATTCAGGAATGGACAGGACACCAAGATGAAACAAGCCTTTTAAGCGCCGCCAGAAATAGAGATCTAGCTATAATTGAATGAAATATTTTTTTTTTTTTTTTTTATTTTATTATACATATACAATCAAACAACTCTGTAATAATCAACATTGTATGATCGCTAATATCCGAATACGGATTTGCAAATAAAGAAGAAGATACCATTTTCAAGATATATAAGTTTAATTTGGGAAATTGCAGTAATGGCATTATTTTATAAGGAGGCGATACAGTCAGTGCATTGTCTCAATTTGAACTTCTATATATCAAAAACGGTGGAGAATTTTCACAGCTACATTTTCTTTAGGCCCATTTAGATAAAACTCGCGGTTTCCAAGCAAAATCGTGAAAACCTAAAGAAACCCTAAAAATGTGAACTTAAATCGCGATTTATTTGAAAATCCCTCCGCCGATTTTTTTTTGTTTCTTGATATTTCTCATCTATGAGCATTGTAGTTTCAGAATCTGCAAAAACTTCCCAGGTGTAAGCACCTTCCATTTAAAATTAGTTAAGGCGCACCGTGACCCTTGTATGAGAGCAACACTAAAATATTGACCTATCTTAATAATTTTTTGCCAAATATTAGCTTATCCAATAATTTATATTAGAAGATTTTAGATTCATCAAATAAGAAATGTAGGCAAAACCGTAAAAACACTTCATAGTTTTTATGGTACCCATTTATGAGGGCTTCGAATATACCTCTCCAATCCCTCAATTTACACCAAAACTGTGTTCAGTTATATTGATTGAAGTGTAAACATTCGAAAAATATTAACATTAGATCACTCAAATGCTTCCCTGAATTAATCTCCGTTTTTTGGAATCTTGCACCAGTTACGATCTTACAAAAGTCATTTGAAGCACCGCTATCCTATTTTTGATAGGCTAGTATACTGTCAGTCAGGGTGAATAGTGCAATAACATAGTTGGTTCTATCTACCAACCGAAGAATTATTGTTGTTGTAGCAGCATCAGCAAAATAGACATTGAAAAAATTACCACAAAAGTGAATTTTGGCGGAGAGCTAGGGTTTGCCGTAAGAAGCAATGTCCTAAAAGTCCCCATCAATCACATGTGTGCAAAAACAGTTATTCGGGGTCAAAGGTCAAAAACTAGTGATTTTTAAGGCTTTTGAATTTTTTTCTTGAAAACGTTGGGTCTAATCAAAAAGTGACTAGAGCAAATATTGTAGAATCTACAATAGGGCGGGGCGATTTGTGTGGAAGGGAAAAAACCATAATGATGCCCTTCGCGTTTCTGATTCCTGGGATTGAACTGAGCAAAAATGTCTACTGGACCATATGTCTACCGCGAAAATCGAGCCTCCCGATTTTGACTTTAAGTTTTTTGTTGGCGTTTTTTGGATATTTTGGCAAATAACAGCCAAACCATTGAGAATGCTCCTTCAGGCAGTTTTGGCCTTCATAAAGTGCACATTTGTCGGCAAATATCGATAAATGGCATTGTGCTACAAAAGTTGACCAGAAAAATATTCAAGCGTTCTGTTACAAAATTCTATCGTGTTGGCGTCCATGGACAACGAAAATACTTTTGGTTCGGTTGGGTCACTTCGTTTTATTATTTTATAACGGTAAAAGTAGTGAAAATCTGGGTTTCATACATTTTCAAATTTAAACGGGCATATCTTTTTTTTTCTTTCCTCCCTGTCTCAGGGCAGCATTCTGGCAGATTTGTAAGTTATCCAATTGCATATCACTTACGTTAGCAAACCACGCTGCCGCCGCATAGCTTACCACAGACCGAACTATCACGCTGTATGTGGTTAACAAGGTTTCTTTATCCGCACCCCAAGTGCTGCCGGGTAGGGACTTGAGGACCTTGTTCCTGTTTCTCAGCTTATCGCAGATAACTGTGGCATGCTAGGACGACTTATACATGCTATCGAATGTGACCCATAGGACTTTGGGGTAGTTTGTGGTCGGAATAATTGCACCGTCGACCTGTACATTCAGTGGGAGCCTCATTTGCGCCGTCCATGTGGTGAACAGTGTGGCTATTGACTTAGTGGTGGATATTTCCTTTTATTCCTCGCGTGGAAAAACTCTACAAGATCAATGAGATAGGCGATTAGCCTGTCACAAACGTTACCGATGTTGGAACCTGACTCATGAGTGGACAATCATCCGCGTACGTAATTAACTGAATGCCATCGGGAGGGCGTGGAATTGCAGAAAGGTAGAGGTTAAACAGTTCTGGAGATATCCCAATCCTTGGGAAGCTCCCTGCTTCACTCTACGGGGTTTGGACTTCCTGTCTCTGAATTCCACGTATGACTGGCGACCACACAAATAGTTGATGACCCAGTGTTTCAGACAGGGCCGCAAGGTAGTATTCTCAATGTCCTCGAAGAGCCTATGGCTGACCGTATCAAACGCTTTGGTCAGATCCAATCACTGTTCTGTGGCATGGTTTGTCCTCGTCCAAAGTATGTTGAAATGGCGTGCAGCGCTGTTGTGGTACTATGCTGCTTCCGGAACCCGTGCTGATGATCCGCAACTGGATAACACGTTCTGATGGTGGGGAGGAGTAACACCTCGAGTATCTTTTCTACTGACGATAGAAGTGAAATAGGCCTGTATGACTCACCTTTGCTGGCATCTTTGCCAGGTTTCAGCAGCGGGACCAACCTGCCCATCTTCCAGGCATCAGGAACTATTAGGGTGGTAAGCGATAAGGACCTTCCCTAAATACTACTCCTGTTTTAGCATCACCATTGAAATTCCGTCAGGTCCAAGCGCTTTGGATGACTATGCGCCTCGGATAACATCTGCAACATCATCCATCGTAAGTTGTGTAGAGTTGTGTCGTTCGTGAACGACCCGGCTCATATGAACGACTCCGCGAAAAGAACGAACGGATCCGTATGCCCCTCAATCGTTTATATCATTCATTTATATCACTGAATGAACTTAGCAGAAACAAAAACCACTACCATTAGCTTTGCACACAAACAAGCAACACAAATGCATTGCGTTGCAGAGTTGTATCTTTCATGAACGAACTTTTTTAAAAGAACGAACGGAGCCATATTGAGCACATTTTTTTTACATCGTTCTTTTAGATTATGCTATTCAGCTCATCTCGTTCAGTTGGCTCCTCTCGTTCTTTTCGCTTCACTCGTTCTTATAGCTCTTGTTTTGTTTTAAAAATAGCATATACGATAATTTTTTTTGTATATCTTTAAGGCTGATAAAACGACTATTGATGCAGAGAACGAACGATAGTCACAAAAATGATAGGCTGAAACGTTTTATTGAACGAAAAAGAGCCAAAGAACGAAGTGGACGATCCGGATCTTTTTGCTGAACGGAATGAAAAAGATCGATCCGGTCAACGAACGATATTGCCCAACACTAAAGTTGTGGCGGTTCTTCCCCTACTGGAACAGATCGCAAACGACGTAAAACACTTCTCTTCGCTCGGTCGATATCGGGGAGCCCGATCAATTGTCGGCAGAAATAGATTGCGCACCTCTTCGGATCTATCACAGCCACGGCGTTAAACATGAGAGATGCCCGATCATCTCTACAACCATGGTTCGATAGTGCCTTAAGCGTTGTCCACAATTTATTACAACCGGCCCCAATGTTGCAACACTTCCGATGTTCTAGCCACATTTTCCTCTTGTGCTCACCAACTAATCTATTGACATCCATTGTCAGTTCTCTGACTCTGGGGTCATTAGGGTTCGTGAGGCGAAGCTCATCACGCTCATTAGCTAATCCCGTCGAATCCGCTGGGAAATTAGGTCTTATTTTAGGTATTTGACCAGCAGGAATAAAGCGGGCGGCTGCAGCTGTGATGATGTCTCGGAATTTCCCTTTGCTACCCGAACATCAGAGGGATTGGGCAGTTCTCTGAAGCGTTGATTAGTGAACTCTCTGAAACCTTGCCAATCCGCTTTCCCATGGTTAATGAAAGCACGGCGTTTAGAGGTTATGAAGTCTGGTGGTCTATTTATGGAGATGAGGATTGTGAGATGGTCCGACCCAAGGGAAATGACGGGTTGCCATGTCGCGTCATTCGTCAGACCGGGCGACACGATGGATATGTCAGGCGAACTGTGGCAGTCCCCTCTAATCCTAGTGGGTGCGTCCTCGTTCGCAGTGCAGAATATGGAGCTATCTATTTGCTCAGCCATATCTGTACCTCTCTGGCCATTCCCTAGGGCTGAATGCCATAGCTAATGATGCGCATTAAAATTCCATAGGATCAGCCGGTTATCATCTCGCAATAGAGATCTGATGTTAGGCAAATAACGCGGGGCACAGCTATTGACCGGCGGGATATACATATTCAGCAGTTCTATCTCGGAGGTTCCACACCTTACCGCTACCCCCATACACTCTAAGTATGGGTCCCTAGAGTCTAGCTCAGGCGAGATAGGTCTGTACTGGACAGACTGGTGCAGTAGGAATGCAAGTCCAGCACCCCCGGCGAAGAACGTTGTATCCATCACAACTCTGAGGACTGCAGTTGTTGTTCAGCTTCGTTTCCTGAATCGCCGCTACCGTTATATTTTTCGACTCATAAAGTTCACTTCCCAGCAAAATGTTCAATGCCAAAGATACCATTCAATCATGGGTGCAAGTAATCTGGCATGTAATCTTTTTAGCATCTTCATCGATGAATTTTATATTTGAGCGTGGACCCCAAAAGATGCTATTCATTTTTGGATCCAAAGCATGTCATTTACACCAATGCTTTGACATGTCATTTTCACCAATGCTTTGCATGTCATTTTCACCAATGTTTTGGCATGCCATTTTCACCAACCCTTTGTAATGACATTATCATTACGATGAGAGTTTTAACAATGTTGGTTGTGATTTCGAGTCTCCGACAACATCAATCCTATTGAAAATAATTAATCTTATATATTTAGAAAAATATGTATAAATAAAAACACAAAATTCATCTCTATTGGATCGATTGAATGGGTTCAAATACTGATGAAAAGATCGGATCTTTCACGACTTCATTTGCTTTGGTTCAAATGCTGATGAAAAGATCAGATCTTTCACGACTTCGTTTGAACCACTGCAAAAGATGCCATGAAATCACGTCATCGTATGGAACCCCTTCCTTTAAATTTTGCTGGGTATCTCATTGATTTTGGTTCGAAGACCATCGCAGTTAAACTGCAAGAATGTCACACCCTCAGGAACTGGTACAGCAATACGTGGTGTTAACGGCTGCGGCTGATACTGCTGTTGGGAAGATTGCGGTGGAGTTTCATAATCCGATGATGATGATGAAGACTCAATGAGGATCATGTTGGCGCAGCATGAAGCAATGTAAACCCTGTCGTAATACTCCCTCAGGTAGGTCAGGCATGAACAGTTCCTGAAATGCACCCATCCTTGCCAACCGTTACATCTCTGTGACACCGACCTATGGTTGATGAGACGCTGACAAACGGTGCAAAACCATGGTCCGGGGTTACTCTCTATCCCGGCACGGTCCAAAAGAATCCGGAGCAGGCATTCAGAGACATGCCGCTCCCAAAATAAATATAAAGACGAACACAAACAAGTAGTTGCTGAGGTGACGGCGCATGTTCGTTGTGGTCCTATTTACCACCATATTATGTTTTCCGTGGACAAGTCTATGCTTATGCCTATGCTGGTCCAAAAGTTATAGGATGACCCACTGAAATGACTACTGAGCCCAATATATATCAAAAAGACATGACTCTCAAAATAAGATTCACTTCCATAATGGACTATGTCGGCCCATTCCTTTAAGTACCTCCACCGCAACACTTTTAAACTATAACCCTTATCCACATTTTTGTTGGCAAGTTCAAATGTCCAAAAAGGACCACAAATTCTGAAAAGACCCGAAATACATTCGATCTGTCCTTAGATTAAAGTTTCAATTCACAATGAGGGTATACATATCTCTGTCGGCAAAGTCGACTGATACTTTTTTATTTGTTGGCACTCCTTTCCATACAAGCCATACAAGTGGGACCACTGTGCACCGGAGCAATAAAAAAGACACATCAGACGGCATTGAATGCCGTATTGAATATTAAATCCTTGGATATTCTATTAATAATAATATAATAATAGATTTTGATACAGCTGACGTAATAACTCCAGACAGGAATGAGTGGGTGCAGGGCAGACAATTTCCTAACAGTCTATCTATTCTCGCTAATTGGTCGAAGATGGAAGAAGGCACGGAAGCCAGTGCGTATCAAGCAGAACTGAACATCAGGCTATCGTATAAATTTAACAAGAGTGCACAGTGATTCCAGCCATGGGCCAAAAATAAAAAAACTAAATGTCAAATTTTTGGCACAACATATGGCAATTCTGGCAGCTATGACATGGACCATTTTCAAAAATATTAGTTTGTCTTTCATTCGAGCCCGTTCATCTTAAGAATAGCTCCAGAAGTCGTAGCATTTGACTAATTTTTTTAAATGGTTTTACTTAGCTCACCCTGTTTGTTTTATTATTTATTCTTGGGTCAAATTTAGTAATTCAAATTTCACCCTCTTCCTGTCAACCGATTAATCTGAAATTTTGTATACACTTTGGATTTTGGTGACAATACAATTATGTTTTTTCATTATCATTATAAATTCAAGATGACAGCCGCTACAAAATGGCGGATAACGTAGGTTTTATCAATCCCATCAATATGGGTATCAAATGAAAGGGCTCAACAAGCAGAATACAATATACTATAAAAAATTGAAATCCAAGATGGCGGCCGCTACAAAATGGCGGATAACGTAGGTTTTATCAATCCCATCAATATAGGCATCAAATGAAAGGGCTCAACAAGCAGAATACAATATACTATAAAAATTGAAATCCAAGATGGCGGCCGCTACAAAATGGCGGAAAACGTAGGTTTTATCAATCCCATCAATATGGGTATCAAATGAAAGGGCTCAACAAGCAGAATACAATATACCATAAAAAATTGAAATCCAAAATGGCGGCCGCTACAAAATGGCAGATAACGTAGGTTTTATCAATCCCATCAATATGGGTATCAAATGAAAGGGCTCAACAAGCAGAATACAATATACTATAAAAAATTAAAATCCAAGATGGCGGCCGCTACGAAATGGCGGATAACGTAGGTTTTATCAATCCCATCAACATGGGTATCAAATAAAAGGTCTCTACAAGTAGAATACAATCTACTATGCAAAATTGAAATCTAAGATGGCGGCCTCTACCAAATGGCTGATAACAATTTTTTATCAATCCCACCAATATGGGTATCAAATAAAAGGGCTTGACAGGAAGAATACAGTGCACTATACAACCTCAATATTTAAGATGGGCGCAGCCACTAAATATAGCGTATAATTAAGATTTAAATTTAGAAATTGAATCTGTAATTTAGGTATCTGATTAATCCAGCCTGAATCCACCACCCAAGTCAAGATTTTTTTATCGTGTTGAGGACTGTGTGGCGTTAGGGTGGCTAAAAATGATACGTTGTTAGCGGTACACCACCCAAGTTAAGATGAAAGGTTAAAACGCGCCGAGAACTGTATGGCATTAGGGTGGACAAAATGATATGTCGTTAGCGTTTTCCCCTCAAGACTCAGGCGCATCTTGTTGTACATAGCCTTGCCCCTTTATTGGACCTCTGGGGGGGTCGACCGTTTAAATGTCCATTACTCGTGGGACCAAAATGGTAAAAAAATAAAAAAAATACAAACACAAATAAAACAGAAACTGCAACACAACGTAAACGAAGGCTTCAAAAAGCTGAAGAAAAGTATAAAGCAAAACGAGCTAAAGAAGGTGAAGGTGATAGAAATCGTCGATTACAGAAACGACGGGAACAATTAGCGTCAAAAACACCTGAGCAATATGAGGCCAGGTTAAAAAAGCAACGTCAGCGATATACACAAATGACGTCGTCAGAAACGCCTGAAGAATATGAAGCCAGGTTAACAAAGCAACGTGAGCGATACACACAGATGATAGCGTCAGAAACGCCTGAAGAATATGAAGCCAGGTTAACAAAACAACGGGAGCGATACACACAGATGTGTGTTGCCTTTAATACTATCATGGGCTTCTACAATACATAAAATGCACGCCAGCACTGTGGATCACGCAGTCGTATACTTAGGTGCGAAACTGTTTGAAGAAGGTCAAGCCTACTTGGCTCTTAGTAGAGTAAGATCTTTGCAGGGACTACGTATAGAGGAGTTGGACTGTAATAAACTAACGGGCAAGAAACCACGGTTTTATTTTAGTCTAGTCTATGCATATGTTTATAATTCCCACGACTGTATCTATTTTATTATTTTTTGGTTCTTAGTACATTTATCTTAAACATTGCAATGTATGTTTAACATAAAACCGTTTAACTTAAAAAGTTTTTTTACCTATTTTTATTTGCAGTGACTACAACTATTGCGTACAGGTAAATGTATTCAAAATATCGCGAAACTAATACGTATTGCAGAATATTGTATTGAATTTTAAAGGAGAAGGTAAAAGCTAAATTTTTTAAACATTGTGTTTTATCGTTTTGTCGGATTCGAGTTAGCTGTATGTTTTCTTAGTGAATTTTGTAATGCCAATATCGTATATATAAATTTGACCTAAGGTTTTAGGTTAGGTAAGGTTTAAGGATGCGCAGGAATCTAGTGGTATAGGTGACTGCTCCACTCGGAGACCGTTAATCCATTGTTTTCATCCTGTGTGGGCTATTGCTGAAGATTTAGAGTGTTGATGTAGTTTATGAGATGAGGATGATAAGGTAGAGGTGATGAGATGAGAGTGAGTGTAGGAGATGTTGAGTTGATGGTGCAGCACAGATAGGATGGAGATGTAGAGAGTGATGCCAATGTATAGATGATAGTGTTCTGGAAGAGTGAAAAGAGTCTGATTACTATTGGTTTTTATGGACCTTTTCCAAGCCATAATAGATGTTTGGCAAAGTTGAGTAGGGCGATGGGATCTATGTATGTTAGACAGGAAGGTCAGAGTGTCTATCTCATATCTACCTAGTGGTCGGTATCTCCTTGTTTGCAACAAGGGGATCCTACAAAGCAGATGTTCGACAGTCTCTATCTCCTCCGCATCTTCACATAGTATGCAGTAGTCAATGCCACTGTCGTCCCATTGTGAAGTTAGAGATCTAACTCTGCAGTGACCTGTTATAAGTCCCACCGCGATTTTCATCCCTAACTTATCAAGTGAGAGGAGGGAAGCCGTTCTTCGACGAGAAACCACAGCCCAGATTGCCTTGGATACCCTACAACCAGGTTCCAATAGCCATCTTTGATGTGCTCTCTCATTGAAGATCTCCCGAAGTTTGCCAATGTAATGGCACATCGGTGGCCGAACGGTTTCATCAACTCATAAGTCGATAAACCAGGAGCCACCTCGAGCCAGTTCATCTGCTACCTCGTTTCCCATAATGTTGCGGTGACCCGGAACCCAACATAGCTTTACGATATGGTGTATATCTTGCAGAGCTCTCCTGCAATCAAAAATAGCTCTTGAATTTATGGTTTTAGTCATGATGCCCACCAGTGCCCACCTCGGGAATAATTTTCCTATGTAGGCCATGGATTCAAGATTATCCAGTATTAATCTCAGCTGTCATCTAGTGCCAGACTTTAAATGGTGGGTCGCAGACTAAAACTGCTCTAGAATATTGTTTCTATGGATATATTAGGGTATAAATCTGTTATCTAACCACACACGTTAACATAATTGGCATCAATAGTGGGCGGTACGTGTCTTCCGGGAGATCGCTAAAAGGTTTAGATTCAATTTTTTTTTTAAATTTTTTCAGACAAAAATGTTGGTCTATTTAACCAGCTAAAATGGTTGGTTTTTATGTTTTTTGGAGATTGTTTTGTGTCCCCATGCGTATTTTTGCATCATAAAATGATAGGTTGCATTAACAGCGTAAAACAATTTATACCGTATATCCCCTCCAGACGGGTAAGAGAGGAGAATGCTACGCTCATTGTTTCTTAAAACAATCTGCTCAACAGCAAAGCTGTAACCAGCGTATTAAGCAGTGCCGTTCAGTCATTGCAGTGTTGAAAGCTACTAGTAAGAATTAATTAATTAATTTGCAGTTAGGGTCCCTCTCTATTAAATCTAAGATTGTTCAAAATTGTAGGTCTATCCAGCAGTATTGCTGTAAAATTTTGTTGCAGTGCTAAAGGAAATGACACGGTTGATAAAGTAGAATGACGGTATTAGAAGCCCTCTGACCTTCAGGCGGAGGTCTGTGTCAAGAAACCGCTTCGCTGCATCCGCGACAAATTCAGTAAGTTATTTTATTTTATTTCTTTATTAGTTTATGGATATTTTCCTTACAGACTATAAAATTAAAAATGTTGTACTTATACGTACAGAAAATCGTAAAGATCTGCCAAGACGGGTCTGGGTGAAAGGAAACGTAGTCAATCTGGGCAGCAATCTCAGAATTGCGTCCCTTCTCTCATTTCGCAAATCAGATATCAAGCAAGTTGGACGATATCATCATTAAGTACTGCAGGCTGAGTGAAGATGTGGAAGAGACTGAAACAATCGAGAACTTTTTCTGTCGGAGTCCTCTGGTGCACAAGAAATTGCTAAGTTATTCCAGGAGCCTTAAGTGACTATTGGGGAGGGTAACACTGTGCAACATTTTTAAGGTAACCTTGTGCAAACAATTTGAGCTGAGGATTTGTTGAAAGTACAGACAAAAATTCTAGTTGGGTTTTGTTGTGTCAGATCCAACTTGTATTTTATGGTCCCATCTAAACATAATTAAATATTGACTTTTTAAAGAAATTGTGGGCTATATCTTTGAAACCTATGTGAATCTTCATCTGACCTCTGAAGCAAAATTGTAGATAAGGACAAGAATACATTTTATAAAATATCGAAAATTTCCATAATTTGTTTACATTTCGCACAATATCTTCAAAACCGTTAATTTTCTTAATGTTTTCTTTTGCAACAATTTTCGCTGGAATGTAATACACAACTCTTCAGAACATGCTATTGTTGTAAAATGCCTCTATCACGTTGTATAATATAAACTGTTGGTGTGAACTGTGTTTGAAATAAGTGTTATAAAAGATATGATGCAAAATACCGCTGAAACAACATGAAGTAAGCATTTTAGAGTTTCAGAATGCTCTGAAGAATTGCTGAGAACTATTTGGAATTTGGAAGATTTTTGCAAACGGTTACTTGTTTCAACTCCCAATAGTTTAGCTGATACTGACCAGAATTTCAGCAATTATGTACAGTTTTCTATATTTTATCGATTTTGATGCCCTAGAGGGAGTTTTTCTTATATAGTATGCACAATAGGGTTATGACTTTTTTACAACCTCATATCCCTGTATCATAGCGTGATGAGTTTTACCATAAGATTACATAAAATCTTAATTATAAGGTGATTCGGTGAAAAAACCTCACGCACAAAATGATTTTAAAATTTGAATTTATCAAAATTATGGACAATTTTTTTAAGTCACTGAAAACAGATATATAATTGAAAATAAACTTTAGAGCCACATGAGATAATTAAAATGACATACAATTTATTTCTCACTATTTTTTTTCAATTCTGAGAATTATAATAATGTCGTAAACGGTTTAATTCAAAAATATAATTTTTTAAAAAAAAAAACAAAAAATTTAAAATGTCTTCAAAGTGACATATTTCGCGACTTTTTTTAATATTTGAATGAAATAAACGTTATTATAGTTATTAGTAGGCTTATATTTATTCATTCGTGCAACAAAAAATAATTTTTGGAAAAATTTTTTTTTTTCATTTCATATATTTTTTCAAAAAATTATTTTTTTAAAATCGATTTGTGCGTGAACTTTTTTTATATTTCAATGGAATAAACGATAGCATAGTGATTAATAGGCAAAAGTTCATTCATCCCTGCTACAGGAAATCATTTTTGAGGAAAAATGTCAAAAAGTCATAACCCTAATGCACAAACGATAAGTTCTACTAGTTTAGGGCTACAATACTGCCAAAGATAGCAAAGCCAAACTCCTATTCGTTTCTGAGATAAAGGCCGGATAAAAGCAAAGAACTGTAGTTTTAGTCCGGTTTAGATGAGACTATAAAATCCGAACTGGATCCGACAGGGCAAAGCCCTACTTCGGGTTTTGTAGTCTCAATATGTACTCTCAAAAAACGAGGAAACGAGATTGTTGACGAATTAGCAAGGCGTGGCTCCCAGTCCTCTGACCTTACGGTAGAGGACTATGTCAAGCCACCGCTCTGCTACTTCCTCGGCAAACTCAGTCAGTTCTATGCAGAGAAAACCGTAAGGATTTGGCAGGACGTACCTGGTTGCAAGGTATCGAAGTCAATCTGGCCGGCAATCTCAGGGCGTAGAACTGCGTCCCTTCTCTCACTTTGCAAGTCGGGGATCAGAATCGGTACAGGAGTCATAACTGGTCACTGTAGCATTAGATGTATGACATGTAAGTGAGATGGCAACAACATTGAGTACTGCAGGTTATGCGAGGATGAGAAGGAAACGGAGACAATCGAGCACCTTCTATGCAAATGTCCTAGACTGATGGTCAAAAGGCATATACTATTTGGTGTGCATGTGCTTGAATCTCTTTCCTACTTCTCTTCTATTGACCCCACAATCCTGGTGTCTTACTGCAAGAGCCTTAAGTGGCTCTGGGGCAGGTCAGTTCAGACTTATAACCATTAGTAAATAAATTCTATTTAAAGAATTAATCTTTTCTTCTCAAACAATGTGCTCTCTCTTTTACAATCACTTATTATTCTCAACTTAACTACTCAACTTATTCTTATTCTCTTCTCCTGTCCTACAAATTTCCCCTTCCCTCTCTATCCAAACCCCTTCAACCTAATCCACCACCTCCCCCCACATAGCACATCACACCGGAAACTACAGTCACACGCTATCAGCCATAGCCATACAACACCTTACGGCTCCAGCTATGACAGGCATCATGTCACTTGTTTCTTAATCAACCTTAATAATCATCACAAACCATTACTATCCGCTTGCACAAATCATTCTACACTACAATCACCATCATCAGTATGCTTACAACACTGCATCCCAGTCAGTAACATACCATCACCACCAACATGCACAAATCACCATATATACATTTACATGCACATTTACATCAATAACCGGATCAATCTACACATCATCTCATCACAACAACAGCCTCATCTCTACAATCAATACAAGTTAATAGTCTGGATGATAACAATGGACCTCAAGGTCTCCGAGTGGAGTGGCTGCCAGCATGGCAGCTACGCATCCTAAACCTAACCTACTCTCAAAAATGCATACTAGAAGTTGTTTTCATTTTCAGTGTTGCATAGTGTAATCAAAGACTATATGTTCAATCAATCCCTGCTTCTGTCCTCTCGTCTTTCTTTTTATACCATAGTGTGGAGGGTATATTAAGTTTGTTTTTCCGTTTGTAATGGATTAAAAGATTCTTTTGCAACCATATAAGGGATATACATATTTTCATGATCAGGATAGAATTCTGTGTCGATCTATGCCTGTCCGTCTGCTGTTATCACTCAAGCGTCCACAAAAATTGAGCTAGACCGCTATATTTTTGCATCAGCGTATCATTCTTCCATAGGCAGCTCAAGTGAAGATGGGCTATATCGGCGCATATTTTGGTATAGCCTCCATATAACGGTGTCTGCCGATTTTCTGTATTTTGAGGATTTTAGATACAATCTTTAACCAAACTAGCTGTAATTTGACATTTGAGATTCTAGGGGTAGCAACACTTCTTTAACAACAAATTTCAACATAGGTCCATGTTTACATATATCTCCCAAAATAACGGTACCACCCGATTTTCGGTATTGTGAGTGTCTTAGCTACATTTTTGACTGCTCCAAATATTGTCAACATAGGCCACACATAACTGTACCTCCCGATTTTCGGTATGTCGAGGTTATATTTTTATACTAAACTACCCGTAATTTGACATTTCAGGTTCCCTCCAGTAGCGAAACTTCTCCATCAAAAATGTTCAACATAGATTCATGTTTTGGAATAGCCCCATATTACGGTACGTCCGGATTTTCGGTACTTTGTGGATTTTAGCTAAAATTTTTATCCGAACTAGCTGTAATTTGACATTTGAGATTTCAACATAGATCCATATTTAGATATATCCCCCAAATTTTCCGATTTCCCCGATTTTCGGTATTGTGAGTGTCTTAGCTACATTTTTTACATCTTGTAGATTGACATTTGATGTTCCCAGCAGTCACAAAACTTCTCCTCCAAATATTGTCAACATAGGCCACACGTAACGGTACCTCTCAATTTTCGGTATGTTGAGGTTATATTTTTATACTAAACTACCCGTAATTTGACATTTGAGGTTCCCTCCAGTAGCGAAACTTCTCCACCAAAAATTGTCAACATAAATTCATGTTTTGGAATAGCCCCCATATTACGGTACGTCCCGATTTTCGGTATTTTGAGGATTTTAACTACAATTTTTAATCGAACTAGCTGTGATTGGACATTTGAGGTTTCATGTGTCAATATAGGAGCATGCTTGGTATAGCCCCCAAGTAACGGATTTTGTGTATATTGAGAATTTTAGCAACAATTTTTAACCGAACTAGAAGTAATTTCATACTTGAGGGTCTACTTCGAAATTTTACGTATTTTGACGATTTTTGCTACATATTTGACCGAATTGCCTGTAATTTGACACAAGTTTCCAGTGACCACAAAACTTTTCCAACAAAAATTGTCAATATAGGTCCATATAACGGTGCCGTCCGGTTTTAGCTGACTGAAGTAGCTAAAATTGGGCATTTGTGGTTCCCAGTGCTCAAAAAAATGTCCACATAAAATTGTGAAAATTAATTTTTTCATCAAAAAGTTTGGCCAGGTCAACTTAACGGTTTTTTGCACTGGGAATTCTAATTATCAATTACAGCGAAATTGGGCCGAAAATGTAAATTAGAACATCAAAATAACTGAAATGTATGGTCCACAATTTTTGTTGGAGAAGTGTTTTGACCACTGGAACTCCCAATACCAAGTAGTAGCTAATACGGTCGGAAAACTTCACAAGACTTTAAATGCAGAGGCCCCCTTATACCTGGACCTATGTCCACAACTTTGATCACTTGTTTTCAGTATTGCAAAGTGATATATAAGAAACCCCAAATTAAATAAAAAATATCAAGTTCGATAATGACTTTTATCGGTCCATATTTTAGTATAGCTCCCATAAGGTATTTTTCAGTATAATCGCTTTATTGGGTTCGGTTTAGCTTTATAATACTATCAGCCTAAATTTTAATTTCACTTCTCTATTATGCTGTATAAATAAACGAAAAAGAATTCCTTTTCTCTTTTGCATTTTATACATTTTTCAAATCTTTGTTATACAAAGTAATCAAAATATCTCATTTAAATAGCATTTTTACACAATACAAATTAGCAACAATATTCCACACATTTTTGTTTACGATTCCAAAAGATGTCATTCTCTATATATCAACAATTTCAAAGAACATTCTTTAAATAGTTTAGCTAATTGCCTATAATCAAATCTCTCAAGTGTTTGTTTTTACGATCCTCTATATGTGTTCCACAACAAATGGCGGGTTAATCGGAGGAGCCGACGAGTGTTTTCTCCTGGGGCCAATCATAAAAATAAACAAAACTATTAAATTAAAATAAATGCAATCATAAAAGATATAAATAACAGTTGTAGACAACCCAACCCATCGTCACAGAGAATATCACTCACCCAGTCAGTCATTCATCCATCCATCGCATCACATCAGATACCAACCAACCCAAGCACTATTTAGCCATTCATCCGACGCCTCAAATCCATTTGTTGTTCAAAGTGAGGAGATATCTCTTGAAATCAAATTTGTCATATGGCGGTGAAATATGAAAATGTAGCAGCTAAGAAATGAACTAAATGCCCGAACTTTCTTACAAAAGGCATTGTTGATGAGCTGTCCATCCTCTCCTCTCGCCCTGTCGCCCTCTCGCACTCACGGAAAGGAATTAATAATTATTTTTTTCTTTTTAACACACAAAAAATTATATTTATTTTTTATGATGCGTGGTTATGCCATGCCATGGGGATTATAAAATGCTATTTAAGTTTATTAATAATACGTTTTATTCATTTCTTGGTCTCATTTGCCGTTGACACTGTGAAAAATCCTCCCATCGGACAATGTTTTTTTCTCTTCTTTGAGTATTTTTGGGGAACATTAGCTAAAAGTGTGTGTTTAAGGGGAATTCAGATTTTCTTAAACGAAAACACATTTTAAAAACAAAACGACTGACAATGATATGGCATTGTTTGGATGGTCGGTGACGGTGCTTTCGGGGGCAATATGCCAATAATAGAAATAATTTAAAACTTATGTCGAAGAAATGTTTGTCGTGTTTGACAAAGAACATGTTTCGCTGCCCTATTAAAATGCCTCGATATATTTATTGAGAGAAGAAAAACTAAAAACAATCAAAGGAAAACAGGGAAGAGTCTATAAATTTGTTAAATTTTTGTGAATAAATAATGGAAATTTGTCTAGTGTTTTAAGAAAACACACAGAGAGATTTGTCATCTGGCAGCAACTGATTGAATCAGATGTTCATGATCAGCTAAAGATTTATAGAAGATACAATTTATGTTAATACGATAATAAGACGTGTGGAATCTTTCTCAGAAATTCTATAAAAAAATAACCAGTAAGAACGGGGTTAAGTTCGGTCGGGCCGAACATTTTATACCCTCCACCATAAAATATTCTTAAATAAAATGAAATAATTAGTTTCCTTTCCTGTTCACAATTTTAGGTTCAAAATTTTTCGACTACGGATACCCCAAATGCCTGAATTGTCTCATCTAATCTAAAAAATGTGTTCAATCAGGAGGACTATATCAAAGTGTGGACCTATGTTGACACGTTTTGTTGGAAAAGTTTTGTGCCTGCAGGGAACATCAAATGTCAGATTACTGGTAGTTCCGTCAAACATGTAGCTAAAATCCTCAAAATACCGAAAATCCGAAGGTACCGTTATATGAGGGCTATATGAAAAACATGGACCTATTTTGGCGATTTATCAGTTGGTGAGAAAAAAACAAACTTGGTATACCCTCCATACTATGGGTACAAAAATAAGAAGTTTTCTGAGCACTGGGGATCATAATTACCAATTAAAAAATTAGCCCGAAATTGTAGATTAGAACTTCAAAATACCTGAAATCAGGTGGTGCGGTCATATGTGGGCTATATCCTATGTCCACACTTTTAGTTGTAGAAGTTTTTTGGTAACTGAAACCCCCTATGACCTGTGGCCACAATTTTTGTTGTAGACATTTTTGGATCACTGAAACTTAACTGTCAAATTACTGCCAATTTAACTGAAAGTATTGATACAAACACAATTATCACTGGAGAAGTTTTTTGGCCACTGGGAACCCAAATTGCATCCACAGGGAACCCAAATTGCATCCACTGGAAAACGTAGATAATAACTTCAAAATATCCAAAATCGGAAGGAAGGAAGAAGTTTCGTGACTATAGGGAGCCTCAAATGTCAAATTACAGGTAGTTTCGACAAAATTCGAAAAATCGGGAGGTATAAGGTATATACCAAAACATGAAGCTATATTGAACATTTTTAGTGGACAATAGTTGAGACTACTAAGAACCTCAAATGTCTTGAATTCGGGAAAGAAGAATGATAGAACGGCTGTTACTTTCAACGACGTAACAGTAACTGACCCAAAAGGTGGGCGTGTTATTTTAACCGGCAGTTTATAGAGCAGCCCGAGAGTGACAGGGCTAAGAAGAAGAGGTACCGCCACAGTTTACGATGTGCGATATTGCAGACGTCATCCGAAACGCGATATCATGCAAAGTGTTGGGTCCACACGGAATTCAATTGTAATACTTAAGCAAATGGATGAACCCGGAGTAGAGTATTTAACAACTGACCAACTGGCACTCATATTGTACCGGAAGCCTGGAAAGTTGTCCCGCTACTGAAGCCTCACAAGGATGACAGCAGAGGCGAATCGTACAGAATCGCCAGAAGATTCTAGAGGCACTACTCCTCCTCACGACAAAAAGCTGTTTTTTAGTTGCCCAACATCAACATGGATTCCAGAAAATGCTTAGTACTACAACTACATTACACGTCATATCCACACATGTCAGTAGAGGACTGCGCTAGAAAAGGCCGTGCGACAGTACAGTCATGGTGGCACTTAACCTATCGAAGGACTATGATACCGTCAACCATGTACCAAGCTGTTCGAGAATGTAGAGAAGTCTACTCTCCAGCCATGTTTGAAACGCTGTATAATCAAATATATGTGCAGAAGCCAGTCGTTTCTGGAATTCAGAAACAAGAAGTCCAAGCCCCGTAGAGCGAAACAGGAATTTGCCCAAGGTGGGGTGATATCTCCGGAACTGTTTTACATCTGCCTTTCTCAAAATCCACACCTTCCAGACGGTACAGAGATCGTAATGTATGCGAATGATTGTACGATCTTAGCGTGACGATAGGACTGTCGATGACAGTTCTTCCATCTGATTAATATGAAAATATCCATCGATAAATTCACTGTCACACTGTTCACCAACTTGGACGGCTGAAATGAGGCACCCGCTGAACATAGTACATATACCACCAACTACCCTAAATTTGGGTGTAACGTTCGATAGCATGTTTAATGACCGTAATTCCTACGCGTAGTTATCATAGCAATCATGAATACTTACGTAGGGAGCTTCTCACGAGTGAGTTGCAGCTCACTTCTCGACCTATCACAAATGAAAAGGGAGGAGCGAAAAAAATGAAAAAGGGTTCACAAGTGTGAAAATTGAAAATACTGCCGCATTTTGTGAACCCTTGAAAATATAATTTGTGTTGCCATATCGTTATTTTATTTACATATAATTTTGCAATAACTAAATTCGTAATTTTTTATAAAACACCACTTTATTTTAAATTAAATTAATATTTCTAAAACGAAAAATACTTTTTATCAACAATCCACTTTAAAAATACTTGGTAATTGATAAAAAATATTAAATGTTTGATATGTGGCAACATCTGTAACAGCTCGTTTTTGTTTTGACAGGTATGTAAAAATTGTTTATTTACGCCCGAAGAATTTTTGCAAAAATGTAAAAAAATATCGTTTAAAGATCATTAAATGGCAAAAAGAAATGAAAATGTTTAATATTGGATGATGGCCGAAACGTCAAACGCTGAGGAATACAAAGAAAACCAAGCAAAATTTTGTGGAAGTTGTTCCATGCGATGCCAATATCTCATTGGATCTTTTTAGTCCGGTCAAAATCAAAAAGTGACTAAAGTAAATATTGTAGACAAAAAATTATCTACAAGTTTGACCCTTATAATTTTTTCCTTAGAAGGAACCATTCTTGAGATATAGCTGTTCTAAAAAACGCATGATTTTTATGCACTTATAAGGGAAATATGCACATATTCAGACGAACCGGCTAAAATAAGCGAAGTAATCGGGTCTGTCCCCCAAAAAAATATATATTTTCTTGAAGAGCGAAATTATAGCTATCTTCTAAAAAAATTCCAACAAATTCGGAATGTGTTTAGTAGAGTTATTCAATGTTAGAGTCATTTTATGCAAAAATAGCCCATTTAACCTACATGTATAATCGAAAGCCCAACGGGAACGACCCCAACGAAAACTCTCCGATTTTTTTCAAGTTTTGTCCGAAGGTAGGGTTTGTTGCGCTGATTACGGAAATGTATAATTTTCAACGGTTGCGGATCCGGTTCGCCGGTTATTAGACCTGAAAGGCAAAATTTAAAAACCGGGTTAGACCCGGTTCTACTAAACCGATTACTGCAAAGTAGACATCGTTTGAAAGCCTACGGAAGTATCTAACACATAGTGTCGTTTCTTTAACCGGTTCGCCTCATAATGTACTTACGCGGCTAATTTTTTATTTGACCTGTAGATCGAGATATCTCGAAAATGGTAAGTCTTTTTTAAGAATCATAAAGACCAATCTTATAGACAATTATTGCTTCTACAACTTTTACTTTAGCGAGCTTTTGCTTAGTATTACCGTTTTTGAGAAAAATTAAAAAAACTGAATAATGCCTCCAAAAATGACCTTTGACCCCGAATAACTTGTTTTGCACACATGGGATCGATTGGGACTTTTAGGACGTTGCTTCTAATGGCCAACCCTAGCTCTCCACCAAAATTCAGCTTTGTGGGAATTTTTGCTATTTCCCCCTTATACGCATGTCTATTTTGACCGGACTATTTGTATTAGTTTAAATGTAGTTGTGAAAGATCCCATCTTCAGCATTTGAAGGAATTTCAAGAATTGTAAATAAATACAATACGCGAAACATCCGATCTTTTCTCCAGCATTAGGACCAATTTTATGAATGCTAAGTACAATTCAATTAAATTCCTTTCTTCAACATTTGAACCAATTTCATAATAGCTTCGTTCCAGAACTAAAAAGTTTTTACACATTTTGAACATTTTTCACCGAAATGCGTTCCCGTACACCAAAAAAGTTGCAAAATGTTCACTTCTCTTTGAACAAAAATGGCGCTGTATAGCTTTCTCTTTAGAAACTTGTTACACGACAAATTTGGGCGAGCAAAAATGTGCAACATGTTTGCCGGGTTCTGATTGGTTGATTCGCCGACTTTGACATTTGTTCCAGTTTTTTTGACGTTTCTGCCATTTTTCCGTTCCCGTACATTTTGGAAAAATGTGTATGTGGAACTCATTTTCGACAGTGTGCTCTTTTGACACTTTTATCATTAAAAAAGTACTGGAACGAAGCTAATGTTAGTTTTCTTTTTGTTATGTTTTTCTTATAATATTTTATAATTATACTTTATGAATTTAATCCTTCATATTTTGACTCCTTCTTCTTTCTTCGTGGCATATAACATGACAAAGCGTTAGTGATGTCATGTCAAATTGTTGGTTAAGATACCATTCCATTGGGTTATTGAAGACGTCATCCAAAATGATTTGGATCTTTTGGGGGTAACGGTCTTGTAAAAAGAATGGGCGAAGGTGGTAAAAAGGTGACATGTCACTTGCACGGATGCTTGAATAGCATCCTTGGCATCGAATATTTTGCTGGGAACCTTAGCGAACAAAGAACAATTCAAAGGTACTTACGATATGTCACTTATTATCTTGAGTTGCCGCAAAGTTTGTAAGTACCTACATATGTATGTACATTAGGGATATAACTTTTTGCACTTTTTTGCAAATATCAAAAATACCACCACATAGCCGTGTAGAGCATGAAAAACTATTATGAAATAAGGTGTAATTTTTTCTCTATCGCGAAAAAAGTTTCCGCACCAAATGCATTGAAGTTCAGTAATGCATTTTTTAATTTTATCTGTTATAACAACATGTTTGGTTTTCATTAAAATTTTTATTTTTTTGTAATCTAATTTAAAATCATTATCAAAGCGTTCTGGACCAATTTGTTCTCAAATCGCGCCATTTCGGACCATATTAGGATTTTTTGACACTATTGCAATTTTTGGTTTTTCTTTATAAACTCGCGAATTTTATGTTTATATTTTTTGTACCTATCGGACAAGAGAATATGGTGTCATTTGCAACAAAATCGCGAAAGTTACAGACCGTTTTTAATGACTTTGCTTGTGAGAAATGTATTTTTGTCTATAAATATTTATTCAAACAAAGCAAATTTAAAATTATAAGTAGAAAAAATATCAAATGGGTTTTAGTAATTGCGGTCGGTGCTGAAACTTTTTTCATCGAATAGATCTTAGAAACGCGTGTTCATTATTAGGACAAAATTCCCCACATGGTACTGGTGTTGTATTTTTGTAGAAAACAAATACGATTCTCACAGGCAAAGTCAACAAAAACAGCCTGTAACTTTCGCGCATTCGTTGCAAATGACCTCATATTCTCTTGTCAGATAGGTACAAAAAATATAAACATAAAATTCGCGAGTTTATAAAGAAAAACCAAAAATTGCAATAGTATCAAAAGTTCCTAATATGCTCCGAAATGGCGCGATTTGAGAACAAATTGGTCCAGAACGCTTTGATAATGATTTTAAATTAGATTACAAAAGAATAAAAATTTTAATGAAAAGCAAATATGTTGTTATAACAGATAAAATTAAAAAATGCATTTCTGAACTTCCATGCATTTGGTGCGGAAACTTTTTTCGCGATAGAGAAAAATTGACACCGTATTTCATAATAGTTTTCCATGCTCTACACGGCTATGTGGTGGTATTTTTTTGGTTATTGCCCTAATGTACATTAAGTAATATGAACATTGTTCTATCGAGGAACAGCAATTGCAGATTGGGTCCTCTTCCATTCCTGTTGCCATCCTATGATTCTGAACCGCTTCCCATATCTGAACAAGTGAGCCAAGGCTATAGCCGGGTCGGGGCCGACTATGTGATACCCTACACCACTACCCCTGTTCATAAGCTTTTGACTAATAAAATTCAAAATATTAGCTTAGCGTCTTCATTAACACAGGTCAATTTTTTTGAAACGCATTTAAGTGCATCGACAGTACAACCCAAATAAAAAATGGAAAAGTGGGATGTATGCCAACCATCAATAGGCTTCTTTCTCTGTTATACCCCCATCAACCCCCAAAATTTCGTGAGGATCCGATCAAAATTTCGTAGTGTGATTGCACAAAAATGGAAAAAGGGATGCATTACCGACTATTGCGATATCTCTGTTGTTTGACGACCTATGACAACCTACTTCTCAATTTTCTACTTTCCTTGCCAGGTTATGCTTTCGATATACCTCCTGCTGTGATATTCGTCATTATTATTAAAATCGCAAAAATGAAAAGTTGTGTTCTATTAGCGGCTATTGTGAAATCTTCGTTGTTAGACCACCTACGACAACCTACGTAACATCGTTGCAAAGGTGATATTTTCTACTTTCATTAGCAGGTTTTGCTTTTGATATACCCCTTTTAGAAGCGGAGATATTCGCTTTGAAATAAAATTTAGATTTTTTCTCCAAATATGTTTTTTGCCCATTCCGTGTGACCCCCATTAACCCTCAAAATTTCGTGACGATCCGATCAAAATTGCGACCTGTAGCGTGATTTCCAAAAAAGTGGAAAAATGGGATGTATTACCGACTATTGCGATATCTCCGTTATTTTGTCACCAACGCCGACCTAGTTTACATCGTTGTAAAGATGGGTTCTTCTTCTTTCATAGCCAGGCTTTGCTTTTGGAAAGTCCCCAACCAAAGCTGTGACACTCGTCATTATAATTAAAATCCCAAAAATGAAAATTTGGGTTTTATTTGCGACCATTGTGATATCTTCGTTGTTTGATCACCTACGAGAACCTACTTTACATCATTAGAAAGGTGATATTTTCTACTTTTATTGTCAGGTTTTGCTTTTGGTATACCCCATATAGAAGCTGAGATATTCGCTTTGGAAAAAAACGTTGTCTTTTTATCCACACAAGTTTTTTGCCCATTCCGACCCCTAAATATTATCCGACCATCACCAAAATCAATAGGCTTCTTCCCCTCCGGGACCCCCATCAACATCCAAAATTTCGTGACGATCCGATCAAAATTGCGACCTGTAGCGTGATTACAAGGTTTAGATGGACAGACGGACAGACGGAGAGACGGACGGACTGACGGACGGACACACATAGCCAGATCGACTCAGCTCGTCGAGACATTCATTTTGGTATACATAAGTATGGGTCTACGACCATTATTTCGATGCGTTACAAACTTTTTGGCCAAAACCAACTTATAATACCCTCCCCACATAGTGGTGTAGGGTATAAAAATATTGGCCAACTACTCCGCGTTCATATTACGCCAAACTCGATTGAGGTCTTCCTTGCTTCATTAAAACACGGATGAACATGTACAGTTGCCAAAAGAATTTTAAATTGTTTTTTATTTGTTACTTTCAACGTAAAACAAAAATAAATACAATTAATTATCATTACAAATGCAAAATATTAGCTTTCGTCGATTTTTATACCCTACACCACTATGTGGGGAGGGTATTATAAGTTGGTTTTGGCCAAAAAGTTTGTAACGCATCGAAATAATGGTCGTAGACCCATACTTATATGTATCAAAATGAATGTCTCGACGAGCTGAGTCGATCTGGCTATGTGTGTCCGTCCGTCAGTCCGTCCGTCTGTCCGTCTGTCCATCTAAACCTTGTAATCACGCTACAGGCCGCAATTTTGATCGGATCGTCACGAAATTTTGGATGCTGATGGGGGACCCGGAGGGGAAGAAGCCTATTGATTTTGGTCATGGTCGGATAATATTTAGGGGTCGGAAAGGGCAAAAAACTTAGGTGGATAAAAAGACAACGTTTTTTTTCTAAATCAATATCTCAGCTTCTATAAGGGGTATACCAAATGATGTAAAGTAGGTGCTCGTAGGTGATCAAACAACGAAGATATCGCAATAGTAACAAATAAAACCCCAATTTTCATTTTTGCGATTTTAATTATATTGACAAATATCACAGCTTTGGTTGAAAATTTTCCAAAAGCAAAGCCTGACTGTGAAAGTAGAAGATCCCGTCTTTACAATGATGCAAACTAGGTCGGTGTAGGTAACCAAATAACGGAGATATCGCAACAGTCGGTAATACATCCCATTTTTCTATTTTTTTGGAAATCACGCTACAGGTCGCAATATTGATCGGATCGTCACGAAAATTTCAGGGTTAATGGGGGTCTCACAGATGAAGAAGCATATTGATTTTAGTGATGGTCGGATAATATTTAGGGCTCGGAATGGGCAAACACTTATTTGGAGAAAAGTCAACATTTTATGTCAAAGCCAATATCTCTGTTTCTTTAAGAGGTATATCAAAAGCAAGACCTGGAAAGGAAAGTAGAAGATATCACCTTTACAACGATGTAAATTAGGTTGTCATAGGTAGTCAAATAGCAGAGATATGGCAATTGTCGATAATGCATCCCATTTCCGATTTGTTTGTAATCACGCCACAGGTCGCAATTGGGGGTCCCACAGAGGAAGAAGCCTACTGATTTTAATGATGGTCGGATAATATTCAAGGGTCGGAATGGGCAAAAACTTATTTGAAGAAAAGGTATACGTTTTATTTCAAAGCCAATGTCTTTGTTTCTTTAAGAGGTATATCAAAAGCAAAACCTGGCAAGGAAAGTAGAAAATATCACCTTTACAACGATGTAAAGAAGGTTGTCGTAGCTGCTCAAACAACAGAGATATCGCAATAGTCGTTAATGAATCCCATTTTCCGATTTGTTTGTAATCACGCTACAGGTCGTAATTTTAATCGGATCGTCACGAATTTTTTGGGAGTTGATGCGAGTAGAGTATTGAGAAGGATTCAGAACCAATTAAAAAACTCAAATTACAAGTCATATAGTAATTAAAAGTATCATATTACATATCTTAAGTAAACAAATGGAGTGACCGTGGGAAATTCTTGGAATTCCTTATGGTAGGGGGGAATCGTTCCATGATCAAAGTGGGTGGCTTCGTTTATCCGTCCGTCTGTCCGTAAGCATGCTGAATCGTGTCCATGATCAATGTGGGTGGTCTCGTTTGTCCGTCTGTCTGTTGATTGATCTAATTATGAAGCATTGACCATTGTTGAGGCATTGTGTTTATTGTATGTTTGTGTGTATGTCGTTTGGTTCCTTTTGCTTTGCATTGGATCAGCAGCCACGATAGCTTTATTATATGTTTGTGTGTATGTCGTTTGGGTCTTTTGCTTTACTTTAAGTCAGAGGACAAGTGTACTGAGTATTTGCTGTGTGTTTGAATATGAATTCGATCGATCTTTTCGATTTGTTTATTATTATTATTCGATGAAGGCGACAAAATCTTTAATATTGAATTGAAGGGTGGATTGAATTTTTGGTTGCTTCAAATTGATCTTTGCAATGGATTTGGATATGTATGCAAATATGATTGGGAGAGTTAAGGGGGAAAGGGAACCAATGTGTACAAATGAGAAATCGATGACCATTGTTGAGGCATAGCCTTTAAATTTATGCTGTGTATGTTTGTATTAAACCTACATTCAGCATTATACAATATCGGATTTGTTTTGATTAAATGTTATGAAGCTGGGTTATTGAATTTTTTTAAAGACGACACCACGTCTGGTTCTTTAAACCCTATGATGTATGTATGTATAGATGTATGTATATTTCATATTCATATGTTCACATTGGCCTTGAAAAGGAATATGTTTAGATTACGACTTTGATTTCCTTACATCTGTGTATGGAAGAGTGAAGAAAGATTTATAAAGCTACTGTAGGAACCAGTTCCTCACTTTCAATTGAGAGTTTGAAGGAATAACATATCCCATTCAACATCAGCTTAAGTTAAAGTTCCTTAACGATTTCAACAAATCCAAAGATTTCTAAATAGTGAACACATACTATAGTATAAAAGCAACAAGTGCAAAAAAAGTTTAAGTTTTAAAGTGCTTTTGAAAAAAATGGAAAGATTCGAGTGTAACGTTTGCTCCAAAAAGTGCGTGTCTAACGCTGCATTAAATAAGCATTTGCAGTCCCACAAAATTTGCAATATATGCAATAGAATACTGCTGCATTCGCAAGCGCTTAGAACACACTATGCTGTTTATCATCCGGAGTATCCGCAAGGACTACAACGTCAGGTTAATCATCAGCAGCCGAGATTAAGACAGGTGCCTCAATATCAACAACAACAACTTCTTCAGAATCATGGATTTTGGAATCATGATAATCGATTATGGCAGCGATACAATCAGCAGCCTCAAGCACCCCAACAATATCAAGACTTATGGAATAACTCTCCTGGATTTTGGCAGCCGTACAATCAACAGCCTCAAGCGTCCCAACAATATCAAGACTTATGGAATAACTCTCCTGGATTTTGGCAGCCGTACAATCAACAGTCTCAAGCATCCCAACAATATCAAGACTTATGGAATCACTATCCTGGATTATGGCAGCAATATAATCAACTGCAACATACACCACAACAACAAGTCAATCAAGATTTCGGATTATGGCAACAAAACAATCAACAACAGCAGGTACCCCAACAATATACAGGTATATGGCACCAAGGTCATCGGTTATTACAACAACAACAAGCAGAATTTCAACATCCATATACTATGAATCAACATCCTCAACAATTACCGCAACAACAGGAACAACAAGTTGATCAAAGCACTCCTATATTTAAATATTGCGAATATTGCAAACTTTTTGTAATAAGCACAAATTGGATTCAGCACTGTAAAACAAAAAGCCACAGACAGAAAGTAGGTGGACGAATTAATGATGATATGACATTGGTCAAAAGTGGCTTCAGCAATAGGGTGCAAACTTTCCAATATAAAATAAAAAGGGATACAATTGATGTCGACTACATATTTCGTGAATCGAAAACAGCTCTAATGAATCAGCTTGATGATGCCTTAATCCGCCATGATTTAATAAAATTCTATTTGGAGCTTGGAGGAAAATATGTCAAAATTTCTCAAGAAAAGGTGGTAGAAAAAAATATTTACCACAACACAAAAATGAAACAACTCTCTAGATCTGATAATATAGAGAGTCAAATAAATGATCATTTTGACTGCATTAAAGTTAAAATGTCTGAATTTCAAGAACGAGGATCTGGTTGGGCTCTTTCAAACATAATGAGCCTGAAAATTCACATTAATAAGTGTTGTCCTATAAGAGGTTCGCACTACATACCAACCCCCGAAGAACTGATTGATAGACATGCATGCATAAATGTCTATAATAATGACATATACTGCTTAAAGTGGAGCATACTTGCAGCGTTGTTAAACCCCAAAAAACCCTCAAGAACGTCATCATACGGAAAGATTAATATTGAATCAGATTTATTTAGTTTGCAGAATGGCATAGTCCTTAATTTTAAAGGGATGGAGTTTCCGGCGGATGTCAAACAAATAAAAATATTTGAGGAAAATAATCCAAACATAAGTATAAATGTGTTTGGATATGATTATAAATCAAAAGCTATCGTTGGCCCGTATTACATCACTCAAAAGGAAAAAGATACGCATATAACGCTGCTACTTCTAGAAAAGGATGATAAAGCTCACTATATTCTAGTGAAGCATATATCCAGGTGAGTTATAATAGTTCAAGTATTATTTTAACATCGTTGTACCAATTTGTTTTTTTTTTACTTTTCCTTAGGTTAATACGTCCACAGATAACTAAGAATAAAAGACGTGTATACATCTGCAACCAATGCTTACACTATACGTTTAATAAAGATTTAATGGATAGACATAAGAATTTATGCAGCAGGATTGTGACCAGAATGCCTGTAGAAGGTAAATCGACCTTAGCATTTAAGAATTTCAAAAAACAAATGTATGTACCTTTTGTTATATATGCAGACTTTGAATGTATTTTAGAAAAATCAGGTAATAATGACAATATTGTTAATAAGCACATTCCCTGTGCTTTTAGCTTTTATATAAAATGTAGTTTTGACAGTAGCTTAGATAAGTTTTTTATATACACTGGTGAGGACGCAGCCAAAAAATTTGTTGAAATGTTAGATAAGGAATGTAAAGAAATCTATACAAACTATTTAAGCGTCAATAAACCTATGTCACCTTTAACTCAATCACAATTAGAAGATTTTGATGCAGCAGTAAATTGCCATATATGTGAAAAGAAATTAGACAATGATAAAGTTAGAGATCATTGTCACATTACTGGCGAATACAGAGGGGCTGCACATAATGAGTGCAACCTCAACTATACAGTTCCAAAATTTATCCCAATTTTGTTTCACAATTTTTCATCGTATGACTGCCATCTGTTTATAAAAGAACTCATTAAGTATATACCTAGGAAGAAAACCAATTTAATTACTCAAAATAAAGAGCTATACATCTCCTTATCTCATATCATTGATATGGGAAATAATGAAACACTAGAATACAGATTTTTGGATAGTTATAGATTTATGGCGGCAAGTTTAGACACTCTAGCCAAAAATTTGAAAGATGACGACATGTTATCTGTAAGATCATACTTTCCTAACAATAATGAATTCTCGTTAATGAGGAGGAAGGGCATATTTTGTTATGAATATTTAGATTCATTTCAAAAGCTCAATGAAACAAGTCTTCCTCCCATAGAGGATTTCTATAGCAACCTAAATAATAAACATTGTGATAAAGACGATTATGAGCATGCTAAGAAAGTGTGGGAAAATTTTAATTGTCGATCATTGAAAGAATATATGGAATTATATTTAAAAACAGATGTGCTCCTACTGACTGACGTTTTTGAAAATTTTCGCAAGTCTTGCAAAAAGGATCACCAGCTCGATCCTTGTCAGTATTATACTGCGCCAGGGTTAGCTTTTGATGCGATGCTGAGACATACGAATGTATCGCTTGAACTGATTAGGGATTTAGACATGTTTAATTTAATTAAAAAGGGTATACGGGGTGGTCTAACCCAATGCTCAAAAAGATATGCCAAAGCTAACAATAAATACATGAAGAATTTCGATAAGGATTTACCGTCAAACTTTTTATTATACCTAGACGCTAACAATTTGTACGGTTGGGCAATGAAACAATTTCTTCCCATATCAAATTTTAAATTTCTGGAGCCAGAAGAAATGATTATAGACGAAGAAGAAATAAAGAAACTTCAACCAGATTCTGACATTGGTTACATATATATAGTTGACTTGGACTATCCAAAAGAACTTCATGATAGTCATAATGATTTACCCTTTTGTGCACAAAATAAAAAGGTAGGGGGTTCTAAATATGAGAAGCTTATTGCTGATTTTGCTCCAAAGAGGGAGTATCCAATTCATTATATGGTTTTAAAGCAATGTCTTGAAAATGGACTTAAATTGAAAAAAGTTCATAGCGTTATTTCCTTCAAACAAGCTCAATGGCTTGAGCCATATATAGATAAAAACACAGCTAAAAGAAAAGAAGCAACCAATTCGTTTCTTAAAGATCTATATAAATTATATAATAATGCAGTATTTGGTAAAACGATGGAAAATGTTGACAAGCGAAAAATTGTGAAATTAGTAACTGAGTGGGAAAGTGAAAATCGACGCACATTAGACGCCAGAAAATTAATTGCAAAGCCAAATTTTCATAGTATGTCGCAATTTGATAATGATCTTTGGGCAATACAAATGAATAGAGTAAATGTATTATATGATAAACCAATCTATCTAGGATTTTGTATTTTAGAATTAGCAAAGTGGAAAATGTATGATTTCCACTATAATTATATTAAGAAAAAATTCGGAAATCGGGCCACTTTATGCTATATGGATACAGATTCTTTCATTTATGATATTTTATCAGAAGATGTTTACGAAGAAATTAAACCTGATATAGATTTATACTTTGACACTTCCGATTATCCTGAAAATAATATTTACAACATACCACGGAAAAACAAAAAAGTAATCGGAATGATGAAAGACGAGAATTGTGGCAAAATAATGAGTCTTTTCGTGGGTTTAGGAGCAAAAATGTATTCTTTTAGAACTGAAGAGGATGAAGAGGTAAAAAAGGCTAAAGGTGTAAAGAAGAGCGTCATATCAAAATATTCCATATATGATTATAAAGATTGTTTATTTAATGAAAGCACTACTAGTGACATAACACTTAATTTTAGATCTAAGATGCATCAAATATATACAAATATAATGCATAAAGTTGTCTTAAGTTCTAAAGATACTAAGAGAAAGATTATGCCAGATAAAGTACATACTTTAGCTTGGGACCATTATAGTATAGAATTAAATGATTTAAATAACGTGCCTGAATTGAATGATTTAATAAATTTACCTGAATTTGTAACCGATATGGATATTGATTTAGATTTAGATACATCACTCAGTACCGAAGATTTTAATAACTTACCCCCATTTTAAGGTATATATTGTTATTGTAATACCTAAGAAAATACTTACATTATGAAAAAAGAACATCTAAATAAAACAAACTTGTATATTGTTATATAATAAACATGTGTTTTATTTCATTATTGAATTTGCATGATGCAAAGGTAAGTATACAAATACATACAAACTTATACTATTTTTCTGACAATTCCAGTCAATGGAACATACTCTACCAGACGATCATGGATAATTAAGCAGTATGCTGAGGTATTTTGAGGAATTGGTGTATTGGTTTCAAATTGAATTTTTAAATCGATGGGTCCATTCTTCACAGCTTCGTTTTGATTGCTGATGTCAATAACGGCAATGGGGTTGTCTTTAAAACTTACATATGTGAGAAGTGGTTGTGGTTCCCTCATATAATAAGATTGTTGAAACTTGGCATACATGTCATAGAGTACTGCATAACGATTTTCTCCAAACTTTAGATTCAAATCATCATACGGATAAGTTTCAGAGTTCAAGTGAACTTTAATATTTTGAAGTTCACAGTGTTGTAGCTTGTTGTCTCTTTCAAATATCAAAGCAACGAATCGATTGGCAGACAATTTAACACTCCAGCTGTGTTGCCTTCCACCAGCAAAAGTTGGATTAAAGTAGCAATCCCAGCTGCGGAAAGCTATCGGTAAAGTTTTTCCATCCTTGATTGTTTTCAAGAAACTAATCTTTCTATAGTCTGACAAATGAATGTGTTGTACTTTCCAAACAATGTTTGTAATAGTGAGTTGAATTTCTTCGTTTTCAGCAGTTGAATAACATACATTTTTATCGTTGGCGCTTCTCAAGAGAATCAAGTCATGTTTACTATTGCAAATTACTTTATTAAAGTCCTCTGCAAAACCCAATAGACGATTCAAGGGAACACAAAAATTGAATGAGCTTGTATTTACGTCACCATCTGGATTCCAGCCTGCATTACTCATAACCTTGCTTTCAGATTCACTTAGAGAAATCCAATTTTTAACTTTTGTTGTTGTACCCAGATAACGAGTACGATCAATTTCAATTCCATTTAGCTCATAGCGAATTTCATCAAACATGTAACCCACACAATTATTCCTCAGTTTAGCATTCTGTGAAACATCCCCCTTTGCATTTTTCAAATTTCCTTCAATGTATAGATAGCTCCTTGATGGTAGTATGTAAAGATCTTGATTTTGTATACTTATACGAATTTCATCGTTATTTTTAAATGATTGGATGTATGGAACATAGCTGTGGTAGTCTCTCTTTACAATATTCTCATCAGAGATTGGACGTTCATTAATATCGAGTATTTCAGACATTTCGTTTAACTTTTAATTTAATGAGTTTTAAAAATTCTTTATTTTCCTTGGTTAGGAGAGGTCTTGTCGGTTTGACACCTTGATGTTGAATGTGTTTTGGTGTTTGTTTATGGTTGTATTTATTGTAAATAATCATGGTTGTCTTGGTCTAATATGAATTCGTAGAGTAATTTCTTCTCCTCTAAAGTTTATCAAGCGTCCTTCTTGGTCTAATATAAGTATCTCCAGATGACTTATTTCTTTGACGTTCACCGGCAAATAAATGAGATTCATCGGTCTCTCAGCCAATTTATATCCTGGAGGGACATCAAGTGCAAATTCGTGTAGAATATGCGCAGGCGACCCATTCATGAATGATCCAGTAACAATGTTGCAATGTATTTGTATAGCATTGACCTTTAGAATGTTTACCGGAAGGTTTGAAGTATGCTTTTTACCTGGTTCTAAAATTTTTTCGGTAAAACCAAAGAGTTTTGCTATAGATTTCTCTTTATCAAAGTATATGGGATCATGAGAGGATAAGATCTCTATTTGTAGCGTATTATTGTTGGCTTTAATTTCAATTGATCTATTAATGTGGATTGCTCTATATTGTGTTTCCAAGTAGTGAGCAATATCTTGTAGTTCATATGAACCTATGGGTATCTTTATAATTTTGTCGCCGATATGGAAGAGATTGTTATCATTATCCACATTTGGTATGGAATTGTAGGATTGAAAATCAATTAAACAACACTCATAACTACCCTCTCCCAATTCAATAGGAGGTGAATAGTTTGAGTGTAAAATTGATGATTTACCCGTCAAAGTAAACGTTCTTGACATTGTCAGTTCCTTTCTAGTAATAAGTAAAAACAACAAATATGCATATGTTTATATAGGTTTTTTTTTTTTTTGTATTTATTAAAATACTAAAATATATAAAGTTTACAATACATTTGTCTTATCTATCCAGGAATTATGCTTGCTTGAAAATCCCAGCCATTTTACAAAGACTTTATCACCCTTTGTTTTTAATATTTTTTCTACTAAGTATGTGTTGGGATATTTTGTGGGTAAAAGTTCTTCTTTATAGAAACATCCATGTATGGGATTTCCTTCGTAGTCTTCTAGTAAATAAGTAGCAGGGTTGGTTAATCTTATTCCTCTTGTTTTGAATATTTCGGTAGTCCAATTTGGTGTATACCCCTTTTCAAATTGATGTTTATATTTGCTGATTCGTACATGATCACCCACACGGAGATTTTGCCTCTTAAAGATTTTTATATGGTTATACACAGTTTTTAACAACATCTGCTCATTGGATGAATTTACTTGAATAGGTGCCATTTTTATGGTTCGATGATGTGTTTTGTTGTATTGATCAACCAAGTCTCTATAAATAACAATCCATTGATAATTTCCATTGTAGCTAAACTCCTTCCACATCATACCCTTTAAAGTTATATTGAAGCGTTCAACAATTGAGGCTTTCAATACACTGTATGTAGAGTAGTGGTTTATTGAATGTTTCTGCATTAATTTTTTAAATTCCTTGTTGAAAAATTCTTTTCCATCGTCGGTTTGTAAATTCTTTGGAATTCTTCCATCTTTTAAAATTTTTTCAAATGCTCTATATACTTCCGTTGCTGTTTTTGTTTTAAGTGCTTCGCACCAGGCAAATTTCGAAAAGGTGTCGATAACAGTAAGCATAAATCTGTAGCCCTTGTTTGCTTTAGAATAGCTGCCCATTTCAACTAAATCAGCTTGCCAAAGATCATCGATTCCCTTTGTAATAACCCTTCGTCTTTTAAAATTTCTTCGTGCTTGAGAGTGGAGTTCGTTTACCAATCCTCGCTTTTCCATTATTCAAGTTTTGGGGGATATATTAGAGCAATTGAGTTGAATGGGGGTTGAGATAAGACTTTAAAAATTTCCTTATGTGATTGTTTGAGATGGGATATTTCTTCTCTTAGTTGAGTACACTCCTGAATGATATTTTGGTTTAATACTTCTTGTATGTGCTTGATTTGTGAATGTATGTATGCTTGGTTGACCGCATCCGTTCCTTCTGTTGGGGGTGCAACGTTCCTAACTTTTTTATTTTGCACGTCAAGGTTGTTATCTTCGTCAATATTAATTCCCAGTATTCTCGAAACATTGTCTCTTACTTCTATTGAGTGGGTTTTTGGATTATAATGATGACCAAACTTGTCAACAGTCATAGGTTGTTTGTTTCTTTTAAAGTTTACTTAATAGATTATGTTGCCTTCTCGCAGTTCTTCGATAATCGAAACAATCTCATTAGTATGATTATTGTTTCCGGCTTGTTGTGATGCCATCAACAGCTTTAATCGTTCTACCAACTCGTTGGGATCGTCCCAGTATATATAGTTGGGTTTACTTGGACTTAGTGTCATTAAGACTTTGCCACTGTGAGTATCCCCCATTAACTTTTTAATTATCCGCTTATATTTTTGCCCTTTGTTCCCCTTGATTCTACCATTAGGGTCATAGTTTATTTTAAATGCATTTGAGTCCAACAAGATTGTTTTATATATGTCGAGTTCTGTAGGATCATATTTTTTGGGGTTTTGATAAAATAAGAGCTCAAACAGTCCTGGTGTAAATGCCCAATTTTTATTTCCAATCGTAATCTTTTCATCGCTGATTTTCAGTGGTTTATCTCCAAACATCCATTCACCATTTTCATCTTTATGCGGTCCATATACTGTATCTAGTTTTTTATTTTTCTTCAAGAGTGTTAGACTAATAGGATCGTCTTCATCATCCTCATTTTCTGAATAAAATGTGTCATCTTTCGAGGTGTTGTAAGTATCATAATTTTGTGAATAATCTCCTTTGTCATCTTTTTCCTCCAAAATGCTTGGCTCTAGCTTAATCTCTGGCTTATATTTTTTAAAGGGTGTACTCGCGACAAAAGATTCTCTAAATGAATCCATATTCTCCTTCTTGGGTGTAATCATTTTGTTTGCATTCTCAGTCGAAAGCTTTAGTAGTTTGTTTATGGGTTCTGTTAATGGTTTAAAAGTGTTTGTCAATTCAGTAGTTTTAGCATCTTCGCCCATTTTAATGCTTTGAAATTTTCTTTTCAAAACATTTTTGGACTTTACAAGTCGTTTCAACATTGCTTCCTCCATGGTTGCAGGTGTACTAATGTAAATATACTATATAACATCTTTTAAATAATATTATGGTTGAATAAATGTATGAAAGCCTTTTCGATATCTCCCAGAGTGAATTTCATAATCTTTAGAAATCGTTAGAAATTCATATTTTTCTTTCCAGCATTCATGACACATGTCTTTGAAGATATCAAAACTCATGTCACATCCAACATGATCGTTGTATATGTGTTTTAAATTCAGATCGTCTTGTTCAAACATGATTATCATATTGGCATTATCACGCAACAAATGCTTTGGGATACGGGTGTATGTTTGACATAAGTAAAATGAGTCAACATTCTTATGTCGTCCCATACTAAAGTAGTTTTTAATATTGTTCTGTTTATCACACGCTACATCGTCAAAAATCATGATTGAGTTCGGTTTTATTTCATCTGGTTGTATAACATCATCATTATTGGTGAATGTAAACAACCCCATCCCTTTTACAGAGGAAATCAGTTTCTTTAGGTACTCATATGACGGTTGATATAGCGATTTTGAATAAATGTAAACATTTTCAAATTTTAATCCATTTGGGCTTTCAATCAAACTAAGCATAACATTCGTCTTTCCACAGTTTGATGGACCCACTATTAATGCTCGTATAGTATTGGGTAACAAAGTACTATGTCCTTTGTATAAAGTCCTCATTTCGTACTGTAATTTTAGCTTGTTGCTCAACTAATCTCATGTTTACAACTAATGATTAGTATAAGAACACATGACTATTTATAATATATATAATCGATTTACATATATATTTTGTTTAGCACGTGTGAAAAAGTATAAAATGATTGTTTACAACGCAAAACGATTTATTAGAAAGAAAGCCGTTAAAGGAGGAGGACTTGTAAATAAGTTGATCAACTCTCTTCCAGTCGAACTTCATCTACCAGGTTATCAATTTTGTGGCCCAGGTACAAAGCTAAGAAAACGTATACAAAGAGGAGATCAGGGTGTTAATCCACTGGATGCTGCTTGTAGAAAACACGATATTGCTTATTCCCAGAACAAAGATATAGAACAACGACATATTGCTGATCGTGAACTAACTGAACGAGCTTGGGAACGAGTAAAATCAAAGGATAGTAGCATTGGAGAAAAAATAAACGCATATCTTGTAACTAATATAATGAAGGCAAAGACAAAGCTTGGAATGGGGATGGGTAATAAGAAACCCAAACAAATACTTGGTCAACAAATATTTAAAAATGCTATAAAGAATGCAACAGATTCCCTTAAAAGCGTTAAACCAACTGATATTAATGCTGCCATCAAAATAGCAAGGAAAGAAATACAAAAGACATTCCGAGGAAAAAAGTCAAAGGTGGTCATACCAAGAGTAATAAGGGTACCCAAAAGGGGAGGATTTCTTCCTCTCATACCTATTCTAACTGGGTTGGGAGCGTTGGGTGCATTAGCTTCGGGCAGTTCAGCGATAACCAATGCAGTTTTGAATGCTAAAAAAGCTAAACAAGAGTTGCAAGAGCAAACCAGACACAACAAAACCATAGAAGCTATAGCTATGGGTAAAGGTCTCTATCTCAAACCATACAAAAAAGGCTATGGAATTTATGTTGATGAAAATGAAACGCCAAAAAACTAATAAAACAGCTGCCCAAAGGTCCACTTACCGATACACATATCAATACATTTGGAAAGAAATACATCCCTTACTTTAGAGGTGTTTATATGCGAGATAAACTACCTAAAAAACCGTATCGAAAAGAATGTGGTGTCGTAAATTTGGATATTGACAGTGGGCCTGGCACACATTGGGTGGCATATTATAAGAATAATAACATCATCGACTATTACGATAGTTTTGGGAACCTTCAACCTCCAGCTGAAATTCTACGTTACTTGGGATCAGATACAACATATAATTATAAACGAGATCAACGTTTCAATACATACAACTGTGGTCATCTTTGCTTAAAATTTTTGTTGCAAATGAGCAAGATTTTATAAATAAAATACACCAACAACAAAATTACTCACTACAGTCTAATACAACTTATCCAAGATGTCGTACCTAATCCAAAGATCGGATGTCGCATTTGCCGACTTTCAATATTGTCATGGAAATGATAAAACCATTTTCATGAAGGAGCTCTCATTTATGTGTGGAACTTCTGTTATTCCGAATCATTTTTTGTTTCGACCACCTTATAGTGCAAAGGAGCTTGATGGAGAAGCACTCAGAACAATCAACTACACCAAAGCACATGTGAATGGATTAGACTGGACCGATGGAGAAATCTGCTACAATGATATCGAGGATGTTCTCTCACCATTAAACAACTATCAATACGTTTTTGTAAATGGGAAAGAAAAGAAATGCTTTTTGGAAAACTATCTTCAAACTAATATTGTTAATTTAGAAAGTAATATGAATCTTAGAACTCGTCAAGATTATTTCACCAACTGTCCAATTCATTTAGATTCTAAGTATAAATGTGCTGTTAATAATGTATTTAAGATATTTGTATTCATTGAACAGAAATGGTATTATATTCGTGATATAATACAAGATGGATTATAAAACCCAAAATTAAATAAATAAAGTAAAATAAAAGCAAAACAGTTTTTTGTTTTTTTTTTTATTTGTTTAAAATTTTATTCAGAGAAGTACAGACAATGAATGTGAACAATAATAAGAATATTGTTGAAAACTTATTTACTCTACTGGTTCCGCAAACATCTGGACCAATTTCAGGAAGGATACGATCTAAAATGTCTGGGTTGATGGGAATATTGTTCGTAACACGTCTTCTCATCAAGGGGCAACTGTACGACCATCGTAAATGTTCTTCCGTCGGATCATCAGTTTGTTCCCAACGATGAATATCCACTTTACAAAAATGGCATCTAGTCAAATCTCCTATCCCAGTATAATAAAGTCCCACTGCAGCCATTTTCTTTGTATCTGGATACGATAACGGCCAACGGTCAAACGTTTTTAAGCGATGATTTTCCCTATTAAGCGCAGGCATCTTTCTATCTAAAGATATAATTTCAAACTGAAACCTCAATCCCCCCAAATTTAAATAAAAAGAATTGAACATTTTTAGTTTATTAAAGTTCTTTATTTGTAAATTTCTTTTTGCTTAATACGGTGGATAATAAAATGTTGGAATTTCCAATTGTTTTAATTCTAATTTATATACATCTGTTCCGCTACCATCTTTCAAGGTTGATTTTATAACGGCATATCCTCCACCAGCCAATTGCCTTATATGTTCGTCTCCTAGTGAGAGAAATCTTGTTGGCAAGTATAGAATAGAGTCATTTATCCGCAATACAATTCTCTCCCCGTATTTTGTTTTGGCCTTGAATGCACCAGTTATGATGTAATCCTTATTGTCCTCCATATCCTTCAAAGGAATTATTGATTTGATGTTGAAGGAATTGAAGAAGCTAATTAGGTCTCGGCTCGCCATGTTTTCACTTGTAATTTAACTTTAATACTATGATTCCTAATTAAAATTATTTGCTTTCTATACTAAAATTGTAGTGTGATTAACATTAATTTTGCAATATTGTGAAATTCATTAAGCATACATATGTTAAGCCAACTAAAAGTTCTTGTCGATTTCTTATTTGTAAAGATTGATTTCTTTTTTTCGCTATTCCCCCTTCACTCTCCTAAAATAAGTCTATCGTCACTTTCCATACACAGACGTAAAGAAATCAAAGTCATAATCTAAACATATTCCTTTTCAAGGTCAATATCACCACAAACATACATACATCTATACATACATATAGGGTTTAAAGAACCAGACGTGGTGTCGTCTTTAAAAAAATTCAATAACCCAGCTTCATAACATTTAATCAAAACAAATCCGATATTGTATAATGCTGAATGTAGGTTTAATGCAAACATACACAACATAAATTTAAAGGAAGCTCAATAACATACATACAAACGCTATGCCTCAACAATGGTCATCGATTTCTCATTTGTACACATTGGTTCCCTTTCCCCCTTAACTCTCCCAATCATATTTGCATACATATCCAAATCCATTGCAAAGATCAATTTGAAGCAACCAAAAATTCAATCCACCCTTCAATTCAATATTAAAGATTTTGTCGCCTTCATCGAATAATAATAATAAACAAATCGAAAAGATCGATCGAATTCATATTCAAACACACAGCAAATACTCAGTACACTTGTCCTCTGACTTAAAGTAAAGCAAAAGACCCAAACGACATACACACAAACATATAATAAAGCTATCGTGGCTGCTGATCCAATGCAAAGCAAAAGGAACCAAACGACATACACACAAACATACAATAAACACAATGCCTCAACAATGGTCAATGCTTCATAATTAGATCAATCAACAGACAGACGGACAAACGAGACCACCCACATTGATCATGGACACGATTCAGCATGCTTACGGACAGACGGACGGACAAACAAAGCCACCCACGTTGATCATGGAACGATTCCCCCCCCCCACCATAAGGAATTCCAAGAATTTCCCACGGTCACTCCATTTGTTTACTTAAGATATGTAATATGATACTTTTAATTACTATATGACTTGTAATTTGAGTTTTTTAATTGGTTCTGAATCCTTCTCAATACTCTACTGATGCGGGTCCCACATAGGAAGAAGCCTATTGATTTTGGTGATAGCCGGATAATATTTAGGGGTCGGAATGGGGAAAAACTCATTTGGTGACAAATTCAAAGTTTTATTCTTTGTGAATATATTGGCTTCTAGTAGGGGTATTCCTGTCAATGGAAGAAGAAAATATTACCTTTACATTGGTGTAAAGCAGGTTGGCGAAGGTGGTCAAACAAGGGAGATACCACAATAGTCGGTAATGCATCCAATTCTTCCATTTTTTGCAATCAAGCTACAGGTCGTAATTTTGATCGGATGGTCACGAAATTTTGGTTGCTTATGGGGGTCCCAGAGACAAAGAGGCATATTATTTTTGGTGGTAGTCGGTTTATATTCCCTAAAAAAAATGTTTACCAGTGAAAAGTTTATGCACAGGGGTAGTGGTGTAGGGTATCACATGGTCGGCCCCGTCCCGACTATAGCCTTTGGTCACTTGTTTTCTATAAAAACTGTGCATATTTAAATTTTTTTGTTCAGCTCACTTTGATTTCTGTAGTGAGAGAAAATTGTCTCACATTCTCACTTTTTTTAAATTTATGATAGCTACTTTTCTCCCGAACGTGAGTTTTGTTCTCCCTTATGATGTTTATAATAAGAGAGGAGGCGAGAGTGAGAAAACTCACGGTGAGATGATGTTTATGATTGGGCTGTATATTTGAGTTCATAGATATCTCCCGTGTAAGCAAAATTTTATAATTTCAACTCATAGGTAACGTTACCGGGCCAAAAAACACCAAGGATTTTACCTGGTTGATCGTTGCCAATGCGTTAAAAGTTGTAAAACACTCTTATGTGGGAATGATTTTGCGACATCATGAATGAAAGTCACCAAAAAACCAATGTTACCACATGATTTCAAAAATTGTACGCCTCGGTAAATGGCAGGTAGAAATGACCAAACGCGTAGGTTTACAGTTTACTTAGGCGTTGAAATTACAGGCATAAGTCGTTAAGTCGCGCAAGCCACATCTATTGACGATAAGATCAGAGGTAGGGACAAAGTCCTCAAGTCGCTGGCCAGCAGCACTTTGGGGTGCTGACAAATAAACCTTGTTGACCTCTTACAAAGCAATAGGCCGGTCTGTGGTAAGCTATGCGGCGTCAGCGAGGTATGCAAATGTTTGCGCTACGCAGTGGAAGAATGTTCAAACCTACCAAAATACCGCAAATCGGGAGGTACCGTTATATGGGGATGTACCAAAACGTGGACCGATATAGCCCATCTTCGAACTTGACCTGCCCACTCGGTTGCAAAAATATAGAGCTCTAGCTCAATTATTGCGGACGCTAGAGTGATTACAACAGACGGACATGGCTAGATTGATTCAGAATTTCAGGATATATGTATGTACTTCATAGATATATAAAGAAGTTTTTCTTTATTCATGACGGAGACATTTTTGTTTTTGGACTCACAGAGAAATTGTTCTTAAAGAGGAGAACAATGTCACATTACTTTTTAATCGTATAATTTTTATGTAATTCTTCTTATCATATTTAGCTATTTATTTTAGTGTTTTATAAAACTCAAAATTTCTCTGTAAGTCCAAAACTACAAATTTCTTCATCATAAATAAGAAAAAACTTCTTCAAATATTTTTCGCCAATGACAAAAAATACCCACGCAACGAACAAAAATCAGTGACCAAATGTCCTGCAATACTTGGAGTCACGTGTTTTATTTTGTACAACAATGTTTATGTGTATCACTTTGTTTCTCTCTCGTATCCCCGCAGCTGACCCTTTAATACCTTTAAGCGTTTCTAAATTCCAACCATTCAGGACTCCTAATGAACGATGCCCAAAAATGTAAAAATACATCGAAAATCCATTATGAATACTAACCGTATGGACTGCATTTGTTCGTACATATCCGAATACGGCTTCCAGTCTTATGTTGTGGTCAATGTCGTCCTCAACACGAAATAACTGAAGCAATAAAACATGTAACAAAAAGTCTGTCGCAAAACGTATGAAGACAATTTAACGAAAATGTTAAGCAGCTGTAAATGAGAAGAAATTGTTGTGTCAAATAGCCTGTTAGCGAATAAACAATTCGGCTTTCGAATATTTAATAAACTGATATTTTAAGCGTGAAGTATTTATGGTGACCCATTAAATGCACTAAAGTAGTAGAGTTAATAATTTGTATGCTTTTGAGCTTTCACAATTTGTTGTTTTCTATAATGACTATTGTCCACCATGTAGGCAGTTGATTTAAATTCAAAAGATTTCAGTTCCTCGAAATGTCAAATTGAATGTGCAGAACGATTATTCTTTGGGATATGAACCAATCTGAATTTCTGCGGTTTTTAGCTTCGATATTACTGGGCAACACTGGAAATGCAAACAACTTCTAGTGGGCATTTTCTGAAAGAACATGTTGAGACTACAAAAAACTCAGTTGGGTTTTGTGTTGTTAGACCGGGTTTGTATTTTATGGCCTCATCTAAACCGGGCTAAAACGAGAATTTTTTTTATCTCAGAAATTAATAAGAATTTTGCTTTGCAAAAATAGAAAAGTTTACATAATTTCTGGAATGCTGGTCATTAACAGCTAAACTGTTGGGAGTTGAACCAGTTAACCTTTCGCAATTCTTCAGAACATTCTGAAACTCTAATATTGTTAAAGTGGTATTTCATATCATACCTTCTACAAAACTTCACAGAGACAGTTTATTCTCATATTTGGGATTTCAATGCATTGTTGACATATTTATCAAATTGTCGTTAAATAATGTGCTAGAAACAATTCGATAGAGGCATTGTAAAGAGTAGTACATTCCAGCCAGGGACGTACACAGCACAGTGGATCCACCCATTGGCCAAAAATAAAAAATGAATGTCAAAATTTTGGTACAACATCTGGCAACTCAAACAGATCTGACATGGACCTTTTTAAAAATATATTATTTTTTGTTTCATTCGAACGCAATCTTCTTAAGAATAGCTTCAAAAGTCGGAACATTTGACTAATTTTTTTTTTTTGTTTTGAGTACAACCTATATTTCAAGTGCAAGTAAATATATTCAAAATATCGTGAAACTAATACGTATAGCAAAATTATGAAGGAGGTGGTAATAGCTTAATTATTATTAAAAAATAGTGTTTTAGCGTGTTGTGGAATTCTGGTTAGCTGCATATTTTCTTAGTGTATTTTGTAATGCCAATTCGATCATATACTTAAATTTGACCTAAGGTTTTAGTCATGATGCCCACCAGTGCCCACCTGGGAATAATTTTCCAAAGTAGGTCATGGGTTTAAGATTATTCAGTATTAAAATCAGCTGCCATCTAGTGCCAGACTATAAATGGTGGGTCGCTGACTAAAGCCGCCCTAGAATAGGGTTTCTATGGATATATTAGCGTATAACTCTGTTATCAGACCACGTACATTAACATAATTGGCATCAGTAACAAGATGAAGAAATCTTCTTCCAAATTAGTCTTACGGTTGGCGGTACGTGCTTTCCAGGAAGAACGCTATAAGATCTATATTAAAAATTTTACAAATTTTCAGACAAAAATATTGATTTCTTTTAATCCGCTAAATTGGTTGGATTTTATGTTGTTTTGGATATTGTTTTGTTTCCCCAAGCCTATTTTTGCATCATAAAACACTTTTCGCAGCAGAACAAAACTGTAACCGGCGCATTGGCTTGATTTTTACACTCGAAATATTTTTGGCCACTTTCTCCATACAAGTGGATCCACTGTACGAAGGGTGGGGGGGGGGTCAGGGAGCCGGGTCCCTCCCAAATGGTTTGGTCGAACAATTTTTGTTAAGCTACTGGAATAAGTTATTACATTTTTTCATAATTTTTCATAATGTTTATACCCTACACCACTATGTGGGGAGGGTATTATAAGTTGGTTTTGGCCAAAAATTTTGTAACGCATCGAAATATTGGTCGTAGACCCATACTTATATATACCAAAATGAATGTCTCGACGAGCTGAGTCGATCTGGCTATGTGTGTTCGTCCGTCAGTCCGTCCGTCCGTCCGTCTGTCCATCTAAACCTTGTAATCACGCTACAGGTCGCAATTTTGATCGGATCGTCACGAAATTTTGGATGTTGATGGGGGTCCCGGAGGGGAAGAAGCCTATTGATTTTGGTGATGGTCGGATAATATTTAGGGGTCGGAATGGGCAAAAAACTTATGTGGATAAAAAGACAACGTTTTTTTTCCAAAGCGAATATCTCAGCTTCTATACGGGGTATATCAAAAGCAAAACCTGACAATAAAAGCAGAAAATATCACATTTACAACGATGAGAAGTAGGTTGCCATAGGTGGTCAAACAACAGAGATATCGCAATAGTCGGTAATGCATCCCTTTTTCCATTTTTGTGCAATCACACTACGAAATTTTGATCGGATCCTCACGAAATTTTGGGGGTTTATGGGGGTCTACCACAGAAAGAAGTCTATTGATGGTTGTCGTACATCCCACTTTTCCATATTTTTATTTGAGTTGTACTGACGATGCACTTAAATGCGTTTCAACAAAATTGACCTGTATTAATGAAGACATTCAGAGCAAAGGCGCTAAGCTATCCCAATTTTAATATTTTGAATTTTATTAGTCAAAAGCTTATGAACAGGGGTAGTGGTGTAGGGTATCACATAGTCGGCCCCGACCCGACTATAGCCTTGGCTCACTTGTTTTATGTTTGGCGATTTCAAATGAAAGCTTATGTTCATCCCTCAGCATTTATGCTAAAACTTTCATACGGGCAAAATGTGCCTCATCGAAATAATGGTTTTAGACACCAAGTATGTTTGGACGAAATGTGTTACAGACAATTTGGAGTCGATTTAGCAATGTCCGTCCGTCTGCCTGTCTGGCTGGCTGTAGCGCACGATAACTCTTGAACGGATCAACCGATTCGGTCCAAAATTTGGCTTTCGTAATATTTTGTCCAAACTTAGTTTAAGTTCGAAGATGGGTTATATCCCTCCTCACAAAAGTTCGAAAATGTTCGAACAATTTGTACGCACGATAACTCTTGAAGGGAGTAACCGATTTGGTCCATACTTTGCAAATCGTGAAATGTCTACCAGACTTACATGAGGTTCCAATATGGACTCCATCGGTCCACTCCCACACAAAATTTCAGATAAGGTCAGTTTAGGACCTGCTCTACAATCGCTTTGATTTTTGTTTTAGCAACTTGTATTCACTGCCCCCCATACGAAGGTACCAGTTTCATCAGGGGCAAGTACATACTCATCATGACCGTGTGAGGTGGTTGGAGCGCAAGACAACTCTCGAACGGATCTGTCGATTTGGTCCAAAATTTGGCCTTAGTAATGTTTTGTGCAAACATAGTTTAAGTTCGAAGATAAGACATATCGGCCCACTCCTTCAGGTACCTCCCCGACAAAAGTTCAAAAATGTTCGGTAATATTGTTCGTACGGTAACTCTTGAAGGGAGTGGCCGAATTGGTCAATACTTTACACATCCTAATATATCTACCAGATATAGATCAGGTTCATTCTACCCGTAAAATTTTTTAAGAAAAAGTTTGAGATTAATTTCTGAGATATTTGTTCAACCGAGCAGAATTCGGAGTCTATGAGTCTGATTTTAAATATCTGAACTTTTAAATTAGACTCTGTGCAAACTCTATCGCTTCTGGTAAAGATGTATTGTTTTTTATAACATAAAATAATATTTTTCCTTAGGTTATCGACACAATAACTGGGTATACAAGTCCAATCTGCATTCGCTATTTCGAGTTATTCTTCTTTTTGGAGGTAGAAGTCGTTGCACTTAGGAAAAGGAAAACCATGCAGCGTTTTTTCAGATAAATATTTTAAAAGTTGTTAAAGGAGAAAAATACACTGAGTTAATAAAATACCATGACTGATTACTGTACACCAAATACCATTAAAAGGATCTTCTTATGAGAATGTGTGTAATCAGACCACGTGGAAAAGATTTTTTCAATTGAAACTTTTGTACTTTAAAACAGAAAAGAGGCTGAATTCTGAATGCTGAAAAAGGGGCGGAACTTTTGTATGAGGACTATACCGAGCGTGGTTAATGGTTATGTGGTTAATTTTCAATTTTAAATATCAATGACTAAAATAATATACTCTGTATCAAATTTCAAAATTGTACCTTAAATATTGTGAGCTATCTCTATTGAGTTTATATGCTTTATGTCAATATTTCAAGCTACACAACATTCTAAATTTTCATGATTTTTGGTCAAGGTGATCTTCAAGTTTTCTGCAGAGTTCAGAACAAGGTTCGTATTGGCTTCGGGGATATATCCCCGATTTTCTTTAAAAAGTCAATATTTAACGTAAAATCCGAACCCGATCTAAGAAAACAAACCCCAAATAGGTTTCTACTTTCATAAAATGCTGGATAGAAATTGTTTGCACGGGATAGCCCAAAAATGTTGCACAGTGTATTACTGCTTTACAAGTAGTGTGATTGAAGTAAAGTTCCAATCCACACAATTCTCCGAGGAAAAATAGGAATATACCATGTATTTTACGAACGCCTAATGAGAGAATATTCTAGTAGCACTAACCAAGGCATAAAGTCTATATTATTTAATGCTACTATTGGGGGCGGGAGAATTTCTGTTCTGCAAAAAATATTATACTCAGCAGAACCATATTCGAACATAGCGAGATTAGACTGGTTTTAATTCAAAGGGAAAAAATCGATGCCGGATTTTTTTTGCAGCGCCCCCAAAAGTGGTTAGTTTTGTTGTATTTTAAGATTGCCACAGTTTGAACACAATCTGTCGCAGTTTTAATCCGATCGTAACCAAATTTTGGGGGTTAATGGCTGTCCTACAGAGGAAGAAGCCTATTGAATTTGGTGATGGTCGGATAATATTCAGGCGTCGGAATGGGCAAAAAAACGTATTTAAGGAAAATGTCCGAAACTATAGTCTTCTCTGCCTCCGCTCGTAGTAATCAATTTCAAAGTTCCAATCCACACAATTCTCCGAGGAAAAATAGGAATATACCATGTATTTTACGAACGCCTAATGAGGGAATATTCTAGTAGCACTAACCAAGGCATAAAGTTTATATTATTTAATGCTACTATTGGGGGCGGGAGAATTTCTGTTCTGCAAAAAATATTATACTCAGCAGAACCATATTCGAACATAGCGAGATTAGACTGGTTTTAATTCAAAGGGAAAAAATCGATGCCGGATTTTTTTGCGGCGCCCCCAAAAGTGGTTAGTTTTGTTGTATTTTAAGATTGCCACAGTTTGAACACAATCTGTCGCAGTTTTAATCCGATCGTAACCAAATTTTGGGGGTTAATGGCTGTCCTACAGAGGAAGAAGCCTATTGATTTTGGTGATGGTCGGATAATATTCAGGCGTCGGAGTGGGCAAAAAAACGTATTTAAGGAAAATGTCCGAAACTATAGTCTTCTCTGCCTCCGCTCGTAGTAATCAATTTCATTACCCACTGTTAAACATTTTGTTTCTTCAAATTTTGAAGCAAGAAAATATGGACTTTAGCTGAAATAAATACACAACAAGGAAAAAGTCAACATTATATTTTAAAGCGAATATCTCCGCTTCTAGATGGGGCATATCAAAAGAAAAACCTACTAATGAAATAGAAAATATCGCCTTTGCAACGATGTAATATAGGTTGTCAAACAACGAAGATATTGGAATAGCCGCTAATAGAACCCAAATTAAAAAAAAAATTAAAAAAATTAACCCAACTTTTCATTTTTGCGATTTTAATTATAATGACGAATATCACAGCTTTGGTTGGGGACCTTCCAAAAACAAAGTTTGACTATGCAAGCAGAAAATTCCATGATTTACAATGATGCAAAGTCGTTTGGCGTAGGTGGCCAAATAACGGAGATATCGCAATAGTCGGTAATACATCCCATTTTTACATTTTTGTTTTTTGTAATCATGCTACATGTCGCAATTTTGATTGGATCGTCACGAAATTTTGGGTGTTAATGGAGGTCCCACATAGAAAGAAACCTACTGATTTTGGTAATGGTCGGATATTATTCAGGGGTCGGAATGTGAAAAAAACTTGGAGAAAAGGTCAACGTTTTATTTCAAATCGAATATCTCTGCTTCTGTAAGAAGTTTATCGAAAGCAAAACCTGGCAAGGAAACCAGAAAATATCACCTTTACAACGATGTAAAGTAAGTTGTAGTAGGTGGTCAAACAACAGAGATATCGCAATAGTCGGTAATGCATCCCTTTTTCAATTTTTTTGTGCAATCACACTACACGTCGGAATTTCGATCGAATACACACGAAATTTTGGGGGTTGGGGGTTGATGGGGGTCTCATAGAGAAAGAAACCTATTGATGGTTGGCGTCCATCCCACTTTTCCATTTTTTATTTGAGTTGTACTGACGATGCACTTAAATGCGTTTCAACAAAATTGACCTGTATTAATGAACACATTCTGAGCAAAGACGCTAAGCTATCCCAATTTTAATATTTTAAATTTTATCTGCCAAAAGCTTATGCACAGGGGTAGTGGTGTAGGTAATCACATAGTCGACCCCGTCCCGACTATAGCCTTGGCTCACTTGTTTTTAATAAAATATGTATTTATATGTAGCCAAAATAGTCCATCTGTCAATTACGAAATAATGCAAATAATATATAACGTGACGCAACCATCTATATATCAGGAATATTGTCAATTACTTCATATTCCATTTCAGAAAAAAAGGATAAATTTTTTTCGCGCTACATCAACAATTTTTGATATGTAGGTCAAGAAAAAAATTCCCAGTACGAATCTGGTCGCGAGCCAATTTTTAGTTGTTGCGGACAAAAGTTATGGCGCTTTTATTTCGCTTTTTAGGAAAGAAAATATTATAGAAACGCTAATTATTTTAATGAGCACAATTGTTACAAAAAAGTTCTCTCGAAGTGTCTTCAGCGAGTAGATTGCATAATACCTGCAAAATGTTACACAGAATTCGCGGAATGTACATAAAATTGATAAATTATTGAATATAAGTCTACTTTTTTCAAAATTAAGGCCCATTTAGTGGTCATATAATTACATAAAAAAAATTTTGTGGATCCAAACTTCACGGCGAATCAAATGAGACTGCAATCATACAGATTGGTGTTATAGTTTCGATGTTACAGCCAAAATAAGCACATATTTAGGTCAAAAAAATAATTTTATGTTTGAAAAAAATATTTTTTCACATGCATTATGAAGTAGAAAATATTTTAAAAATCTACTGGAATACTTCCTTCATTTTGCTTAAATCTCCTAACAAAATAGACGGATTTTGCTTTATTGACATTCATATTAAAGCTTTCCCATTAGGGAAGCTAAATGTGTTGATGAGGATATATTTCAAAGCTTTTGAAATGGAAATAGAGGTCAAATAACCCATTTTTATTTATATGCATTTTAAAATACGTGTAAATCGCGTAATTATCAAAATCATTTTGTCCGCATGTGATTTTCATGTACAGCAAGACCATATCTGTTATTTTGTATATATTTTTCGAAATTTAATTTGGAGACTAACATGTAGCATCATCTTAGCATTAAAAAACCTATAAAACATCGCTAATTTGCGCAAAGTTCATACAATTTCGTTCCGCATCCGGTTTTAGTGTCACCATGAAAATCTGCATCGATATATATCTATTTCAAGGCGATCAATTAAGAACCGTGGATGTAGCATCACACACTATTTTTTGGGATAAAATGAATGTAGCTCCCTTATCAGTGAAGTTTTCAAATCTCTGTTTCCGCTAAAACGAAGATGCTGTATTAGTTGTTTCATTGCAGTGGAAACGAACCGCAGAAAACGCGATAAAATACGCGATATTTCCAAAAACAATTTTAGGTGATTTTTCTACTTTGGACTTTTTTGTAACTTGCGTTTTAGTTGATGGATTTTCACGGGGAATGATTTATTAGATCCGGAACGTAAAAAACTAAAATGTGCAATCAAGTACGAGGAAATCGAATGACAATTGTAAAAATTAGGCCCGAAAAATATGTTTTTTACAAAAATGTTCACACTAAATTTCCGCATTTGGATGTAGATTTCTATGAAGCTGTGCAGACTACATTCACATTAGTCGTATCAAACAACTCAGAATCGCAAGTACTACAATCCTATATATGATTTTTTGAAAAACCTGTTTGCGGAATGAAATTAGAAGAAAATTTCAAAAAACACTGTAAATCTGGCTTCGAAATGTCAGCATCATTTAATGGTAGAAGCAGTTCAAATTTTGAAAAGTAATACATTAGTGAGATGATCCTTATTTAGTTTGCTTTTACTTTTACTTTGACAGGAAAATCGAGAGAAGTGTGGTTTACTCACAAATCGAGAGAAAACAAAAAAAGACATGGTGACTTCAACCCATTTTTACCCATTTTTTAACATAAATATAGCCACAGCTTCCACACAAATTATCTTTTAAGGCCAATATTTTTTGCCACGTCCAACAACATTTCATTTTATCCAAAAATATTTAATTTGAATTATATAGAACCACAAGTCGCGTATTCTAAAAGGGTAAACCTTGGCTTAATTTTAATTTTAACCTTGGTTAAATTTTCAAAAATATTGGTGATATATAAAAGGAAATGGTGTTAGTTACTACGCTTATAACTCAAGAACCGCTGAACTGATTTTGACAATTCGCACCAATTCGGAATGGTCTCATGGCAGAAAAGGATAAAACCTAAAAAATCGCGAAAATCTGCGAAAATTTTGCAAAAATAATTTTTTGACACCTTTCTATGTAGCTTCGTGTTAGGAGTATACCGTGACACTTTTTTTTACAGTTTTTGGTGAAAATTGTATATGAACCAACTGTCAGGGTCCATTGTACTACTCTGTTTTGTCAATTTCTAAAAGTTGTATAGACATTTTTTATTAACAATCAAATCGATTTTCATTTATTTTTAAGCGTCATTTAGAAAATTAACAGCGAAAACTTTGTTAAAAAGAGAGAGTTTGTAAAGATTAGTAGTGGTTTCAGTCAGATTCCGATTAAAAAGATGAAGATGAAAATGGTTTCCACAGTTTTGAAGAAAAAAGTACAAAATCCACAAAATTGGTGGGTTATTTACAAAATCCAGAGCTCAGAGGTAATTTCATTGGAAATGAGATTGTGGCATATATGGTAGCATGGGGAGGGTGTGCCACGTTTTGTTCAAAATGTTCTAATATCAACACCGTTAAAGTTTTTTTAAATATTATTTTTGGAAAAAATATAAGCATATCTTGGCTATAAATATCAAAATTTTACCATAAAGGGACGTTTATCTATTGAATAACCAAAAATTATACTAAAATTGACAAAAAGAAACAGATCCTAGCATTCAATTGAAGTTGGTATGTTGAATTTAGATACAAAAGATATAATATTACGTCAATACGATACGTTTAGCATAATATTTGATTTTGACTTCACATTATAGTGTGGTATATCTATAACATAAACAATATAAGTTAATCCTGACAAATTTCTCACATTAACCCACCCCACCCCATCCTGGCATAGGCGCCCCATCCCCAACCTGTTTCATAATTATAATCTTGGCATTTATAATTATTTTTTAATACAAATTATTTGGATTTCTATTCTTTAGGAGTTGTCTTTTAACGGCATAAAATTTATTTTGGATATCACCAGAGGCAAACCAGATGTAACAAAATATAACTACCATGAACTTTTTTCGCAATACCCTGAAAAACACAAAACTACTTGCAGCCTCAATCATATATTTGATACAAATGCCAGCTTTTGGGATATGATAGATCTTCACTAAACTCACAATTTTCTTTTAACGTTTTTTTTTTTGTAGCATTTGTAGTTTTCAAGAAAATCTGCGATGGTGGCACAGCCGTCCCATGTTACCATACATATGGATACTTTTAAACCGTAAGTAAAAACATCTTCGAAAGATCAACTTCCGATTTATGTCGTATAAAATTTGAGCAGTACCAGATATATATATTGATACTGTCTAGGTCCTGTCATGTTACTAACAAATGATATCCCCACTGAAAATCAGTTTAGTTCCCGCAGAGCTGGAACGCAATTGCAAATGGTCAAATACATACATACATATGTATGTATGTATATCGAAAAAGTATGATATTCAAAATTGGAAAGAAACAAGTAAGAAAGTATCAGTCAGCTGTACCCTCCGCCCTTTGACCAAAAACAAAAAAGAAGTAAACACAAGTTTAAACAGCGATTTTAAACTAAGTTTGGACAAAATTGTTGAAAAATTTGAGAGTTATCCTTCATACTAGCAGTTTAAGCATGTGCCGGCAGGTTGTCATGGACTTACTCCGGAAAAAATTGTACCGTTGTAATAAGAATCGTGAAAACAACCTTCTGCAAAAAAAATCAAATAGATCCGAGATGAGTCCTCAAAGTCCACTTTTCCCAAATTTTGTGTGGGAGGTACCCGAAGGACTGGACCGACTGGACTGGGTGAAATAATACGATGTGCAAAGTTTGGACCAATCAGAAACTTCCTGCGAGAGTTATCTTCAGGATTTGGCATTTTAGATGATGCCGTCAGGGTTTCATGGAGTTTTTAGGCCAGTATCTCAGGAAGTATGGACTGCTGAAAAAATTCAGAACTATCTGAGAGAAGGTTCTAAACTTCATTTATGGTGCGTGGTAGGTACACGAAGGAGTAGATTGATATGGTCCATATTCAAACGCGATCTATATCCGGAAGGAGTAATACGATTTGCAAATTTTTGACCAAATCGATTGCGCCCTTTTGTGGGGGAGGTACCCGAAGGAATGGACCAATATGGGCCAAACTCAAATTTAAACTAAGTTTAGGCAAGGTTTTACGATGTTCAAAATTCGGTTCGGTTGATCCGTTCGAGAGTTATCGTGCACACCAGCCAGACAGACGACCAGACGGGCGGACAGGGCTAAATCTACTCCAAATTGTCTGAAAGAACTTCGTCCAACAACCTTGGGGTCTAAAACTATTATTTCGATGAGGCACCCTCAGCCTTTAAAAGCAAGAAGTAGGGGGTACTGATAAGAAGAAAACCATCAATTATGAAACGAATGGGGCGTTACGATACTACTTTGTTTCAACTGTGCCTCGCAAAATATGTTGTTTGCTTAATAAATATATCGTAGTCCCGATTTACAGTTGCCCAATTGTCAGTTTATGGGACAGAGATTCGAGAAAAATAGAAACACATTGCCTCTCAGTAGCCTCTTTCTTCGACAAACTGACAATTATCGAATGTACAATTGTCTAATGGGCATCTGCGTCAAAGATCGTCCTTAATAGTTCAAAACAAAGAAATATTTGCAATTGAACTCGACAACAAAGCCATCGACTTCAGTAATACGACTTCTAACAGACTGCGAGACGAAGTTCGCCGGTTCCCCTAGTACATACATAAATATATTTCCCCAATATCCCCGAAGGAACAAGGGAGACTTCGCAATCATATAAATAAATTCCGCGGAAAACTAGTGCCCAGGGGAAATGGTGTAGGGTATCACATGGTCGGCCCTGTCCGACTATACTTGTTATATTTTTGACATGAATTATTAATAATAGTATATAGAACGTATTTGCAAAAATATAGAGGAATATGTAATAGAATACAAAAGTTATAGAGAACCTTTTAAAAATAGAATTCTTGTTGATTTGTTCCACATTCACACTTATGACACACATGTGAAATATTGTACACCATATGGAACAAAGTGACAAAAAATTTTTCCATCTTTGTCTCAATAAATTAAAAACTTCTAAATCGAAAATTAAAGTTCTAATTTTTGAAACGTGTTTTTAAACTTGTAAATTTTTAAAATATTAATTTTATAAGTGAAAAAAGTTTAAAATTTGGCTTCGAAGCGTGGATATCTCGGAAACTAGAGCAGATATGAGAAAGCCGATCAAAAATTCAGAAATAGCATTCCGGAAAACCCTAAGAACCACCTGTGTCTCAAAAAGTAAAAAATGGCGTATGGAACACTTAAGCATGACACCGACGTTATTCCGATTGTGATCAAACTTTGGAAATCTTAAAATCTAAGAAAACTAAACACTTTAGTGGGCTGCCGCATAAAAGATCCAATATCGATTTTTTTCCCTTTGATTTAAAACAGTCTAATCTCGCTATGTTCGAATATGGTTCTGCTGAGTGTAATATTTTTTGCAGAAGAGAAATTCACACGCACAGTTCAATGATGCAATAAAAATGCAAGCCATTGCAAACTATCCCAAAATAAATAAAAACAATTTATTGTTTGTGTAAAACAAGAATAATAAGAATTTTATTTCATTAACACAGATTATGGAATTTCTGCATTAAATTCAATCGCAACTGAGTTTGTTTCGTCCGCTCACCATTTCATCCAAGCTGAAATGTTTTTGCTTCATCTGCTAAAGGGGTTCTTATATTGTCTTCCCATCACCAGTTAAGATTTCGACAAGTACTCCAACAGCACTTCATTAGGAAATTTTCTTCTCGTGAGGTACCGGCTTTTGGTTGTATTTTTTATTTATATAAAAACTTTAGAAATTGAAGCACACTTTGTTATCTTTGAACAAAATTTGTAGTTGTAGGTATCTACAAATTGGCTTGCTTGTAAGGGATCACTAAGCAACTGCTTGTAAAATGTATCGAACGCCCAAATTATTTTTTAGAGATTTTTATGGACTCTGCCAGCTTATACTGACTTTGTTATAGACATCCGATTTTTAACTATTAAAAGTCAGATTGTATTTATACATCTTCTTAGCGGGTTTAACATCGCTCATCCTTACGACATGCCCTATACAACCCAACCGTAGTATCTCGATACGTTTATCTATGCTGATGTTGTTGTATAGCCGATACAGCTCGTGGTTCATACGACGTCGATAATCACCGTCTACGCATATTGGACGAAAGTCACTTCGAAACAAATTGTTGCCTGTTTCTTCGACAAAACTTAACCAACGTAGGAGATCAATTCCGTGTGGTACACCACACTTTGTTTTCCTGAAGTCTTCGGGGAAATTCGAAAAACGAACAAGACGAATCATTGCTCACAATGACAAAGTGATTTCTCACACATCGGCTCAAACCAGCGCTTTTTTGACCTGACAAAACGGTGAATTTATGGCTCATCTGCCGTACACCCCTGACTGGAGATCCAAAGACTTCTTGTTATTCGCGCACATCAAGAAAAAAGGCTCTGGTCAACTATTTTTTTGTCGCTAGAAAATGCTGTTAAAGCGTTGAAAACCCATGTTTTGGAGGTGTCTCATTCGGAGTGGAAAAAGTGCTTCTACAATTGGTTAGAGCACATGCAAAAGTGTATAATTTATGCTGGAGAATACTTTAGAAAACAATAAAAGTATTTTTCATGATAAATATTTTTCATTATTAGGCGAGAAACTTTTCCAACAGCCGTCTTCGGTTTCTAAGAGGGTTTCTTGAGAGTTTTACTGCGCACATCTTCAAACTGGATCGATGTTTGGACAAAATTTGCAAAGTTTTTACCAAAGTTTGATCCGTTCGAGAGTTATCGTACGCACCAGCCAACAAGACAAACGGACAGGCAAGTTTTTGATCGTATCAAAGTTTATTTGCCCTAGTTAAAGCTGAGGGTATAAAAGAGGTATACAAATATCATAAAATTGATTTTTTTCACAAATACTAATACAAGGACCCTTTACCAATTCTCAATTCATCAAAAGCTTATTCGTCGCTTAAAAGCTATTTTTGCATCGAAAAATTCAAATGGCTTCATTTAGCAACGTTTACAAAAATTGTATGTTTTCTTTTCGGAGACTAATGCTTAGTTTACATTTGGCGCCGTTTCGTGATTTCGAAGGCGTTTCGTGATTTCGCGCGGAATCAAGCAAAATTTATCATGATTTCGCATACAAAAATGAAATCCTCTCATTTCGTGATTTCAGCGAAATCAACATCGAAATCACAGTACACATGATATACAACCCTGCTTTTGCCTAAAAAAGTACCAAAAGTTGCAACACTTTTCACGTATCACAATAAACAAGGTAGATGGTCAATTGCTGCAACAAAAAATTTTAGTATCAAAATTTGTAAACAATGTGAAAAAATATTAAATTACTTTGTTACAATGATATTTTTTATTGTGTTCCCGTACTTTTTAATGGTAATGTTAGAAAAAAGAGCGAATTGTCAAAACATGCTTCCCCATACAAATTTCTTAAAAAATAAGGGAACGGAAAAATGACGGAAATTGCAAAAACTCCAGCATAAATATCAAAATCAACGTATCGGCTATCATATTAGATGCCAATGAACATGCTTGCTGCTAGTTTCTACTAGGCCAAAATTTTATGGCAGAAAACAGAAGAAGAGGGTGTTATTCGGCGCTATTTTTGTTTAAAGAGAAGTGCAAGTCTTGCTAGATTTCGGAGGGAACGCATTTTTAGCACTAAACGGGAAAACTACTGCCAGTACTAATTTTGTGCAGGTTCTGAGCACATTTTTTATCTATCAAATGGCCTGTTCCCGTACTTTATAAAGTGGTAAAAGTTGTAAAAGTCGTAAACGATTTTCATATAAATTTTGTGTAAGGGAACGAAAATGTGTAAAAGTGGTAAACATTGTAAAAACTTTTTAGTTCAGGAACAGAGCTAAAATTTATTATAACGAAGTCTCAACGATAAAATCATTTTTTGATATTTTCATTTGTTAGTACTATACACAATTAATACGATATATAGATCATTTTACGATAATTTTCCAAATAAAGTTTTAAAGTTCTATATTGTCGTATATTTTTGATGCTTAATTCAATTTACAACAACTTGTTTTGAAAATTCATGTTCGATCAGCTGCGCATATGCATCCACCTTGATCATTGTGATATGTTTGAAATCAACAAAGAAATAAGTGTAAACACCGGGGTGTATTTCAGGATTTCGTGAAATCCAGTGGATTTTGGAGCGCAAGTATAAACTTGGCATAAGTCTTAGGGCATTCGGTGTTTAGACTAGATAAAGTAGATCTAGCCCTATCGTGTTGTCAGTTCGACCGGCCTTCATCAATTCCGCAGTATTTTAAATGGAAACAAAAAAGAATATTCATTTGATTTAAATTTAATTGAGGGTAAGAAATTATTATTTTTTTAATGGACAAATCTTTTAATGAGCATTTTGACAGAGTACATCTTTGACTACTTATACAAACGATTATAAATAGCTACATACATGTACATATGTACACATTGTATACAGTAGAATATACAATGTAGATTCTACATGTACACACAGTATATGTATGTATATGATAAATGTATAAATGCTGGCATTAATGAATTATTTAATAATTTTTTAATGAAAACGTTTTTATTGTTCATCTTGGTATGTCAGTGTGTGTGTGACAAAACAAACGCCCACTCAATGTGAGATTCGATTCATTGCAAGTCAAATAGACACAGACAGACATTGTTTATTTTAATTATAGGGTTGCCAATAATGTGGTCTAGTAGACCCATGGCAGAATATTTGTCCCATAAGCCGAATTAAAAAAATCCATTCCTCTCTGTTTGATGCTTTGCTTTTTGAAACACCGCGCCTTTCGATATCGTCTTCAACTTGTTTACTCAATCGAAGCCTTGTCCTGTCCTCTTCGTGTACGGCCCGTATTTACATATATCCCTTTTTTGCGGGTTCATCATAGCTCCTTCTTATGACATGGCCTAGCTAACTCAATCGTTTTACCTTGATACGTTTAACTATACTGATGTTGTTGTATAGCAGATACAGCTCGTGGTTCATACTGCGTCGATATTCACCGTCAACGCTGATTGGCCCATAGATCTTTCGAAGAATTTTTCTCTCAAATACACCAAGCACTGCCTTATCTGCTTGCGCAACTACCCAGGCTTCGGAACCATACTTTAGCACGGGTAGTATCAATGTTTCGTAAAGCGTTGTTTTTGTTTGACGAGATGTGGCTTTGTTTGTAAACTGCTTACTTAAACCAAAGTAGCATCTGCTGGTCAATGCAATTCTTCATCTTATTTCACAACTGATGTTTTTTGTTGTATTTATGGCGGTGCCGAGGTAGACGAAGTCATTAACTACCTCAAAATTATAGGAACCCACTTCCACTGTTAGTCCGAGCTCCAATGACGCATTGCGCCATCAACTTAGTCTTCTCGCCTTTTACCGGCCCATACCAAAACCGTCAGCAAAGCAAGTAACATGTGGCTATTGGTGTAAATTGTGCCATTTCTTTTCACATCTGCATCTCGTATAACATTTTCCAGCAGAATGTTGAATAAGTCACACGAAAGGCTGTCTCCTTGTCTGAAACCTCTTTCGGTACTAAACTCTTCGGAGAGGTTCTTTCCTATCATCAGTTAATGTCATCTTACAAAGCCGAATGAGCTTTGCGGGGATACTAAATTCAGACATGGCTGTCGATAAGGCTGCTTTATAATCAACAAAACGGTGGTAGATGTCAATCTTCATCTCTTGGATCTTCTCCAGGATTTGCCGCAGGGTAAATATCTGTTCAATTGTGGATTTGCCAGGACTAAAGCTGAATTGGTATAACCCAATTATTTCGTTGACCATAGGCTTTAGTCGTTGACACAATATCCCTGACACTATTTTATAAGCAATAGGGAGCAGACTTATACCCCTGTAGTTAGAGCACACAGTCTTATCTCCCTTCTTGTGGACGGGACACAGGATGCTCAAGTTCCAATCATCGGGTATATTATAATTAGTTTTATGTTTTTAGTGCAATATACTTTTGTTTAATGGAGCGTAACTACAAAGGTTCTGCAAGGTCCAATCCAGTTTTTTTTTTTTACTTATTAATTTGGACTTTCTAGATTCCAAATAACAACAATTTAGGTGCAAATAGCTGCGAATCTTGCTGATAAATGGTCTTGAAAAATAGCTTAAAGTCTCAAAATACCCAAAACCTGTCAGTACAGTAATATAGGGGCTATATTAAAATGTAGACCTATGTTCACAATTTTTGGTGGAGAAGAACCCCCTCTGCCAAAATTCAGCTTATTTGGTCTGAAAATGTATACCAAGTCCTAACAATACCGAATATTGGGAGGTACCGTTATATTGGGACAGTATCAAAACGTAGACCAATGTCCACAATTTTTGGTGGAGAATGTTTGTGTCTACTGGGAACCCCAAATACCAAATTACAACTAATTTGACCGGAAAATGTAGCTTTAAACCCACAAAATACCTTAAAAGGGGCCTATACCCAAACGTGGACATATGTCCACAATTTTTTGTGGAAAGGTTTAGTGATCACTAGAAACCCTAAGTACCAAATTACAACTAATTTGGAAGGAAAGGGAGGCTTAAATCCTGAAAATACCGAATATCATACCAAAATAATAGCCGATGTTGTTCATATTTAGTCCATTATTACTCACGGACACAGACTGAGTTTGTGCAAAATTTCAGAAAGATATCTCCATTCGTTTCCAAGTTATTAATTTCACGCCGCTAGATCACTGATTTCGACAACTGTGCTGCGGACTTATTATTCTTCAGCCGGTTTATTGCTGCCGTTAGCTCATCTTGGCCAGGCGGTATACATTCGATACCATCTTCTGGTAGAGTTGTATACCATCAGTTTGGAAACATTTTCTTTCCATATAAGATTTTTTCACATTCCCGCTTTTCAATTTCATCCTTTTTCCTGTGGAAAAGACGTTTCTCCTCTATCCTTTTCTCTCGATACCTCTCTAGTGCGCTAAGCGTTGCTACTGATTGTAGAGTACCCCTCTCTCTCTCTCTCTCTTCGGTAGCAGCACGACACTCTTGGTCATACCATGGATTCCTTGGTGGAGTTCTCTGGTGTCCAAGTGTGGATTTTGCGGCTGTTTGCATGATTGATTAAGCAATTGGGCCGGTTGAGTGGAATATACTGTGGCTATCTGTTGTGATTGCAGCTTACCGATGCCTAACTTTCATGTTGTGTCTGTTCACACTTTATTTGCTACGTGTAACCGGGTACGTACCTTTGCTGCAACAAGGTGGTGATCCTAATATATGTTTGCTCCTCGGAGCGAATGAACATCCAACACGCTCGATGAATGCCTTCCAACTATCACAACGTTATCAATTTGATTTTTTCTCGATACCTCTCTAATGCGCTACGCATTGCTACTGATTGTAGAGTAGCCCTCCCTCTCTCTCACTTCGGTAGCAGCACGACACTCTTGGTCATACCATGGATTCCTTGGTGGATGTCTCTGGTATCCAAGTGTTTGTTTTGCGGCTGTATGCATGGAGTGGGCAAAACTTTGCCATTGTGCTGATATGTTATCGGGACGAGGAGTGCTTTGATTAAGCAATTGGGCCAGTTGAGTGGAATATACTGTAGCTATATGTTGTGATTGCAGCTTACAGACTTTCGTGTTGTGTCTGTTCACACTTTATTTGCTGCGTTTAATCTGGTACGTACCTTTTTCTGATCTGGAGACAGCCAGGTGCCCTTTTGAATGCCGAGATGCTTAAATCTGGTACTGCTAACTACCATTTTTTTTTTTTTGCCGCGGTGAAGTCTATCAGTCAGTCAGATGTTTTACGGTGGAGACCTTTCCAATTTGGTGTTAAAATGGCCTAGCATAATTTTAATGTCATGGCCCGGACAACGGTGATATTTTTCTTCTAAGCGCTCGTAAAGTATATGTTTTGTCTTGCGCATGAGCGCAAGTAAAGCTTATGTTGAAGAATTTTGCTTTCATTCGAATTGTAGCAAGTAGCAAATTTTACCAAATTAAAAAAATGTATTAAATATTATGGCAATCTGCTTGGATGAATGCATTAAATTTATCAACCGAACAAAACTGCAGCGGCTGGCAGGCAATAATGAATTAAATGTTCAGGTAATCATTTCACCAGAAAAATCTCTGTTTATGCTTGCAATGAGGATGGGAATGCATGTTGGAATTGAAAAATATTTACCCTTTTATGCATGCATTTGCTGCTCATCATCCCACAGTTGCACATTCAATCAGATATTGAATGTCTCTCTAATGAATATCTGTCTGTCTGTGTGTCGAGAAGACCTAGACCAAGTACATGAAGAGTTAACAACGGAAGTACAATTTAATATTAAATATCAAAATTATAAACATACAATTCAAATGTATATCTATAAATTAACAACATGAAAGAACGACAGACAGGCGAGAGGACAGACGGACAAACCATATGAATTAAATTCGAATCTGTAAATAAAATGGAAGCAACACTTACAGCAGCTACTACGGCTACAATCCGTACAGGCATACATACAATCCAGACAATTATTGCTGGCTGTTCGTTCGTTCCATGGCAAAGAGTAGCAGTCATTAAAATTCAATTAATAACATTTTCATGTTCTGAGGATGTGTTGGTGATGGTCGTGATCATGATGATGTAGTTGTTGTTGTCGGTGTTGCTCTTTATGATGACACCAATGCTGATGATGATGATAATGCATGCATGCATCCAGTCATCTATCGTTTGCCATTAGCATTGACCAGCCAGCCATCCGACCAACCAAACAGCAGTGGCAACAATAAAATTGCAGTAGCAGTTGTAGTAGTTGATTTTGCAACTGTATTACACGTATCTAAGGAATAACATGAACTGAGTGAGTGCATAACGCTCATACAAATCTACCCATACAGATATGGATGCACCACACATCAGTCTGAGGCAACTGTTAAATGAGGTTTCAAATTAATTTATTAATTAATGCAATCAATTCAGATGACATTTTGCATTTTGAACGTTAATGTTGTCTGAAATTATATCAATTTATGTATACACAACAACGCACACACAATTATGTATGTTCATTTGTAAAATTGTATATACATAATGTTTGTACACACACGTATGTATGTACATGCAATGTTATGACATATCGGTTGCATACCTTTTAAAGGTATGAAACTTAATTGCATATTGGAATAATGCTGCAAATAATTTATATAATTCAGCTAAGTTCTACAAAATGAGGTTATTTTTTGGCATCAATTGTTCCCAAATGTCTATACCTCGTGAGAATCCCAGTATAATATTTTATGACCAACTCCGTTTGTTTACGTCAACAAATCTATGACCTATGGTCACTAATATTCGACAAATATGCAAAAAAACAAATTTTATATTTTGGAACTGTTGAGCTAAATGTATCCTAAATTTCATCACACTGCACATTTTTATTTTACCATCTGCTGGGATTGAAGTTGAGTATTGACCACACAACAGACGGCTTTGTAGCCGGACCCACATAATCTGTGCAACCGATAATGAGTAAAATAATTAAAAATCCTACTATTTTTCAGTCTGGGAGACTTCTGAGGTACAAAGCAACGGCCCTGCCCGGATTTAACATGGCAAAGCCAAGGACTCATCTTGTTCCCTCTTTCTTCTCAATTGGTCACTGACCTATCCGTGGTGTCATTTGGGAAGCTGCCTTGGGTTGGCCGTTGGAAAATAAAAACAAACCAATCTAAAGTTGAGGACACCGCAAACGTTTTAGGTATCATGATCTTCAAATCTGCACCTGGAATGTTAGCACATTTTATAGAGAAGGTGCAGTTTACTGCAATACAGGAAATGGGATAAATCGGAAAAGGCGTCACAACTAAAGGCAATGCACTGCATTATAGCTGCCATGACATGAGTTTGTTTGCGGATTTGTAGTTGGTCGGAGATTAAATCTTAGATTCATCCCAGTGAATGAAAGACTTGCTGCAATGCGAATAAAAGCAGCATCAGCATTATTTGCGCTAATGCTCGCACTGAAGACAATGACGAACAGGCCAAATATATATTTTACGAGCGCTTAGAAGAAACATATGACTTTTGTCTTGCCAGTCGGGAAATTCAGACACCACTGTGAAATATCTGAGAATGGAATGAGTCTGTTGACTTCTCAGCGGCATAAAATGGTAGTTAGTAGTACCAGATTTAAGAATCTCGACATTTGTGAGGGAACCTCGCTATCCCTAGACTAAAAACCAAGAAAACAATTTGATCTCAATAGTGATAGATGGATGCGTGTTGGCTGTAAAATCTTTCGAGAACCAAACATAGACTCGGACCACCACTTTGTTGCACCAAAGGTACGTACCCGATTAAACGTAGCAAATAGAGTACGAACTGACACAACACGGAAGTTGGACATCGGTGAGCTGCAATCACACCAGGTAGCCACAGCATATTCCACTCAACTGGCCCAACATAACTGCAAAGTGGCAAAGTATTACCCACTCTATGCAAAAAGCCTCAAAATCCATACCAGAGACCTCCACCAATGAACTTATGGTATGACTTGCGGCTACTCTACAACCAATAAAAACTCGTATCACCCAGGTATCGAGAGAAAAGGAGAGAGAAGAAACATCTTTTTCGCTAGAAAAAAGAAAAATGGAAAGGAGGAAGTGTGAAAAAAGTGTAATAAAACGTCAAACTTATGGATTTGGTGCAGGCACACCCTGCTGTAGAGACCAACAAGGTAATATGATAACTCATACAGATAGTACAGATAGTGTACACAGGAAATGGAAAGATCATTTTTCCAAGCTGTTCGTACACAATACTAGCGAAGTCGACGAAGATACCACAGATCCAATCCCAGAAGAGGTATTCAATGCGGTATACATATTAAATGTGGTATACGGCCAAAGCCACCCGTGCTAATCTATGGTTCCGAAGCACGGGTACGTGCGCAAGCACATATGACAGTGTTTGGTTTGTTTGATGGCGAATGACGTCGTATCAGCTATACAACGACATCAGTGTAGTTAAACCGATCGATATACAACGGTTGCATTGGCTAGGTTGCATTGCAATGTCATAAGAATGAGCGATTATGAACGAACTAACCAGAGATTGAAAAACCTGGTATTCCAAATTGGAGAAATAAAGCAACAAATAGTGAAGAATGGAAATCTTTTCTTAGTGCGGCTTATAGGACAAATGTTCTGTAGAGGCAAACTCCGAATTTTGTAGTTCAGCGCCCTGAAAATACATCATTCCTGCAATTAATTTGCAACGGTCTCCGCAAAAAGGTCAGAGAAATCGTAGACTTTGTGAGTTGGATGAACATTATGGTCGCCGCGATACATCATGAACATCATGGCACCCGTGTCCTGGCAACTCGTTATTTCCCATGACTCACACCATCTTCTGATCATCGTCTCCATCAACAGATCACCCGACGTCATAACCTCTGGCCGTCGTAATTTTCTGAACCGTGAAAAAGCTGATTGGCAATGGTGGAATTTACCAATTTACCAATCACCGCTTCAGAGAGCTGCCCATTCCATCAGATCCTCGGGTAGCTGAGAGAATACCTGAAATGAGCACGGGTACGTTCGCAAGCACATTAGGCAGTGTTGCAGTACAACGGTTGCATTGGCTAGGCCATGTCATAAGAATGAGCGATTATGAATCAGCTAACCAGAGATTGAAAAACGTGGCATTCCAATTTGGAGAAATAAAGCAACAAATAGTGAGGAATGAAAATCTTTTTCTAGTGCGGCTTAGAGGACAAATGTTCTGCAGAAGACCAGCTATGTAAGTAAGTAATACGAGACACCACCCAACAACAGCAAACGCCATATTTTGTCGTTCAGCGCCCAGAAAATACATCAGTCCTGCAATTAATTTGCAATGGCCTTCGCAACAAGGTCAGAGAAATCGTAGAGTTTATGAGTTGCAGGAACATACAGGAAACAAAGCTCATCGTGATCTGTAGCTTCCAGCGTTGTGATAAGCTTGAGCCTAGAGGTCTATACATGGAATGTATGGGGGTAGCTGTAAAGTGTGAGACTACCGAGGTATATTGCTTAATGTGCACGTACCGTACCTTGCGTTTTGTTTGCTTTTGGAGGTCAATAACCGTTTGGTGCTAGGAGAATTCAATGATCACAACGAGCTTTGACATTCCGTGCTAGGCAATGACCAGAGGGAAAAGCGCTGGCCGAGCAAATTGATAGCTTCGAATTTTGTACGGTGAACGAAGACGCTTCTACTAGGATAAGAGGAGATGGTCACAGCTCGCCAGACATCATCATCATGGCACCCGTGTCATGGCAATCCGTTATTTCCCATGACTCAGGCCATTTTCTGATCATCTCCGTCAACAGACCACCCGACTTCATAAAATCTGACCGCCGAGCTTTTATGAACCATGGAAAAGATGATTGGCAAGGATTCAGATAATTTACCAATCACTGCTGTAGCCGCTCGCTATGTACCTGCTGGTCGAATACCCCAAATCTGACCAAATTTCCCAACAGAGGCGACGGGACTAGCAACTGAGCGTGATGAGCTTTGTCGAACGAACCTTCAAGACCCAAAAGGGAACTTACTTTTCACTCTCAAATCCGGGAAAAAGGATGTCCATTGAACCAGAAGACTGGAAAGTAGGAGGGTGGTCCCGCTACTGAAGCCAGGCAAGGATGCCATCAAAGTTAAATCGTATAGGCCTATCTCACTCTTGTCACACCAGTACAAGCACTACTACTCCCCAAGATGAGAAACAGGATACCGGAAAATGCACTGATTCACAACAACATTATGCACCATATCCACACATTTCAGGCGAGAACTGAACCAGAACAGGCCGTGCAACCAAAGAGTTATACATTTCGAAGAGTTATACATTTCGATACCGGCAACCATAGCAAGATGTTCGAGAAGATATAGAAAACTTTCCTTCAACGGTGTTTGAAACGTTGGATAATCAACTATATGTGTGGAAGTGAGTCGTTGTTAGAATTCAGAAATAAGCAGTCTAAGATCCGTAGAGTGAAACAGGGACCGACAAAGAAACCTTGTTGACCTATTTTTAGGCAATATGTAAACTTTGCGGCGCCAACGTGCTACTCAAACCTGCCAGAATGTCACACTGAGGACTGCAACAGGGTGCCTCCTCATGACACCTGTGGACCATCTTCGTGAAGAGAGGAAGATTTTACCGGTACATCAACACAACAGTATGTTGTCTATACAGTATCTTCTTGGGTGTTACCGCCGTGATCATCCCTGCCACGATCTAGTGAACAGACCTCCCCATCCATGCACGTCAGGAGAGATCTTCAGGATCTAGAGAGTGATGTCCAAAGGTATAAACGAGATCCTCTAGATCAACGAGCCTACCAGGGAAGACTTGAGTAGCATTCAGGCAGTACAAAGATACATCGCAGCAGAAAATCGTCACCTTCTAAGGCAAACACGAGTGGTTTTGGCCCAGTTAAGATCCGGACGATGCCGTCGCCTCAATTCATATTGAGCCCGAATTGATGGCACGATACCCAACACATGCCGTGCTTGTGGATTAGGACCGCACGACACGCTGCATATGTTTAGCTGCCCAGCTAACCCCACTCACCTATAGCCCGATTCATTATTGACGTAGCCAGAATTTTTGAGTCTGGACAAAGAGGAACCAGATAACTGAATAAAATATGCGAACGAACCTATATTTGCGTTGCTACAACAACAACTGATGAGCACAATAACGTACCAATCGAGTATTAGGTGGAAACTTTGCAAATCGTAATAGTTACCCCACAAAAGTTCAACATTTTCAATTGAGTGCACTTTTGGGCCATTCGAGTATTGTTTTACCGAATGTGTTCCTTGTGGTTCTGATTACAGCTATATAAAGTTTTTCGTTTCTGATATAATGGTCCAAATATAAAAAATCCTACGGTAATTAACTAAGATGACTGGTGGACACGATAAGTACTAAACGAGTGACTGGGCCCAGAAAGTAAGGACTTCCAGTGCAGTTCCAAGTTATACCTAAATAAATAAATTCGTATTTATATAACGCCACTTAGTACCTTTGTCATACCCTCCACCAAGTAAGTATTTACGGAGATTTCTGAGTGTATTCGGACACTTTTTCGAAAAGTGGTTTTCGATTTCCTTTATTTTTTGCCGTGTTGATGGTGCTCATCGGCAAAACATTTCAGTATATTTTCAGATTTTTGTGACTAACGTCTCCAGAGATATCTCGCCTTGAAAAAGTCGAATTCTATAAAAACTATATGCAAAGAAATACTCGTAACTTCTTTAATGTTCGTCCAATTTGAAAAAATCTGTTTTTGTATGTTTTGTTTTATGAGCTTTTTAATAAAAAATTAGAAAAAAAATGCACAGTGGGCTTGGATGAAATTTTCGCGATTGATTATTTAAAATCAATTTTTAACAATCATTGAACCCTCAGATTTTCTTTTTTTATATTTTTTTATATTAATTGGTAATGAGATTCGAATGATTCCTATTTTTCTTAATTTTTTAAAATTTCCCTAAAAAAATTTTCCTTTTTTCCTTTATTTGCTACTTTACCAAAAAAAAAATACAAAATAAAATTTTTTAACATTTGTTTTGTTGTTTGTTTTAGGAATTTATCATAAACATCTTATAAACTGCGTCATTTTTCTATTTTGAAAATGGTTTAGCAATTATTGTACCAATTACAGTATGACTTTTTTTGTGTGCTCGCGATAGGTTTAGCCGCTTCATATCTTAAATTCAACTCACTTTTAAAATTGGTAGATTATTTGGCTCGGATGCCCATTCATATAATTCCCAAACCGTGGTAATTAGTTTATCAATTTATTAAGTTTATTGTCCGGCTGGTAAACTTATTGCTAATCCACTTTCAAAATCGAAAAATGACGCAGTTTTCAAGATGTTTAAGATAAATTTCTAATAAAATAATAAAACAAATGTTAAAAATATGTCATTGTTGTAAAACAAAAAGTTTTATTTAAATTGGGATGTAGTAAAAATTGATTTAATTTCGGGAAAGTCAAAGAATACTAGTTTCGTCCAACGCCACTTGGACTCATCAGTTCTCTTAGTTCTTTGTATTGAAACAAAGAACTCTTCCCCTATTTTATGACGACCAGTAGTGGGACGAAACTAGTATTCTTTGCCTTTCCCGAAATTAAATCAATATTAACTACATCCCACTTTAAATAAAACTTGTTGTTTTAAAAATTAGGCTGAAATTATTTTACAACAATAAAATAATACACATCTCAACAAAACTGCCAAAAGTTAATGTTAAAAATGTTAATGTTATGTTGTAAAGTAACAAATGTTTCACACTGGTAAAAAGGAATATTTTATCGACAAATTTAAAAAAAAATTAAGAAAAAATAGTAATCATTCGTATCATTGGTAGTGGGATTACCAAATAGGACTTAAAATTTTTGTAATTAATCGTAGTTTAATACAAAAAAAAATCAAGAAAATCGAAGGGGTCAATCATTGTTAAAAATTGATTTTAAATATTAAATCGCGAGAAGTGCATCCAAGCCCACTGTGCAAAATGTTTTACTACTTCTTATTAAATAGCTGATGAAACAACAAAACATACAACAAAGTATTTCTTTGCATATAGTTTTTACAGAATTCGACTTTTTCAAGACGTGATATCTCTGGAGCCGTTGATAACAAATTCTGAAAATATACTAAAATGTTTCTCTGATGAGCAGTATTACCACAGCAAAAAAGAAAGGAAATCAAAAACCTCATTTTGAAAGAGTGTCCGATTTCACTCAGACATTTTTAACCGCACTAGCTGTAATTCGGCATTTGAAGTTCTTATGGGTCACAACACTTCTTCACCAAAAACTGTCAACATAGTCCCATGTTTATGTAGGTACCTCCCGATTTTCGGTATTCTGAGGGTTTTATCTTCATTTTTTGGCCAAACTACCGGTAACATGACATTTGAGAGTACCTTCCGATTTGCGGTATTTTGAGGGTTTTAGTTACATTTCTGACTGAATTTGACATTTGAATTTCCCTGCAGGCACGAAACTTCTCCACCAAAAATTGTCGACATAGGTCCATGTTTCTTTATATCGTCCATACAACGGTACCAGCTGATTTAAGGTAATTTCAGTATTTTAGCTACATTTGTTGATCGAACTTCCTGTAATTTGACATTTGAGTTTCCCAGTGGACACAAACAAAACCTCTCCAAAAAAGTATCAACATAGCACAACGTTTTGGTTAGGCCCTATAAGACGGTTGGATGTCCTTTTGCATATATAGTTCCCAGTGGTTAAAAACTTCTGAATTAAAAATTGTGAACTTTGGGCCACGTTGTGGTATAACCTCCATATATGTAACTGCGGCGCCGGATTTTACCTGACCGAATTAGCTAAAATTTGGTATTTGGGGTTCCCAGTGCTCAAAAAATGTGAAAACTAATTATTTCATAAAAGTTTAGAATATTTCATGGTGGATGGTACGAGTATAATGTTTTTTATACCCTACACCACATTGTGGTAAGGGTATTATTTCCTTGTGCATTTCTATGTAACATGGAAAAGTAAACGAGATAGACCCATAATTCCTTTTGGGGATATGCATAGAATCACATTCTGAATCGATTTATGCATGTCCGTCCGTCTGTCCATGTATTTTTGTTCGCAACGTACAAGTAGCATTTATTATCCGAACATCGTTTTTTAGCCATAGCAAGAACGTTATTGCTCTTGGTGAAAATCGTTTCCGATTTGGATATAGCTCCCATATATATCCACCCGATTTGTGGTATTTGGTGCACCAATCACGCTATTTGTGTCCAATAACGATGAAAACTGGAATGTATGACGGAATATGCACCAGAAAAATATTAGCCAATATAGCTCCCATATATGTGTTCGCCCGATTTGAGGTATTTGGTGCACCAAACACGCAAATTCAGTTCAATTTCGATGAAATTTGGAAAATGTCATCAATTTTGGGCTAGAAATAAGTTTGCCAAATTATATTAAAGTCGGCTTAGATTTGGATATAGCTCTCATATATATTTTTTCCCGATTTCATATATTTGAGGAACAACATTGGAGAGACATTTTGATGACATTTGGAAATGTGAAATAATGGCTACACCTCCATGAATTATATTGTCGGCCCTGCCCGACTATGATCCTTTCTTAACTTTTTTTTTTTGTTTTTTTTTTCTGCTATACAACCTATTATAAACATATGTATATGTGATTGTAATTGTATTAATTATCTTTTAATATATGTACATATAAATATTATTGTTTATGTTTTTTTATCGCATATTATTACTAGTTATTTATATTTGATAATATTACTGTAAATATTCGTCCTTCATGGATCAGTTTATCCTTGCTCTTCTTTTAGTTAATTAAACATGAAAATAAATGAAATTTAATTAAAATGAAATACCACAATAGCCATAAAACAATTACGCTCATGGCGGCGTAACATCAATTAATCATTGCTGGCAATGACGATGATGACGACATCAATGGTAAATGGATTTTATTTTAAATATCATAAATATTATATTATTTACTTTTTTAATTGATTACGCATAAATATATTAACGTAATTACAAGCACACATACATAAAATCAGTAATATGGAAAACAAGTGGTCAATAGGAATACATATTTGTTTTGTACTTATATTACACTTAAATAACAAATTTAATTCTTTGCACTCATATGTATTTTTTGTATTTCCTGTCTTGTATATATAAACATACATATGTACATCATTTTCTGAGGAGGGCATGTAGTATTATGTTTACTTTGCCCTGGGTTTAGTAAGTTCAGTAGATTTTAAATGTAAATTACATTGCATAAACTCAAATTAATCCTCATAAAGGAGGTTATCCCTGCTAAATTTCTAATGTAAAAATTATATAAGTTGCCTTGCATCATATTTTAAGATATTGGGCCACGTATATGTACTTCTTGAGAGCGATACTTAGTGAAAACCCATATATACATATCTATGTTTCTACGACTTCTACTTTATCTTGTGTCAAATTTTCAAGATCATATATCTTAAACTCAACGAGTTACAGCTCATTTACTGTAGGTTTGGCAAAATTAACATTTTTTTATGTATGAAGCACTAAAACACTTCAAATCATGCTTGATCTTGCACAGAAATTAATCACTGATATATGGCTAGCTGTTTGCAAAATATGGTCCAAGTAGTTATTTCCTATTTTGTGTAATAATCTTTTTAAGTTGGGAGGTCAAATTTCAATCGCCAACTTAAAACTCGTTTTTCTCGAAAGTGGATTTTTTGAGATGTGTCACTCTTTGAGTCAATAAGCGATATGTATTTTGAACCCAACGGTACAAGATAAAGATAAATAACACTGTGCAGCAGCATTTTTGGGGGGTGAAAAATTTCTGTTGGAGATGAAAGCCCTTGACGAGTATACTAAGAACCCAAAAGGAAATTTTCGCCATAGGTCAAGTTTCTGAGATATCGCGCGATGGAATTTTTGATTTTTTCCCTATAATACTTGGGAAACTAGCTCCATATCTCTGTTTGGCGTTGTTGTAGCTTCGTTTTGAGGTGACATGTCTTCAGTGAAATCGATGGCGAATCTTTTCAGAAGTTTGACCTATGGCAGAACTGTCCTTCCGGGTTCATCACACAATCTTTATCGACATTCATCGCCAAAAAGAATTTTTCACCCCCCAGCCTTTGATCTCCATATTTGCGCGAACTGATATTTTTCGTTAAAAACGGTTTAAGAAAACGGGTTTTTTGTTCTAGAACTGCAACTAACAATGTTTTCATAAGCGAAATAATTTAATTTGATTGACAACTCTATAAGCTTTTTAATGGTATGCATATAAGTTTAATCGGTTACTTAAAACCGGTTCAAAAATAGGTTTTAATGTCGGAATGTCCGGTTTAAAAATTGAGATAACCGGATCTATCCTCCAAGAAAATTTGTTATTAACGTGTTCGTCATTACAAAAGCTATTTGTCGTAAATATTTCAGAAGCACCCCAGATGTCTACATAAGCAATAACCAATTGTTATGTCTACATACCTATACATAACAAAGAACGAATATACAGAAAAACAAAACATAGTTAAATTTTGAACCAAGTCCGAATAAATGTCAAAAATGACCATGAAGACGGGACAAAATCGATTAGTTGTCAAAGAGAACCGTACCTAAAATCTTCTGAGCAACATTTTTGTAGAATATTTGGATGCTGAAAAATCTCATCTTGTGGTACTTTCACTACGGTTCAAGAAATAAAGGACAAAAAGGACATGAAAGGCATTGAATTAGAAGAATGAAATGTTCTACAAAAAGATTCGCCATCGATTTCACTGAAGACATGTCACCTCAAAACGAAGCTACAACAACGCCAAACAGAGATATGGAGCTATTTTCCCAAGTATTATAGGGAAAAATCAAAAATTCCATCGCGCGATATCTCAGAAACTTGACCTATGGCGAAAATTTCCTTTTGGGTTCTTAGTATACTCATCAAGGGCTTTCATCTCCAAAAGAAATTTTCCACCCCCCAGACTTTGAGTTTCATTTTGTGTCACAGTGTAATAATTTATTATTATATATTTTTTATTATTGCTCTGTTCCAGAACCTGCAAGAAGCTACTATTTTTTACTACGATAACATTTTTTCCTTTATGTTATCGGAAAAAATAGTAAAAATTAGTAGATTCTTGCAGTTCTGGAACAGGCATTATATTTTGTTTTCATTTATATTTTTTGTCTTAATATGAGTTTTTGTTAAAACTTGTATCGTCTTTAACAAAATGTTTAATTAATTATGCTAATTTATTGCTGTCTTATTAGGACGAAGGTAATTCTTTATGAAAGTTTTTAATTAATTGAATTAATCAAGCTTACATGATCTAAAGAGTTTGTATCGAAAAAGTGAATTCTAGCGAAGCCCCAAACACCCAACCAATATGCTACGATCGTTTAGCTGGTGGTTTAATTTAGCTCATCAGGCATATAGGATGTGAATGGCGAGAAGACAAAGGCAGAGGCGTAGAACGCTACCACCTCGACAACATTGTCTGTTTGTTGGAGAGGACCCAGGTTGGAGAGGTCGCAGGTTCATAAATAATGACACAATAAGAAACAATAAATAAAAATTCCTCTCCAACAAAAGACAATGTTGTCGAGGTCTACGCCACTGCCAATCAATCACATCAAACTTCCGAAAACGAAAGCATACCAATTCGTGAAGGAAACCCCCTCGATTGTACGTGTGAATGTATTGAGAAATAATTCTATACAAGACATTAGATTAAAAGGCTTCAAAGACACTATTTCAGAGAAAAGCTTCAAGTGTGGGAATTCACTTTTTCAATGCAAACTCCTCAGGTCATGTTAGCTCGATTAATTCAATTAATTAATTATTATGGTAACACGGGGAGTCTTCTCTACGTTTTTGTTCAAAATCTCATATCGACACCGTTAAAGTTTTTTCTAATGTTATGACTATTTGTTTTGATATATAAATGGTTATAATTTTGTTTTTAAAAAATTATTTTTAAGAATTTACAAAGTGTCTAAAAAGTGGCGAAGCCTCCCCATCCATGGGACATTCACCAAATGACTCCAAAACTGTAATTTACCATACTTCCTCCATAAATATCAACTTTATGCAAAACAGGAACATATTTTCTATTGAATAATCAACAATTAAAAAACACTTGCAAATAATTTCAGATCATCAAGCTTAACTCTAAACGAGAAAATTAATAAAAATCATTAAAAACAAGTAAAAAAGTATCAGTCGGCTCTGCCGACAGAGATATACCCTCAGCCTGTGCAAATTGAAACACTTTTTTCACAAAAAAAAAAAAAAAACTTATGTATTTAGGGGGTTTCAAAATTTTGGTCGTATGAACCGACAAAAATGTTTATTAGGATTAAAGTTCAAAAATTGTGCGGAAAAGGTGCTTAAAGGAATGGACCGACATAGACCATGGGGGTGCCATAGGGGGTTTTTACGCCCTTCGGGCTGTTTTCTCAAGAAGTATGGAATTGCCCCTGAAACAACTTTTACCATCGTAATTGAGGCAGCGAATGTAAGTTGCTTCAACAAAAATCAAAGTGATTCAATAGCAGGTCTTAAAGTGAACTTATCCAAAATTTTGTGTGGAAGGTACGGGATGGAGTGAACAAATATAGTCCATATTCGAACCTGATCTATATCTGGTATATATTATGAGAATGTGTAAAGTATGAACCAAATTGGTCACTCCCATCAAGAGTTATCGTGGCCCAATTTTTCCGATCATTTTTGAAATTTTGTGGTGTAGGTACCTGAAGGAGTGGACCGATATGGCTTATGGTTTGTTTTTCAACTTTCAGACTATTTTTTCAGGAAGTATGGACTTGCCCCTGAGGAAACTTGTACCTTCGTATAGGGGACAGTGAATACAAGATGCTACAACAAAAACCAAGGCGATTCGAGAGCAGGTCCTAAACTGAACTTTTCCGAAATTTTGTGTGGGAGGTACTCGAAGGAGTTTACCGATTGAGTCCATATTGGAACCTCATCTAAGTCTGGTAGAAATTTCATAATGTGCAAAGTATGGACTAAATCGGTTACTCCCATCAAGAGTTATCGTACGCACAAATTTTCCGAACATTTTCGAACTTTTGTGGGGAAGGTACCGGAAGGAGTGGACCGATATAATCCATCTTTGAACTTGAACTTAGTTTGGACAAAATATTACGAAAGCCAAATTTTGGACCGAATCGGCAGATCCGTTCGAGAGTTATCTTGCGCTCCAACCACTACACACGGTGTCTTAGGGCTTTTTGTAACTTTCAGGCTATTTTCTCAGGAAGTATGGATTTGCCCCTAATGAAACTTACAGCGTCGTATAGAGAACAGCGAATACAACTTGCGTAAAAAAAATCAAAGCGATTCGAGACCAGGTCCTAAACTGAACTTTTCCGAAATTTTGTGTGGGAGGTACCCGAAGGAGTGGACCGATTGAGTCCATATTGAAACCTCATCTAAGTTTGGTAGAAATTACACGATGTGCAAAGTATGGACCAAATCGGTTATTCCCTACAAGAGTTATCGTGCGCACAAGTTTTGCGACAATTTTTGAACATTTGTGGGGGAGGTACCTGAAGGAGTGGACCTATATGGCCCATCTTCGAACTTAAATCGAATCTGGACAAAATATTTCGATACCCAAAATTTGAACCGAATCGATTGATCCGTTCGAGAGTTATCGTGCGCACCAGCCTGCCAGACAGACAGACAGACAGACAGACGGACGGACATTGCTAGATTTACTCAAAATTGTCTAAAACGGATATCGTACAAACATACTTGGGGTCTAAAACCATTATTTCTATGAGGCACATTTTTGGTCGTATCAAAGTGTAAATACCCTCTTTAGCCTAAAGGCTGAGGGTATAAAAATGATCTTCGCCCTAACAGGCAAAATTTCAAAAAATAAAAAACAGGCTGAGCCCGGCTGGGATTTGAACCCACGTCCTTGAAAACATATCAAAAAAATGTTGTCATGACGTGTTAGCGTTCAAAGCCAAAACTCATAACTTCAAAGGCAGCGCAAAAAAAGCGTTTGTCGTGAAGAAAAGTACATTTCTGTGGCCAAGTATCCGCGTTAATGTACAAAACACATTTGCATTTGAAAAAACGATAAGTTCTAGGACAGAGAAGCCATTACATAGTCGATACGTCCGAAGATTTGCTTTACCACCAATGAAACCAGGTAACGTAATTTGGTGACTATGTGGGTTCGAGTCCTTGGCTTTCCTTTTTCACTTGCAAATAATTTCAGATCATCAAGCTTAACTCTAAACGAGAAAATTAATAAAAAACATTAAGTTCGGCCTTGCCTATCTTTTTATACCCTCCATCATAAAATATTCTGAATTAAAATGGAATAATTAGTTTCCAGTTAGGTGCAAAAATTTTTGGACCGCGGTAACCCCAAATAGTACCTCAAATCGTCAAAATACCGAAAATCAGGGGTACCGTTATATGGGGGCTATTGCAAAACATGCACATACAGTGACTATCACTGAAAATTATGCAAACCGAAATAAAAATGTAAACGTTGATAACCTGGAAACGAGTAGAGATTTTTTAACAATTCAAAAAACAATTTTGTTGGCTGAAAGTTGTTTTTAAAATGGCGTACAAAAATGTTCCGTTTACAGTACCGTTATACTAAAATTTTACCGGAAAACTAAATTGGTAATTTTTAAAGTGGGTATTGAAAATGATGCACCACAATAATCGATTAATAATTTCCAAATTTTTTTCTTTTTATGGCCTTTTAGTAATCTTAATGGTGGAATAGTTGGTTCCCTATCGTCTTCAGTAGTTTTGTCATTGATTCCGATAGAAAAAATGTTGTTCCTGACGTAATTTTGGCATGATTGTAATTAATGTCCCTTTTGTATGCAATTTGGCTAGAAATTTCTAATTTTTGCAGTTATTTTCCAAAAAAAATGACTATGAAAAATCATTAAGGGTTGTGTCCAGAGTACAAACAAACAATCTAATGATATATAGCAAGTCCTGTATTAGCCAGGCTTGCCCCATATTAGACTAGCCTTTAACGGCATTGCCCCGATAGAGGAACAAATCAGGACATAGAACAGAAGTTTTCACACTTTTCATTGAAAATAGTTTCCAGCCTACATAATTGTTTTTTGAATTGTTAAAAAATCTCAACTTTCCAAGTTATTAACGTTTACATTTTTATACCCTATACCACAATGTGGAAAAGGGTATTATAAGTTTGTTTTGGTAAAAATTCATGTAACACCGCGAAATATTCGTCGGAGACCCCCAATGTGGTATACCAATCTTCATATCTCGACGAGATAAAGCGATTTTGAGATGTGTGTCCGTCCGTCTCTCCGTCCGTCCGTCCGTCTGCCTGTCCATTATAAATTGTAAACACGCTCCAGGCCGCAATTATGGACCGATCGTCACGAAATTTTGTATGGAGGTCGGGGTCAGATCAGAATAGATCCCTATTCTTATTGGTGATGATCGTGAAATATTTAGCAGGTGAAATGGACCAAAAACATAATATTTATCCAATTTTCTAGCGGCTTTGGAGGTCTCAATAATAGTCCGATCAACGCGTAATTTTAAATAAGCTGAGAGTATATCACAAAGGATAAGCTTGCAATTTGAGATGGCGATCGGATAATATTTAGAGGGTTAAATGGACCAAACCTTTTGTGTGAAAATTGTGAAAATTTTTAATATACAGCTCATATCTTAATTCCTGGAAGTGACATTCCGGACAAGTGAGATATACTTGAAAGTAGAACGATTGACCTTTCAATTGATGCCAATTATGTTGGTGTGCATGATCAGATAACAGAGTTACGGCCTAATATATTCCGTTATTTGTTTGTAGTGTAATAATAAACTCGATAGAAGTCGCAATTATACATCTATAGTCACGAAATTTTGCACCGGGTAAGGGTATAGGTCGAAAAAGATGCCTACAATTTTGAGTGATGATCTGATATTCTTAAGGGGTGAAATGGACCATTACTTTTGTATGAAAAATATAAAAATTATTTTTGGTCGATATTTTAATTCCTTGAGGACATATATATTTCGCAAAGTAGCCTACATATGAAAAAAAATACTGACTTTTCCTCTGATGTTTTGTTGTTTGTTTTAGGAATTTATCATAAACATCTTATAAACTGCGTCATTTTTCTATTTTGAAAATGGTTTAGCAATTATTGTACCAATTACAGTATGACTTTTTTTGTGTGCTCGCGATAGGTTTAGCCGCTTCATATCTTAAATTCAACTCACTTTTAAAATTGGTAGATTATTTGGCTCGGATGCCCATTCATATAATTCCCAAACCGTGGTAATTAGTTTATCAATTTATTAAGTTTATTGTCCGGCTGGTAAACTTATTGCTAATCCACTTTCAAAATCGAAAAATGACGCAGTTTTCAAGATGTTTAAGATAAATTTCTAATAAAATAATAAAACAAATGTTAAAAATATGTCATTGTTGTAAAACAAAAAGTTTTATTTAAATTGGGATGTAGTAAAAATTGATTTAATTTCGGGAAAGTCAAAGAATACTAGTTTCGTCCAACGCCACTTGGACTCATCAGTTCTCTTAGTTCTTTGTATTGAAACAAAGAACTCTTCCCCTATTTTATGACGACCAGTAGTGGGACGAAACTAGTATTCTTTGCCTTTCCCGAAATTAAATCAATATTAACTACATCCCACTTTAAATAAAACTTGTTGTTTTAAAAATTAGGCTGAAATTATTTTACAACAATAAAATAATACACATCTCAACAAAACTGCCAAAAGTTAATGTTAAAAATGTTAATGTTATGTTGTAAAGTAACAAATGTTTCACACTGGTAAAAAGGAATATTTTATCGACAAATTTAAAAAAAAATTAAGAAAAAATAGTAATCATTCGTATCATTGGTAGTGGGATTACCAAATAGGACTTAAAATTTTTGTAATTAATCGTAGTTTAATACAAAAAAAAATCAAGAAAATCGAAGGGGTCAATCATTGTTAAAAATTGATTTTAAATATTAAATCGCGAGAAGTGCATCCAAGCCCACTGTGCAAAATGTTTTACTACTTCTTATTAAATAGCTGATGAAACAACAAAACATACAACAAAGTATTTCTTTGCATATAGTTTTTACAGAATTCGACTTTTTCAAGACGTGATATCTCTGGAGCCGTTGATAACAAATTCTGAAAATATACTAAAATGTTTCTCTGATGAGCAGTATTACCACAGCAAAAAAGAAAGGAAATCAAAAACCTCATTTTGAAAGAGTGTCCGATTTCACTCAGACATTTTTAACCGCACTAGCTGTAATTCGGCATTTGAAGTTCTTATGGGTCACAACACTTCTTCACCAAAAACTGTCAACATAGTCCCATGTTTATGTAGGTACCTCCCGATTTTCGGTATTCTGAGGGTTTTATCTTCATTTTTTGGCCAAACTACCGGTAACATGACATTTGAGAGTACCTTCCGATTTGCGGTATTTTGAGGGTTTTAGTTACATTTCTGACTGAATTTGACATTTGAATTTCCCTGCAGGCACGAAACTTCTCCACCAAAAATTGTCGACATAGGTCCATGTTTCTTTATATCGTCCATACAACGGTACCAGCTGATTTAAGGTAATTTCAGTATTTTAGCTACATTTGTTGATCGAACTTCCTGTAATTTGACATTTGAGTTTCCCAGTGGACACAAACAAAACCTCTCCAAAAAAGTATCAACATAGCACAACGTTTTGGTTAGGCCCTATAAGACGGTTGGATGTCCTTTTGCATATATAGTTCCCAGTGGTTAAAAACTTCTGAATTAAAAATTGTGAACTTTGGGCCACGTTGTGGTATAACCTCCATATATGTAACTGCGGCGCCGGATTTTACCTGACCGAATTAGCTAAAATTTGGTATTTGGGGTTCCCAGTGCTCAAAAAATGTGAAAACTAATTATTTCATAAAAGTTTAGAATATTTCATGGTGGATGGTACGAGTATAATGTTTTTTATACCCTACACCACATTGTGGTAAGGGTATTATTTCCTTGTGCATTTCTATGTAACATGGAAAAGTAAACGAGATAGACCCATAATTCCTTTTGGGGATATGCATAGAATCACATTCTGAATCGATTTATGCATGTCCGTCCGTCTGTCCATGTATTTTTGTTCGCAACGTACAAGTAGCATTTATTATCCGAACATCGTTTTTTAGCCATAGCAAGAACGTTATTGCTCTTGGTGAAAATCGTTTCCGATTTGGATATAGCTCCCATATATATCCACCCGATTTGTGGTATTTGGTGCACCAATCACGCTATTTGTGTCCAATAACGATGAAAACTGGAATGTATGACGGAATATGCACCAGAAAAATATTAGCCAATATAGCTCCCATATATGTGTTCGCCCGATTTGAGGTATTTGGTGCACCAAACACGCAAATTCAGTTCAATTTCGATGAAATTTGGAAAATGTCATCAATTTTGGGCTAGAAATAAGTTTGCCAAATTATATTAAAGTCGGCTTAGATTTGGATATAGCTCTCATATATATTTTTTCCCGATTTCATATATTTGAGGAACAACATTGGAGAGACATTTTGATGACATTTGGAAATGTGAAATAATGGCTACACCTCCATGAATTATATTGTCGGCCCTGCCCGACTATGATCCTTTCTTAACTTTTTTTTTTTGTTTTTTTTTTCTGCTATACAACCTATTATAAACATATGTATATGTGATTGTAATTGTATTAATTATCTTTTAATATATGTACATATAAATATTATTGTTTATGTTTTTTTATCGCATATTATTACTAGTTATTTATATTTGATAATATTACTGTAAATATTCGTCCTTCATGGATCAGTTTATCCTTGCTCTTCTTTTAGTTAATTAAACATGAAAATAAATGAAATTTAATTAAAATGAAATACCACAATAGCCATAAAACAATTACGCTCATGGCGGCGTAACATCAATTAATCATTGCTGGCAATGACGATGATGACGACATCAATGGTAAATGGATTTTATTTTAAATATCATAAATATTATATTATTTACTTTTTTAATTGATTACGCATAAATATATTAACGTAATTACAAGCACACATACATAAAATCAGTAATATGGAAAACAAGTGGTCAATAGGAATACATATTTGTTTTGTACTTATATTACACTTAAATAACAAATTTAATTCTTTGCACTCATATGTATTTTTTGTATTTCCTGTCTTGTATATATAAACATACATATGTACATCATTTTCTGAGGAGGGCATGTAGTATTATGTTTACTTTGCCCTGGGTTTAGTAAGTTCAGTAGATTTTAAATGTAAATTACATTGCATAAACTCAAATTAATCCTCATAAAGGAGGTTATCCCTGCTAAATTTCTAATGTAAAAATTATATAAGTTGCCTTGCATCATATTTTAAGATATTGGGCCACGTATATGTACTTCTTGAGAGCGATACTTAGTGAAAACCCATATATACATATCTATGTTTCTACGACTTCTACTTTATCTTGTGTCAAATTTTCAAGATCATATATCTTAAACTCAACGAGTTACAGCTCATTTACTGTAGGTTTGGCAAAATTAACATTTTTTTATGTATGAAGCACTAAAACACTTCAAATCATGCTTGATCTTGCACAGAAATTAATCACTGATATATGGCTAGCTGTTTGCAAAATATGGTCCAAGTAGTTATTTCCTATTTTGTGTAATAATCTTTTTAAGTTGGGAGGTCAAATTTCAATCGCCAACTTAAAACTCGTTTTTCTCGAAAGTGGATTTTTTGAGATGTGTCACTCTTTGAGTCAATAAGCGATATGTATTTTGAACCCAACGGTACAAGATAAAGATAAATAACACTGTGCAGCAGCATTTTTGGGGGGTGAAAAATTTCTGTTGGAGATGAAAGCCCTTGACGAGTATACTAAGAACCCAAAAGGAAATTTTCGCCATAGGTCAAGTTTCTGAGATATCGCGCGATGGAATTTTTGATTTTTTCCCTATAATACTTGGGAAACTAGCTCCATATCTCTGTTTGGCGTTGTTGTAGCTTCGTTTTGAGGTGACATGTCTTCAGTGAAATCGATGGCGAATCTTTTCAGAAGTTTGACCTATGGCAGAACTGTCCTTCCGGGTTCATCACACAATCTTTATCGACATTCATCGCCAAAAAGAATTTTTCACCCCCCAGCCTTTGATCTCCATATTTGCGCGAACTGATATTTTTCGTTAAAAACGGTTTAAGAAAACGGGTTTTTTGTTCTAGAACTGCAACTAACAATGTTTTCATAAGCGAAATAATTTAATTTGATTGACAACTCTATAAGCTTTTTAATGGTATGCATATAAGTTTAATCGGTTACTTAAAACCGGTTCAAAAATAGGTTTTAATGTCGGAATGTCCGGTTTAAAAATTGAGATAACCGGATCTATCCTCCAAGAAAATTTGTTATTAACGTGTTCGTCATTACAAAAGCTATTTGTCGTAAATATTTCAGAAGCACCCCAGATGTCTACATAAGCAATAACCAATTGTTATGTCTACATACCTATACATAACAAAGAACGAATATACAGAAAAACAAAACATAGTTAAATTTTGAACCAAGTCCGAATAAATGTCAAAAATGACCATGAAGACGGGACAAAATCGATTAGTTGTCAAAGAGAACCGTACCTAAAATCTTCTGAGCAACATTTTTGTAGAATATTTGGATGCTGAAAAATCTCATCTTGTGGTACTTTCACTACGGTTCAAGAAATAAAGGACAAAAAGGACATGAAAGGCATTGAATTAGAAGAATGAAATGTTCTACAAAAAGATTCGCCATCGATTTCACTGAAGACATGTCACCTCAAAACGAAGCTACAACAACGCCAAACAGAGATATGGAGCTATTTTCCCAAGTATTATAGGGAAAAATCAAAAATTCCATCGCGCGATATCTCAGAAACTTGACCTATGGCGAAAATTTCCTTTTGGGTTCTTAGTATACTCATCAAGGGCTTTCATCTCCAAAAGAAATTTTCCACCCCCCAGACTTTGAGTTTCATTTTGTGTCACAGTGTAATAATTTATTATTATATATTTTTTATTATTGCTCTGTTCCAGAACCTGCAAGAAGCTACTATTTTTTACTACGATAACATTTTTTCCTTTATGTTATCGGAAAAAATAGTAAAAATTAGTAGATTCTTGCAGTTCTGGAACAGGCATTATATTTTGTTTTCATTTATATTTTTTGTCTTAATATGAGTTTTTGTTAAAACTTGTATCGTCTTTAACAAAATGTTTAATTAATTATGCTAATTTATTGCTGTCTTATTAGGACGAAGGTAATTCTTTATGAAAGTTTTTAATTAATTGAATTAATCAAGCTTACATGATCTAAAGAGTTTGTATCGAAAAAGTGAATTCTAGCGAAGCCCCAAACACCCAACCAATATGCTACGATCGTTTAGCTGGTGGTTTAATTTAGCTCATCAGGCATATAGGATGTGAATGGCGAGAAGACAAAGGCAGAGGCGTAGAACGCTACCACCTCGACAACATTGTCTGTTTGTTGGAGAGGACCCAGGTTGGAGAGGTCGCAGGTTCATAAATAATGACACAATAAGAAACAATAAATAAAAATTCCTCTCCAACAAAAGACAATGTTGTCGAGGTCTACGCCACTGCCAATCAATCACATCAAACTTCCGAAAACGAAAGCATACCAATTCGTGAAGGAAACCCCCTCGATTGTACGTGTGAATGTATTGAGAAATAATTCTATACAAGACATTAGATTAAAAGGCTTCAAAGACACTATTTCAGAGAAAAGCTTCAAGTGTGGGAATTCACTTTTTCAATGCAAACTCCTCAGGTCATGTTAGCTCGATTAATTCAATTAATTAATTATTATGGTAACACGGGGAGTCTTCTCTACGTTTTTGTTCAAAATCTCATATCGACACCGTTAAAGTTTTTTCTAATGTTATGACTATTTGTTTTGATATATAAATGGTTATAATTTTGTTTTTAAAAAATTATTTTTAAGAATTTACAAAGTGTCTAAAAAGTGGCGAAGCCTCCCCATCCATGGGACATTCACCAAATGACTCCAAAACTGTAATTTACCATACTTCCTCCATAAATATCAACTTTATGCAAAACAGGAACATATTTTCTATTGAATAATCAACAATTAAAAAACACTTGCAAATAATTTCAGATCATCAAGCTTAACTCTAAACGAGAAAATTAATAAAAATCATTAAAAACAAGTAAAAAAGTATCAGTCGGCTCTGCCGACAGAGATATACCCTCAGCCTGTGCAAATTGAAACACTTTTTTCACAAAAAAAAAAAAAAAACTTATGTATTTAGGGGGTTTCAAAATTTTGGTCGTATGAACCGACAAAAATGTTTATTAGGATTAAAGTTCAAAAATTGTGCGGAAAAGGTGCTTAAAGGAATGGACCGACATAGACCATGGGGGTGCCATAGGGGGTTTTTACGCCCTTCGGGCTGTTTTCTCAAGAAGTATGGAATTGCCCCTGAAACAACTTTTACCATCGTAATTGAGGCAGCGAATGTAAGTTGCTTCAACAAAAATCAAAGTGATTCAATAGCAGGTCTTAAAGTGAACTTATCCAAAATTTTGTGTGGAAGGTACGGGATGGAGTGAACAAATATAGTCCATATTCGAACCTGATCTATATCTGGTATATATTATGAGAATGTGTAAAGTATGAACCAAATTGGTCACTCCCATCAAGAGTTATCGTGGCCCAATTTTTCCGATCATTTTTGAAATTTTGTGGTGTAGGTACCTGAAGGAGTGGACCGATATGGCTTATGGTTTGTTTTTCAACTTTCAGACTATTTTTTCAGGAAGTATGGACTTGCCCCTGAGGAAACTTGTACCTTCGTATAGGGGACAGTGAATACAAGATGCTACAACAAAAACCAAGGCGATTCGAGAGCAGGTCCTAAACTGAACTTTTCCGAAATTTTGTGTGGGAGGTACTCGAAGGAGTTTACCGATTGAGTCCATATTGGAACCTCATCTAAGTCTGGTAGAAATTTCATAATGTGCAAAGTATGGACTAAATCGGTTACTCCCATCAAGAGTTATCGTACGCACAAATTTTCCGAACATTTTCGAACTTTTGTGGGGAAGGTACCGGAAGGAGTGGACCGATATAATCCATCTTTGAACTTGAACTTAGTTTGGACAAAATATTACGAAAGCCAAATTTTGGACCGAATCGGCAGATCCGTTCGAGAGTTATCTTGCGCTCCAACCACTACACACGGTGTCTTAGGGCTTTTTGTAACTTTCAGGCTATTTTCTCAGGAAGTATGGATTTGCCCCTAATGAAACTTACAGCGTCGTATAGAGAACAGCGAATACAACTTGCGTAAAAAAAATCAAAGCGATTCGAGACCAGGTCCTAAACTGAACTTTTCCGAAATTTTGTGTGGGAGGTACCCGAAGGAGTGGACCGATTGAGTCCATATTGAAACCTCATCTAAGTTTGGTAGAAATTACACGATGTGCAAAGTATGGACCAAATCGGTTATTCCCTACAAGAGTTATCGTGCGCACAAGTTTTGCGACAATTTTTGAACATTTGTGGGGGAGGTACCTGAAGGAGTGGACCTATATGGCCCATCTTCGAACTTAAATCGAATCTGGACAAAATATTTCGATACCCAAAATTTGAACCGAATCGATTGATCCGTTCGAGAGTTATCGTGCGCACCAGCCTGCCAGACAGACAGACAGACAGACAGACGGACGGACATTGCTAGATTTACTCAAAATTGTCTAAAACGGATATCGTACAAACATACTTGGGGTCTAAAACCATTATTTCTATGAGGCACATTTTTGGTCGTATCAAAGTGTAAATACCCTCTTTAGCCTAAAGGCTGAGGGTATAAAAATGATCTTCGCCCTAACAGGCAAAATTTCAAAAAATAAAAAACAGGCTGAGCCCGGCTGGGATTTGAACCCACGTCCTTGAAAACATATCAAAAAAATGTTGTCATGACGTGTTAGCGTTCAAAGCCAAAACTCATAACTTCAAAGGCAGCGCAAAAAAAGCGTTTGTCGTGAAGAAAAGTACATTTCTGTGGCCAAGTATCCGCGTTAATGTACAAAACACATTTGCATTTGAAAAAACGATAAGTTCTAGGACAGAGAAGCCATTACATAGTCGATACGTCCGAAGATTTGCTTTACCACCAATGAAACCAGGTAACGTAATTTGGTGACTATGTGGGTTCGAGTCCTTGGCTTTCCTTTTTCACTTGCAAATAATTTCAGATCATCAAGCTTAACTCTAAACGAGAAAATTAATAAAAAACATTAAGTTCGGCCTTGCCTATCTTTTTATACCCTCCATCATAAAATATTCTGAATTAAAATGGAATAATTAGTTTCCAGTTAGGTGCAAAAATTTTTGGACCGCGGTAACCCCAAATAGTACCTCAAATCGTCAAAATACCGAAAATCAGGGGTACCGTTATATGGGGGCTATTGCAAAACATGCACATACAGTGACTATCACTGAAAATTATGCAAACCGAAATAAAAATGTAAACGTTGATAACCTGGAAACGAGTAGAGATTTTTTAACAATTCAAAAAACAATTTTGTTGGCTGAAAGTTGTTTTTAAAATGGCGTACAAAAATGTTCCGTTTACAGTACCGTTATACTAAAATTTTACCGGAAAACTAAATTGGTAATTTTTAAAGTGGGTATTGAAAATGATGCACCACAATAATCGATTAATAATTTCCAAATTTTTTTCTTTTTATGGCCTTTTAGTAATCTTAATGGTGGAATAGTTGGTTCCCTATCGTCTTCAGTAGTTTTGTCATTGATTCCGATAGAAAAAATGTTGTTCCTGACGTAATTTTGGCATGATTGTAATTAATGTCCCTTTTGTATGCAATTTGGCTAGAAATTTCTAATTTTTGCAGTTATTTTCCAAAAAAAATGACTATGAAAAATCATTAAGGGTTGTGTCCAGAGTACAAACAAACAATCTAATGATATATAGCAAGTCCTGTATTAGCCAGGCTTGCCCCATATTAGACTAGCCTTTAACGGCATTGCCCCGATAGAGGAACAAATCAGGACATAGAACAGAAGTTTTCACACTTTTCATTGAAAATAGTTTCCAGCCTACATAATTGTTTTTTGAATTGTTAAAAAATCTCAACTTTCCAAGTTATTAACGTTTACATTTTTATACCCTATACCACAATGTGGAAAAGGGTATTATAAGTTTGTTTTGGTAAAAATTCATGTAACACCGCGAAATATTCGTCGGAGACCCCCAATGTGGTATACCAATCTTCATATCTCGACGAGATAAAGCGATTTTGAGATGTGTGTCCGTCCGTCTCTCCGTCCGTCCGTCCGTCTGCCTGTCCATTATAAATTGTAAACACGCTCCAGGCCGCAATTATGGACCGATCGTCACGAAATTTTGTATGGAGGTCGGGGTCAGATCAGAATAGATCCCTATTCTTATTGGTGATGATCGTGAAATATTTAGCAGGTGAAATGGACCAAAAACATAATATTTATCCAATTTTCTAGCGGCTTTGGAGGTCTCAATAATAGTCCGATCAACGCGTAATTTTAAATAAGCTGAGAGTATATCACAAAGGATAAGCTTGCAATTTGAGATGGCGATCGGATAATATTTAGAGGGTTAAATGGACCAAACCTTTTGTGTGAAAATTGTGAAAATTTTTAATATACAGCTCATATCTTAATTCCTGGAAGTGACATTCCGGACAAGTGAGATATACTTGAAAGTAGAACGATTGACCTTTCAATTGATGCCAATTATGTTGGTGTGCATGATCAGATAACAGAGTTACGGCCTAATATATTCCGTTATTTGTTTGTAGTGTAATAATAAACTCGATAGAAGTCGCAATTATACATCTATAGTCACGAAATTTTGCACCGGGTAAGGGTATAGGTCGAAAAAGATGCCTACAATTTTGAGTGATGATCTGATATTCTTAAGGGGTGAAATGGACCATTACTTTTGTATGAAAAATATAAAAATTATTTTTGGTCGATATTTTAATTCCTTGAGGACATATATATTTCGCAAAGTAGCCTACATATGAAAAAAAATACTGACTTTTCCTCTGATGTAAATTGCAATAAAGTGTTTGCTAGATACCGGGCCTACTGCCTAATATATAATGGGTTCTGTGTAGAGAACCACATTTTTATCCCATGCTACTTATTGTCTCTCCAAAAGTTTATGTAACACCACGAAATATTCGTCCTAGACCCCTTATTTGGTATGCCGAAATTCATATCTCGACGAGATAAAGCGATTTAGTGATGTGTGTGTCCGTCCATTAAAAATTGTAAACAAGCTTATGGCCGCAATTATGGACCGATTGTAACGAATTTTGTAAGGAGGTTGGGTTCGGGCCAGGATAGAAATTATTAGTTTTTGGTGATGATCGTGAAATGCTCAGGGGATGAAATGGACCAAAAACAAAATTTTAACCAATTTTGTAGCGGCTCTGTAGGTCAAAATAATAACCCGCACAATTTTAAACAACGTTTGAATTTATGATGAAGAAGAAGCGTACAAACCAACGTGAAGATCAGATAATACTTAGCGGGTTCGATGGACTGAAACTTTTGTGTGAAATTGGTAAAAATTTCAATAACGTAGCGGTTAAACAACGGAAGTAGTAGTACTACATAAGTGGGTTTCATTACATTTTAGTTTGTGTGAACTAAATTTTCCTTTCCCGCTACAAAAATGTCTTTGTCATGCTAGATAACTTTTTGGTTTTGGTCATAAGTATTATACATTACATCTCGGATATATGATAATTAAATGTTCACAATCATTGAAAATAAGTTCCGTGCAGAGCGATTGTCCAGGGATAGTGGTATAGGGTATCCCATGGTCGGCTCCGTCCGACTATAGACTTTTCTTACTTGTTTATTTCTGGTTGCATCATTTTCAGTGACAGTCACTGTATATGACGATTTTTGGTGGAGAAGTTTCGGGACCACTGAAAACCTCAAATGTCAAATTACAGCTAGCTACTAAAAAAATAGCTAAAATGCCCAAAATAACTTAAATTGGGAGGTACCGTTATATGGCCCTATACTAAAACGTGGACCTATCTTTATAATTTTTTGTAGAGAAGTTGTTTGCGAGAACATGAAATGTCAAATTTCGGTCAGAAAATGTAGCTAAAAGCTTTAAAATACCTTAAAACGGGACGTACCGTTATATGGGCACTATTCCCAAACGTGGACCTATCTTGGCTATTTTTAGTGGGGAAATTTTTTGGTCATTGGTAACCTCAAATGTCAAATTACGTTAAATTGGGAGGTACAGTTATATGGAGGCTATACCAAAACGTGGACTTATCTTGGCAATTTTTAGTGGAGAAGCTTTTTTGTTATTTAGAACCTCAAATGTCCAGTTTCACCTAATTCGGTCAAAAATGTAGCTAAAAGCCTCAAAATGCTTTAAATCGGGGGGTACCGTTACATGGGCGTTATACCAAAACGTGGACCTATATAGCCCATCTTCGAACTTGACCTAAAATTTTAGCGTTCTATCTCAATTATTGCAGACTCTAGAGTGATTACAACATACGGACGCACAGTGTTGTCGCCACTTGTAAACGCGGACAAAAATAGAAGGAGTTTACCTAGAATGATGCATTTTTGTACAAGTACTTATGAGGGCATAGGAATGAAAAGTGCTGACTTTGGTCTATATCGGATCAGATTTTGATATAACCCCCCATATATCTTTCTCCGATTTTGCAATAAATCAGTCAATTTTAATTGAATAACGTTCAAATTTAGTATGCGATGTTTTCTTAGGTCGTTGATCAGTTTTATCGATTTAAAAAAACGGTTTAGATTTTGATATAGTCCCAATATATCATTCTCCGATTTTGCTATAACTCAGTCAATTTTAATTGAATAGCCTTCAAATGTAATATGCTATATTTTTAATATTACCTCTTTAAAAACCTGCCTGGAGTTGCCTCATAGTTGGTTTGAATTTAAAATAAATTTAATTGAAACTATAGTCATGTTTATAGTTACGGTTTTCTATCCCGATTTATTTGACGTGAATTGTTTCAAAACATATGCCATTTAAATCAACATAGAGCCATTACCCAATTCAAAAGTTGTTATACTCTCTATATCTAAAATTGTAGGTTGAGTTTATCATACATATAACAACAATATAAAACAAGTAAGAAAAGTCTATAGTCGGACGTAGCCGACCATGGGATACCCTATACCACTATCCCTGGACAATCGCTCTCCACGGAACTTATTTTCAATGATTGTGAAAATTTAATTATCATATATCCGAGATGTAATGTATAATACTTATGACCAAAACCAAAAAGTTATCTAGCATGACAAAGACATTTTTGTAGCGGGAAAGGAAAATTTAGTTCACACAAACTAAAATGTAATGAAACCCACTTATGTAGTACTACTACTTCCGTTGTTTAACCGCTACGTTATTGAAATTTTTACCAATTTCACACAAAAGTTTCAGTCCATCGAACCCGCTAAGTATTATCTGATCTTCACGTTGGTTTGTACGCTTCTTCTTCATCATAAATTCAAACGTTGTTTAAAATTGTGCCGCTTACAAAATTGGTTAAAATTTTGTTTTTGGTCCATTTCATCCCCTGAGCATTTCACGATCATCACCAAAAACTAATAATTTCTATCCTGGCCCGAACCCAACCTCCTTACAAAATTCGTTACAATCGGTCCATAATTGCGGCCTTAAGCTTGTTTACAATTTTTAATGGGCGGACACACATCACTAAATCGCTTTATCTCGTCGAGATATGAATTTCGGCATACCAAATAAGGGGTCTAGGACGAATATTTCGTGGTGTTACATAAACTTTTGGAGAGACAATAAGTAGCATGGGATAAAAATGTGGTTCTCTACACAGAACCCATTATATATTAGGCAGTAGGCCCGTTATCTAGCAAACACTTTATTGCAATTTACATCAGAGGAAAAGTCAGTAGTTTTTTTCATATGTAGGCTACTTTGCGAAACATATATGTCCTCAAGGAATTAAAATATCGACCAAAAATAATTTTTATATTTTTCATACAAAAGTAATGGTCCATTTCACCCCTTAAGAATATCAGATCATCACTCAAAATTGTAGGCATCTTTTTCGACCTATACCCTTACCCGGTGCAAAATTTCGTGACTATAGATGTATAATTGCGACTTCTATCGAGTTTATTATTACACTACAAACAAATAACGGAATATATTAGGCCGTAACTCTGTTATCTGATCATGCACACCAACATAATTGGCATCAATTGAAAGGTCAATCGTTCTACTTTCAAGTATATCTCACTTGTCCGGAATGTCACTTCCAGGAATTAAGATATAAGCTGTATATTAAAAATTTTCACAATTTTCACACAAAAGTTTTGGTCCATTTAACCCTCTAAATATTATCCGATCGCCATCTCAAATTGCAAGCTTATCCTTTGTGATATACTCTCACCTTATTTAAAATTACGCGTTGATCGGACTATTATTGAGACCTCCAAAGCAGCTAGAAAATTGGATAAATATTATGTTTTTGGTCCATTTCACCTGCTAAATATTTCACGATCATCACCAATAAGAATAGGGATCTATTCTGATCTGACCCCGACCTCCATACAAAATTTCGTGACGATCGGTCCATAATTGCGGCCTGGAGCGTGTTTACAATTTATAATGGACAGACGGACGGACGGACGGACGGAGGGACGGACGGACGGACACACATCTCAAAATCGCTTTATCTCGTCGAGATATGAAGATTGGTATACCACATTGGGGGTCTCCGACGAATATTTCGCGGTGTAACATGAATTTTTACCAAAACAAACTTATAATACCCTTTTCCACATTGTGGTATAGGGTATAAATAGTGGCATTAACTATCGGCAAAATTATTTCATATTCGAGTTTTTTTAAGTGTTTTCGATATCGTATTTACAAAAATAACACGAGACAGTCAAATAAAGTGAATTGGTAAACTGAGACAAAAATCAGGAATCTAGAATTTTTCATATAAACTGTTTATGAGAAAGTGGCTGTGTCTCAAAGAATCGGACTTTTTCAAATTAACGTTAATTGGTACACACTTTTATTTATTTAGTCAGTTAATACAGTATTCAGATGATTTCATGCTTTACCCCCACCGAAAGTCCTTTTAAGGACCGAAGTATTACTATAATCACTAATAATGTGCTTTAGAAATTATTTTCCATTAATTCACCAAAAATATGCATATTTATTTCGATCTTTGTAACAAAAACAAGTAAGCAAAGGCTATTGTCGGACGGGGCCGACCATGTGATACCCTACACCACAACCTCTAGGAATTAGGTATGTGCAACCGACTTGCAAGCTGAATGTCCAGGATCGATTCCCACGCCTGGCCACATACAATTTTCAACGGTGGCAAAATACCCCTTAGTAATGTTGGCGATATTTCCTGTGTATTTCAGCCATGAAAAAACTAGGTCACATACCAATAACTTAATATGAATCCATTGATATAAGAGAAGCCTTCGTTGTCCCTACTGGGATGTTTGTGGAACAATTATATAAATTATACATTTCTAAAAAATATTCAAACATTGGAAAATTAACCCCTCCTGCTACATCTTCAAATTGTCTTTGAATATCGGGTTCCTTTTTGCAAAAACCTAAAATAAATAAATATATACACAATGCAATTTGTTATATCTCTGATGTTTGATATTTCGGAAAATTGTGAGTTTATTGAAGATCTATCGTCCAAAAATTGTGCACTTGTACCTCACATATGCTTGAAATTGCACGTAATTTTGCGCTTTTCAGAGTATTTCGAAAGTAGTACATTGTGGGTATATATTGTGATATCCAAAGAAGATAGTATAAGTCAGCTATACCATCAGCCTCTGACCAAAAAAGAAACAAACACAATAATTATGCTGTATAAAAATATATCGATTTTGTATAACGGTTTTGCTTCAAAATACGTGGTATCTTTAGGTATCGTAATGTGGGGTTATACCAAATCAATTTTAGTAAGCTAACTTCTGATTTTTGAAAAAGTTTGAGAATTATTTTTCGGATTTGTAATTTTAGTTGGAGCCGGCAGGGGTTTTTGGAACTTTTGGACCATTATCTCAGGAAGTATGGACTTATCTTCAAAAAAAAAATTCCAATAGACCTGATATGAGTCCTCAAACAGAACTTTTTCCAATTTTTGTGTGGGAGGTATTCGATGGAGGGGACCAATATAGTCCATATTCCAATGACTGAATGAAATAATACGATGTGCAAAGTTTGGACCAATTAGAAAATACCCTTGAGAGTTATTTTGACGATTTGCCATTTTATTTAGGTTTCTTGTTTGTTTTTCAGAGTTTCTTGGAGCTTTTCGGCCATAATCTCAGGAAGTATGGATTTGCCATTGCAATTGTACCATCACAAAGGGGACCCCAAGGAAAATCTGCTGAACAAAAATTCGAAACGATTCGAGAGGACTCTTAAATTTCACTTTTTCGAATTTTGTGTGGGACGTACCCGAAGGTGTGGAAAGATATTGTATGCCGTTTTCCGCCCAAGTATGCCGTTTTCCACCTCTTTATGTTGTTCAGCAGTTCTTTTTCTTTATTAAATCTTCTTAGAACCTCATTATTTGATATGAATTGTGTCCATGATAACTTTAATATGCGACGATATGTCCACATCTCAAATGCTTCCAGTTTTTTCATATCTACCGATTTTAAGGTCCATGTTTCCATGCCATACAATAGGACAGACCATGGTACAATCATTGAAAGGTAGGACACAGCAAACATCTGATTACAATTTTTTCCTGAGGTCCTCCTATTGTGTCAAAACACTTTTGATAGAGTTGACAAACGACAAAATAAATATAAATATGGAATTTTGAAAACAGAAATGACTTCAAAATTGTCGACGTGTACTTTCATAAAACAATTGGGCCAGATGAGTGGAATATGATGTGGCTACGTGTTGTGATTGCAGCTTACCGATGTCCAACTTCCGTGTTGCGTCTGTTCGTACTTTGTTTGCAAAGTTTAATCGGATTCGTAGTACGTACAGAGCGTATACAGAGCGCCACCTTTATATGTACATAAGTTCTTGTGACGCCTTTCCCAATCCAATCGGGCTTGTATTTTTCAAGTATGTACATCTGCCAAAGCGTAAACTTCACATTCCAGGTATCGATTCGCTGTTTATGCTCCATAAAACATTTGCGAGGTCGTTAACCTAAGAGGGAATTGTTTTCTGTTTCTTTGTTTTCCATAGTACGGTCTTTTGGTGGAATGGGTTATTAGCCCAATGTCCAACTCAAGTTTTTAACGTTCTTATGAGTAAACATGTTAGCTCACTACCCTTTCCAAATTTTAACGGTAGCTTGCAAGGTGGCACCACGGTGAGCTCAGTGTCCATTGGGCCTGGCGAACGTTTTGTATCCTCCACCGTCTAGTTTTCTGAGCTAAAATCTGCAGGTACAGTTATATGGTACGTGGACTTTATAAACAATTTTGGGTAGAATACAAAATCCCAATTACAAGGGCAAATTGGGCTAATAATTTCAAAATTCCTATACTAAAAGGTAGACATATGTACATATATAAAATATTTCAATTTAAATATTTGACAATATTTCAAATAAAACCTGTTGCATTTGTTATTATTCATTTGAAGTTATAAGCAAACCGGCATCAGAGTTGTTTTTTTATAATTTCATGAACCTGCCCAAACTTCTAATAATTGAACCATGGGACAGACCACATATGTTTTCATATATCTTATTTTGGTTTTTAAGTTTACATAATTGTAAAAACTTTTTTATATTTAAAGAATGTGTCTCTGGCCATTACAATCCTGCAGGCTATTTCTTTAGAAATGTCCCATTCGTCGTTGATTATCGCTCCAAGATATTTAAAGCTTTGGACTCTTTCCACATTTATTTCATTAATTTTTAATGGGGCCGCATTAGCATATGTATGATGTTTACTGATGACCATGTATTTCGTTTTTTTGATGTTAATTTTAAGACCGTATTTTTCGCTGCAAGTGGTCAATCTGTTAACCAGTTCGTGAAGTGCTGTCATATTATCGGCTATGAGAGTGGTGTCATCGACAAACCTTATGTTGTTAATGAACGTTCCATTTACATATATTCCTTTCCGGACACCATTTATTGATTCTTGGAATATTCGTTCAGCGTATATGTTGAATAATAGAGGGGACAGGACACAAACTTCTCTAACACCTCTGGAAATATTAATATTTTCGGTCAGTTCGCCATTGACGTTGACTTGCGCTGTTTGGTGCCAGTACAAGCTTTTTATGCATTCAACCTCCTTCTCTTCTACTCCAATGGACAATAAAATCTCGATCATTTTGTCATGTTGAACCGTGTCAAATGCTTTTTCATAATCAATAAAGCATAGGAACACGTCTTTCTGTGAATTTCGGCATTTTTGAACTAACACTTGTAAAGCGAATTGAGCTTCGCGGGTTCCCATCCCATCTTTAAACCCAAACTGGCTGGTCCCCATTGCCTTTTCACATTTCAGGTAGATTCTGGAGTGAATAATCTTCAGAAATATTTTGAGTGCATGGCTCATTAGGCTAATTAGTCGATAGTCATTACAGAATTTTGGACAACTTTTTTTAGGGATGGTTATAAAAGTTGATGTGAGCCAATCTTTGGGATATTTACTAGTTTCGTAAACGTGGTTATAAAGTTTCGTAAGAAGGTTTACGTTATCACCATCAATTAACTTTAACAATTCGGAAGGAATCTCGTCTGGACCGCATGTTTTTTTATCTTTTAAAGCCTTAATGGCTGTTTCAACCTCTGTTCTTGTGATAGGTATCCCGGATAATTGTTGGTCTACCCGTCTTTCATAGATTGACCTATTTTCGGCAGTAAAAATGGTTTTTGTGTAATTGCTCCATATATTTTTCTTTTCAGTAGTATCCAAGACGGCTTGATTATTTTCATTATATAATACTTTAGGTATTCCTCTGTTGTATATCCCAGCAGCTTCCTTAATTTTTTTGTGAAGATTGAAGTCGTCGTGTAATTGTTGCAGTCGATCTATTTCCCTGCATTGGTCATTAAGGTATTCATTTTTGGCATGGCGTATATTAATTTGTATTTCCCTGTTTATTTCGTAGTACAATTCGTAATTCGTGTTTTTATATTTTCGCCGTTCTTCCTTAAGTCCAGTATATGTTTTGTCATCCAATCTTTTTTTTTTTTTTTTTTGTGGTTTTTCTGTGTAAGAAAGATTGTTGTCAGCAATAGTTTTAATGACACATTTCATGGATTCCCAAATATTTTCTCCATCTTCACTGTTTACTGTGGTGAGTTCGTTGCTTAGAAGTTGCTTTACATTTGTTCGAACTGTTGGCTCCTGTAGTTTCTGTACATCAATCTTTTTCTTGTGGTTGGCCCGCTTAGCATGTGCAGAAATTCGCAATTTAGACATTAATAAGTTGTGATCCGATGGCACGTCCGCCCCGGGTACGTCGAAGTCTTTTTTAAGCTTGAGCTGAAGCGTTTATTAATAAGAATATAATCAATCTGATTTCTAATAATATTGTCCTTTCTGTCCAGGGGTGATTTCCATGTATAGAGGCGTCTTGCAGGCAAGCTAAACAATGTGTTAGTTATAATCATTTTGTATTCTTGACAGAATTGTTCAAGTCTGTCACCTCTTTCGTTTCTTGATCCTAAACCGTAGTGACCTGTAATTCCAGGGACCATATGTTTGCCTATTCGTTAATCTCTTCATAGAAGTTTTCTATTTCATCTTTGCTTTTGTCAGCTGTGGGAGCATATATTTGAATTATATTTATTTTCACTGGTTTTGCATCGAGTTGTATAAGCATAGTTCCGTCCGATTTCGGTATGTAACCTGTTACACTTCTTGCTATACTTTCCTTCATGATTATTCCTACCCCATTCCTATGGTTTCTGTCTAGATTTCCAGAGTAATAGATTTTCATGTTTTGCGAGGTGAAATCTGCACTATCAGGCCACCAAGTTTCGCACACTCCTAGTATATCTATATTCAGTTTCTTCATTTCAGATATCGTGTTTGCTAGTTTGCCAGATTCATAAAGACTTCGTATATTCCATGTTCCGATATTTAAAGTATTTTTTGTTTTACCTCCGGGGATTCTTAGCACCCTCGTTTGGCCGGAGGCTGAGGGCCGTGTATTGTTGTTCGTATTCATAGATGCATGGTTTGCAAGGGATTTTACTTCAATGGTTTCCTCTTGCCTTCTGAAGGGTTTATAGTTTCCGTCTACATATTCAGCCGCTCCTCCTGGAATTCAGACGCTGTTTGCTGCCGCCAACTGTTGATCAGACGCTGCCTTTGTTTTCCTTTTTTATTTTTGGTTCGCCCCGCATATTTTATTTTTGCGGTACCCACCATATCTGATGAACGTTCCCCTATCCACCACCTGGGGAGGCGTCCGATGGGAGAAAAAAAAAAGGAAAAACATAACTCCGCACGCACTATAACCTATATTCAAACATAAACTAAGTTTGGGCAAAATATTACGAAGTATAAAATTTGGTTCGAATCGGTAGATCCGTTCGATAGTTATCGTGCGCACTAGCCATCGAGACAGTAAGAGAGACAGATGAACGGACAAATTGTCTAAACGAATTTCGTCCAAACATACTTGAGGTCTAAAACCATTATTTCGATGAGACACATCTTTGGTCGTATTTTATATGTATCCCCTTTACTGTAAATCCTGAGGTATAAAATAGGTGGCGAGGCGACCCCATGCTGCAATATTTATATAAAAAAAATCCAATTGGACAACTGAACTGAAAATTTCTCTGTCATCATAGAGGCAATCCCATGTACATGGGAGGAAATTGTGGTTCTCTACACAAAACCCATTATATATTAGGCAGTAGGCCCGTTATCTAGCAGACACATTATTACAATTTGCATCAGGGGAAAGGTCAATAGTTATTTTTCCACATGTAGGCTACTTTGCCGGTATAGGCCCTACAGGATTTAAAATATGGACAAAAAATAAGATTTCGATATTTTTCATACAAAAGTGATGGTCTATGTCACCCGCTAAATAATATCAGATCATCATCAAGAATTTTAGGCATCTTCTTCGACCTAAGCTTTTACCTCGTACAAAATTTCGGGACTATTGATCTATAATTGCTACCTCCCAACAAAAAAAGTCCTCCCAAAATCATGGGTTTCGTAAGAGATTTTTGGCAGCCGTAACTACTCTCAAACCCCCTTTCTTCCCCATTATTTTTACAAGGGCATGTCGCACTCAGTTTGTAGTTATTTTATGACCACTAGAATAACTAGTGACGTAGGGGATGGAAGATACCAAGGAACGGTCCTGACCGGTTTTAACATGGCAAAGCCCAGGATTTATCTTGGTCCCTCTTTCATCCCAAGTGGACACTGACCTCCCCGTGGTGTCACCTGGGGAACTGCCTTTAACACCCGTTAAAGGTAGTGAGCTAACATGTGCCGCGCGTTCACCCATAAGAACGTTAAAAACTTGGGTTTGGGCGTCGGGTTAGTTACCCTCCCCTAGAAAAAACAGCCTACTATGAAAAAACGAAAGAAAAGAAAAACAAACCCCTCTAAAGTTGACGAACCCCGCAAACGTTTTAAGGACCATGATCTGCGAATCTGCACCTGGAATGTTCGCACTCTTTATAGAGAAGGTGCAGTCTTCGCATTGGCAGACGTACTTGAAAAGTACAAGACCGATATTACTGCCATACAGGAAATACGATGGATTGGGAAAGGCGTCACAACAACACCTAAAGGTGACGCACTGTATTATAGCTGCCATGACATAAAGCATGAGTTTGGTTGTGGATTCGTAGTTAGTCGGAGACTAAAACATCTTGTATCCAGCTTCACTCCAGTGAATGAAAGACTTGCTGCAATTCGAATAAAAGCTAAATTCTTCAACATCAGCTTTATTTGCGCTCATGCTCCCACTGAAGAAAAGGACGAACAGACCAAAGATATATTTTACGAGTGCTTAGAAGAAACATATGACCGTTGCCCTGCCCATGACATTAAAATCATTCTAGGCGATTTTAATGCCAAAATTGGAAAGGAGAATATCTTTGGCCCAACAGTCGGGAAATTCAGTCTCCACAGTGAAACATCTGACAATGGTATGAGACTGATAGACTTTGCAGCTGCAAAAAACATGGTAGTTAGCAGTACCAGATTTAATCATCTCGATATTCATAAGGGCACCTGGCTGTCTCCAGATCAGAAAACAAGAAACCAAATTGATCATGTTGTGATAGATGGAAGACATTCATCGAGCGTGTTGGATGTACGATCGTTCCGAGGCGCAAACATTGATTCGGACAACTACCTTGTTGCAGCAAAGGTACGCACCCGCTTAAACGTAGCAAACAAAGTACGAGCAGACACAACACGAAAGTTAGACATCGGTAAGCTGCAATCACAACAGATAGCCACAGCATATTCCACTCAACTAGCCCAATTGCTTAATCAAAGCCCTCCTCATCCCGATAACATATCAGCGCAATGGCAAAGCATTGCCCACTCCATGCAAACAGCCGCAAAATCCATACTTGGATACCAGAGACCTCCACCAAGGAATCCATGGTATGATGAGGAGTGTCGTGCTGCCACCGAAGAGAAAAATGCGGCATATAAGGCTACTTTACAATCCGTAGCAACGCGTAGCGCACGAGAGAGATACAGGGAGAAAAGGAGAGAGGAGAAACGTCTTTTCCGCAGGAAAAAGAGAGAGATGGAAAAGCGGGAGTGTGAAAAAATCGAGATGTACAGGAGCCAGAATGAAGTCCGAAAATTCTACCAAAGAGTCAAGCATCAAACTGATGGCTTTGGTACAGGCACATCCTCCTGTAGAGACCAGCAAGGTAATTTGGTAACTGATACAGATAGTATACTCAGGATATGGAAAGAACATTTTTCAAATCTGTTGGTATCCAATAGCAGCGAAGAAGACGAAGATACCACAGTCCCAATCCCAGAAGATGGTATTGAATGTATACTGCCCAGCCAAGATGAGGTAAAGACAGCAATAAATCGGCTGAAGAATAATAAGGCAGCAGGGGCCGATGGCTTACCAGCCGAGCTGTTCAAAACCGGAGGCGACACGCTGATAAGGTGTATCCATCAGCTAGTTAGCACCATCTGGCAGGAAGAACGAGTACCCGACGATTGGAACCTGAGTATCCTGTGCCCCGTCCACAAGAAGGGAGATAAGACTGTATGCTCTAACTATAGGGGCATAAGTCTACTCCCTATTGCCTACAAGATCGTGTCAGGGATATTGTGCGAACGACTAAAGCCAATGGTCAACGAGATTATTGGACCATACCAATGCGGCTTTAGACCTGGCAAGTCCACCATTGACCAGATATTTACCCTGCGGCAAATCCTGGAGAAGACCCAAGAGATGCAGATCGACACCTACCACCTTTTTGTCGATTATAAAGCAGCCTTCGACAGTCCGCTGCGCTCAAAGGTATTCCAAGCCATGTCTGAATTTGGTATTCCCGCAAAGCTCATCCGGCTTTGTAAAATGACTTTAACTGACACGAGGTCCTCAGTTAAAATAGGAAAGAACCTCTCCGAAGAGTTTGGTACCAAAAGAGGTTTCAGACAAGGAGACAGCCTTTCGTGTGACCTCTTCAACATCCTGCTAGAAAAGGTTATACGAGAGGCAAACGTCAAAAGAAGTGGCACAATCTACACCAATAGTCACATGTTACTTGCTTATGCTGATGATATAGACATCATGGGTCGATCAGTAAAAGAAGTAACTGATACCTTTATAAAGGTCGAAGGAGAATCTGCTAAAGTGGGTCTGGCGGTAAACGGTGAGAAGACCAAGTTGATGGTGTCGACGCGCAATGCGTCCATTGAGCTCGGACCGACTGTGGAAGTTGGTTCCTATAATATTGAGGTAGTAAAAGACTTCGTCTACCTCGGCACCTCCGTCAACACAACAAACGACATCAGTTGTGAAATAAAAAGAAGAATTGTATTGGCCAACAGATGCTACTTTGGATTAAGTAAGCAGTTTAAAAACAAAGCCACATCTCGTCAAACAAAAATAACGCTCTACAAAACACTGATACTACCCGTGCTGATGTATGGCTCCGAAGCCTGGGTACTTGCGCAAGCAGACATGGCAGTGCTTGGTGTGTTTGAGAGAAAAATTCTTCGAAAGATCTACGGACCAATCTGCGTTGACGGTGAATATCGACGTCGCATGAACCACGAGCTGTATCTGCTATACAACGACATCAATATTGTTAAACGTATCGAGATGCAGCGATTGCGTTGGCTAGGCCATATCATAAGAATGAGCGATGATGAACCCGCTAAAAAGGCATATGATTACATGCCACATGGCGGTGCACGCAGAATTGGCAGGCCAAGGAATAGATGGCGCAAACAAGTGGATGTTGAGATGAAAAGGCGCGGTATTACAGAGAGCAAAGCAACAAATAGAGAGGAATGGAGATCTCTTCTTAGTTCGGCCTATAGAACAAATGTTCTGTAATGGGCCAGCTAAGTAAGTAAGTAAGAATAACTAGTTATTCTGTGGCCACTAGAAGTTGAAAAGTAAGGTGAACAAAATTCTATTTTTAGACAGTTGATGTAGATAATTTGTTTTTAATTTCATCACACATCTTACTTTTATTTTACTTTATTTTATTTCGCTGTCTGCCCGAATTGAACCCACGAACCCTCTGATTTCTAGCCAAAGACACTACACACTATGCCACGCACACGAATATTAAGTGTTGCTTAAGAACTTATATGTGCAGTGTACATGTGCACCACGAACTGTTATTTTTTAATTAAAAACAAGTAAAAAAAGTATCAGTCGGCTTGGCCGACAGAGATATACCCTCAGCCTGTGTATATTGAAACAATTTTTTCCCATAAAACGTAGGTATTTAGAGGGTTTTAAAAATTTTGAACGCATGAACCGACAAATATGTTGATTAGATTAAAGAGCAGAAGTTTTGCGGGGGAATTACTTAAAAGAATGGATCGACATTGACCATTATGGAAGTCGATCTCCAGCCACTACATACGTTGCCATAGGGGGGTTTCACTCCCTTTGGGCTGTCTGCTTAAGAAGTGTGGTTTTGCCCCTGAAAAAACTTTTACCATCATAATTGAGGCAGCGAATGCAAGTTGCTTCAACAAAAATGAAAGTGATTCGATAGCAGGTCTTAAAGTGAACTTATCCGAAATTTTGTTTGGGAGGTACTGGATGAAGTGGACAACTATAGTCCATATTTGGACCTGATCTATATCTCGTAGATATATTAAGATGTGTTAAGTATGGACCAATTCGGCCACTCCCTTCAAAAGTTACCGTACGAAAAATTTTTCCGAACATTTTTGAAATTTTGTGGGGGAGGTACCTGAAGGAGTGGACCGATATGGCTTATCTTCGAACTTAAACTATGTTTGGACAAAATATTACTAAGGCCAAAATTTGGACCCAATCAGCAGATCCGTTGGAGAGATATCTTGCGCTCCAACCACCCCACACGGTGTCATAGGGGTTTTGTGAAACTTTCAAGCTATTTTCTCAGGAAGTTTGGACTTGCCCCTGCTGAAACTTGTACCGTCGTATGGGGGGCAGTGAATACAAGTTGCTAAAACAAAAACCAAAGCGATTCGAGAGCAGGTCCTAAACTGAACTTATACGAAATTTTGTGTGGGAGGTACCCGAAGGAGTAGACCTATTGAGTCCATATTGGAACCTCATCTAAGTCTGGTACATATTTGACGATGAGCAAAGTATGAACCAAATCGGTTACCCCCTTAAAGAGTTATCGTGCGCACAAATTTTCCGAACTTTTTCGAACTTTTGTGGGGGTGGTACCGGAAGGAGTGGACCGATATAGCCCATCTTCGAACTTAAACTAAGTTTGGGCAAAATATTACGAAAGCCAAAATTTGAACCGAATCGGTTCATCGGTTCGAGAGTTATCGTGCGCTCCAGCCAGCAGGACAGACAGACAGACAGACGGACGGACATGGCTAGATCGACTCCAAATTGTCTGAAACAAATTTCGTCCAAACATACTTGGGGTCTAAAACCATTATTTCGATGAGGCACATTTTCATCGTATCAAAGTGTATATACCCTCCTTAGCCTAAAGGCTGAGGGTATAAAAACTTGCGTGCCGACGACGGTGAGCGTTGAACACACAACCCTACGATTTATAGTCGGACACACACTCACTGTGCCACCGTCGTCATTACTTAGTGAGGAGTAATGTAAGTAGGTTTACCTTGTAAATTTTTTAAGAAGTAACCCATTAGTTTTCAGATTACTTGTAATACGAAAAGAAGCTTGTTTACATTACTTTGTAAAGGGTTACGCAATGACTACCGGATCCAAATTTTTGCTGGGCTCTAGCGTTTTTATGATTACACTGCAAACAAAAAACTGGATATATTAGGCTGTAACTCCGTTATCTGATCACATACATCAATATAATTGACATCAATGGAAAGGTCAAGAGATCGTCTTTCAAATATAACTCTAACTAACGAGGGAGGAAAATGTCTTTAGGGAACAAAGATATAAGCTGTATCTTAAAAATTTTCACAATTTTCACACAAAAATTGTGGTCCATTTAACCATCTAAATATTATCTGATCGCCATCACAAATTGAAGGTTCTTCTTTGTCATATACTCTTACCTTACTTAAAATTTCGAGGCGATCGGACTATTATTGCGACCAACAGAGCAGCTACAAAATCGGATAAAAATTAGCTAAATATTGAATTTCTCAAACAAATCGGGGCTATATCTCGGAAACCAATTCGAAATTTGTTTTGACCTTTTTAGCAAACTTATACATAAGGGAACAAAGAAAATATTTTTACAAAGAATCTACTCGAAAACTGTATAATATGTATATGCATTAGGCCGGGGCAATTTGAAAACCTTAATGAGCCCTTCTGTCTGAAAACCCCCACAAAAAAACTATAACTGAATTTCTCATAATTTTCAAAAATACAATGTTTTTTTGTTTTGTTCAATATTTATTTTGATAATTGTGAGAAATTCAGTTATAGTTTTTTGTGGGGGTTTTCAGACATAAACCACTATAACTTAGCCATTTGTGAACCGATTAAAAAAGATAATAACTTGTTCGAAAGATATTATTCACCCCTTTAAAAGGAGATATGAAGATTGGTATACCACATTGGGGGGTCTCCGACGAATATTTCGCGGTGTTACATGAATTTTTACCAAAACAAACTTATAATACCCTTTCCACATAGTGGTGTTGGGTATAATGATAATTCTAGTAACCAGATAACATTTAGAACCATACTCTGCAATTAAATTATTAACCAGTTTGAATGGGTTACTAGGGTTAAAGTCCTAATTGAAGAATGAGATATGAGGCTTCTTTAAGTCAACAAAATGTGGTAATCTGGTCATCAGCATGCTGACATAAGCTCTGTTCCTTTACGTGCAAAAATCTTCAAGTTACTTCTTACTCGAAAAGCGTTCCTTTACTTCAGACACCAAACAATTCATATAGGAGCAGTTTACAACTTTTACTGGTTTTACCATTTTCAAAAGTAAAGGAACAGACTAATAATGTGCTAAAAATATTTTGCCCTTATTTTAACAACTACAATTTTACCACATGGAGAAAAATGTGTACTCGTATGTACTATTTTAAATTATAAAATTAAACCAACTTTGTGTTTATATGCACCGGATATTTTTCGAGCAAAATAAACTTCTTTTCTCCAAAAAATGATTGATTTCGATTTGAAAATGTACTTTGTTCCATATAGAAGCTAACACAAGGATCCCTAAGGCTTCAACTAATGTGCGGCCTTTCTAAAAATGTTGTATGTAAATGATCACTCATCTAAATTTTGCAAAATTTTATAGGAAGATGCAAAATACTTTATTTACATGATATCAGCGTGCTAATGACTAGTTTAATATTTTTTGTTGACAATGAAATGCCTCATAACTAATCCATCAAATAGGATTTTCACCCTACTAACTCATACAAACAGTTTAATAATTAATTTAAGGATAAAAGTACACCTAGTATGTAGCGGTAATTGCAGTGTATGGCTCGAATAGATGTCTGGGATTACTAGAAATATAATTTTTCTTATAAAGATCCAAATAAATATGCATATTTTTGGTGAATTGATGGAAAATAAGTTCTAAAGTCCATTGATAGTGATAATATTAACACTTCGGCCCTTTAAAGGACTTTTGATTTTTGGGGTGCACAACCAGGGATAACCCCTTAATTATTTATTTGTTATCATTTTGTTATTGTTACTTCTCGCCTGTTTGTTTTTACCTTTCTTACTGCTCCACCTATTGGTAGCTTCTAAAATACTTTATTCATATCGGCATGCAAACAACCAAAGTTGAAAATGTATGTGGAATATGTTTGTAAATAATAATATTCAAAGCACCCTGTAATATTGGGTTGATGTCGTTGCTATTACAATATGTGGTGTACGCATAGACTAAAAGATAAACAGACAAAGAATGTGTAATGTATAACTTTGTTTCAAGGGTTCGCCCGAAGAAAATTACGAGACAAATACACCAAGACATCGCTTTGCGTTGTTTTTGGAGTTATTCTACTATTTCGCTAAATTTCCTAACAAAACCTGAATTATTTTGCTAAAACCTCTTCAAGGAAAATAGTTTATCATCGTGAAAGTATATTTGCATAGTGTGATAAGCAATAGAATTAGAAAATAAAGAGTGATATAGATATTACAATCAAAGAAAAAACATAAAAGTTAAAAACTGTATAACGCGCGAAATAGTTAAAATCAGTTGAGGCGCATGTGCTTTTCGCATAGAGCGAGTGCATCTCTGTCAATATGTTAGCATTTTTCCATGTTTCATTTAACCGCCAAAGTGTGCCATCAGTTGCATCTTACTACACCAAAATGCTTCATGTGGGTAAAAATAACGCGATGTTCATATGATTACAAGGCGCATCCGATTTCAGTGACCCCCTGTTAAAAATACGTCAATAAGACAAATTTTATACAGATTCTTCAAGAACCGCGGATGTGCTACCTGATTCTATTTTTGGTTAAATACGAATACTACTCCCGAATCTCTGAAATTCATGACACACCTTTTTGACAAATATTATAATCGTGTATAAAGGATTCCATTTATGTAAAAAAATTTAAGGGCAATCGCGGTTAAGTATGCGGATTAGTCAAAATAAAATTTTGCTTATTTTCCTATTTTCAGGGTATCTATATCAGCGGTTTTAAAGGATGGATTCGATCGCGGTAGAGCTCATTGAATCCGGCGCGGAAAAAAACTAAAATCACGCGGTGTTCAAGGGTACCTGAGTCACAGTTGTAAATTTTTAAGCCAAAAAATAGGTTTATAAAGAAAAATTACGCACCAAAAATTCGACTTTGGACTCCTATTACTAGGGAGCACACTCATGAGATATACATCAAACGACGTGGAATCACGAGTTCTACAATCCAATAAACAGATTAGGTCATTATCTGGTTGCGCCCTCCAATTATAAAAAAATTAAAAAAACCCCGATTTCAAAACTTCAAAATGTCAGCATCGATTTTAGGGGGATGCACTGTATATATCGAGAAGTCACACATTAGAATCATGTTGCCCAAGGGATATTCTTCAATTCTTTCTTTGAGCTCAGGTCTGAATTTTCCCTGGTTTGACCAGAAATCAAGAAAAAACACAAAAAAGCTTGCTAACTTCAACACATTTTTACCCATTTGTTTATATTACCACCAACGCAGCTTTCACGAAAATTATTTGTTATGGTCCATATTATGAGATCGTGGCTAAAACACTTCAGTTAATATAAATATATTCATATTTTATAAAATATATTAACAGTTCGCGACTTATTAAATGGTGAACCTCAACTTCAACGATTGTAAAACATTTTTGAATATTACCATATACCCTCAGCCTATGCAAATATAAAATATATTTATTTCGTAACACGGGTTTGCTTCAAATACGTGGAATCAGTAGATACCGTAATGTGGGGCTATACCAAATTAGGGATACGTAAAATCGATTTCGGTTAATCGATTAATCGATTTTTAACCGTAAAATGTCCAAAAATCGTTGTCGAATATTGACTTTGCGAAAACCGAATAATCGATTATTCTTAGTCGACTTTCGGAAGACGGAGTCAATTATTATTCGTAGTCAACTATTAGTCGTATTCTATTATTATTCGTATTCGTATTAATCGTGGTCGACTATTAGTCGTAGTTGACTATTGGGTGTGCTAAAACCGCATAATTGACGGTACTTTTTCTATACATATAACCATCACGGATCGCATCAATGAAAATGGTCGATTATAATCGGTTTTCGGTGGTTAACGATTAATCGAAAAACCGATTATTGCAATTCACTGCGTATCCCTATACCAAATCATTGACATATACCAAAAATATTTAGTAAGCAAATTTCTGATTCATAGAGCGCGAAATATTTAATTACGTTAAACTAAGTTTGGAAGAAATTTTGGGAAAAGTTTGATTTTTTGTGCCGCAAAAAAATTTTAGTTGTGCCGCAGAGTTTTTTTTTTGAGCTTTAGGGCCATTATATCAGGAAGTATAGACTTACTCCGAAAAAATGTAACGTTGTCATAGGGGCCGCGAAAACAACCTTCTGCAAAAAGAATTAAAATAGATCCGCAACGAGTCCTCAAACTGCACTTTTCCGAAATTTTGTGGGATGTACCCGAAGAAGTGGAAAAATAAGTTTGGGGAAAATACTACGAAGTGTCTGTCTGCGGACTCCAAATTATCTGAAACGCATTTCGTCCAAACATACTTGGGGTCTAAAACCATTATTTCGACAAGGCACATTTTTGATCGTTTCAAAGAGTACATACCCTCGTTAGCCTAAAGCAGCATCGTCCATAATATTTCCATCAATACTAAAGCATGTGAGTGGCATGGGTGAAAAAAACAGCAACCACATGATGTTCATCGTTTGTTTATGTACACGTATAGTGTACGTGGGAGAGAGAAGCAAATGCAAAGACAACTCAGTGGGCGCCCTCGCTATACTGTCTTTACAAAGATGCGCGTCCCTGGCCTAAAGGCTAAGGGTATAAAAACGAAGCTGACTGGTAAAGGAGTGTCCCAAACGGTAGTTAGAAATAACAGCTGCTACAAGTAAATTTTGCGTTGAGTAAAACTGTTCATGAATCATTGGACCAATATGTAGCGAAGAAAACTGTCTTACTACAGTAATTTTCTTTTTTGAAAATGTGGCGGTTTCTTAAACGAACCGATCTCCGAATTTTGCATGGTTTTCCATTAAACATCATAATTCGCTTTGCGTCGTTCACTTTGAGTCGCCGTTTTTTGGAACGTATTAATGACGCAAAGCGAGGTCTTGTTGTATTCTCACAAATAATTCACCTGCATCATAGACTAAAGAAAGTATAGACGAAGAAATCCTCTCATTAAAATTCTTTCACTGAGTGTGAATTGAGTCAGTTAACTGTGCACTCAATTCTAAAAATGCCAATAACTTTAAATGACGACCTGTAGCGTGATTGCAAAAATTGGAAGAATTGGATGCATTACGGACTATTGTGGTATCTCCCTTGTTTGACCACCTTCGCCAGCGTAGTTTACACCAATGTAAAGGTAATATTTTATTCTTCCATTGACAGGCTTTGCCGTTGGAATACCCATACTAGAAGCCAATATATTCACAAAGAATAAAACTTTGAATTTGTTTCCACCTTTTTTCTCCATTCCGATCCCTAAGTATTATCCGACTATCACTAAAATCAATAGGCTTCTTCTGTGGGGCCCCCATCTACCCCAAAAATTTCGTGACTATCCGATCAAAACTTCAACCTGTAGCGTGATTACAAAAAATGAAAAAATTAGATATATTACTGACTTTTGCGATATCTCGGTTGTTTGCCCACTTACGCCATCATACTTTGCATCAATACAAAGGAGATCTTTTCTTCTTCCATTGACGGGCTTTCCTTTTGGAATACTCCTACCAGAAGCGGAGATATTCGCATAAGAAAAAACGTTAACTTTCCTCCGCATAAGCTTTTTGCTTATTCCGACTCCTGAATATCATCCGACTATAACCAAACTAAATAGGCTTCTTCCTCTGAGGGACCCGCATCCACTCCCAAAAAATTCGTGACGATCCGATCAAAATTGCGACCTGTAGCGTGATTACAAAAAAAATCGTAAAATGGGATGCATTATCAACTATTGCGATATCTCTGTTGTTTGACCAACGACGACAACCTACTTTACATCGTTGTAAAGGTGAAATTTTCTACTTTTCTTGACGATCCCTAAATATTATCCGACTATCACCAAAATCAATAGGCTTCTTCTGTGGGGCCCCCATCTACCCCCAAAATTTCGTGACTATCCTATCAAAACTTCAACCTGTAGCGTGATTACAAAAAATGAAAAAAATTAGATATCTTACTGACTTTTGCGATATCTCGGTTGTTTGCCCACTTACGCCATCATACTTTGCATCAACACAAATGAGATCTTTTCTTCTTCCATTGACGGGCTTTCCTTTTGGAATACTCCAACCAGAAGCGGAGATATTCGCATAAGAAAAAACGTTAACTTTCCTCCGCATAAGCTTTTTGCTTATTCCGACTCCTGAATATCATCCGACTATAACCAAACTAAATATGCTTCTTCCTCTGAGGGACCCGAATAAACTCTCAAAAAATTCGTGACGATCCGATCAAAATCGCGACCTGTAGCGTGATTACAAAAAAATCGTAAAATGGGATGCATTATCAACTATTGCGATATCTCTGTTGTTTGACCACCGACGATAACCTACTTTACATCGTTGTAAAGGTGAAATTTTCTACTTTTCTTGACAGGTTTTGCTTTTGATATATCTCTCAAAGAAATAGAGATATTGGCTTTGAAATAAAACGTTGCCATTTCTCAAAATCAGTTTTTGCCCATTCCGATCCCTGAATATTATCCGACCATCATCAAAATCAATAGGCTTCTTCCTCTGCGGGACCCCCATTAACCCCCAAAATTTCGTGACGATCCGATCAAAATTGCGACCTGTAGCGCGATTTCGAAATAATTGAAAAATGGGATGTATTACCGAATATTGCTATATCTCCGTTATTTTCCCACCTACGCCAACCTACTTTGCATTATTGTAAAGGTGGGATATTCTACTTTCATAGTCAAGCTTTGTTTTTGGAAGTTCCCCACCCAAAGCTGTGATATTCGTCATTATAATTTAAATCGCAAAAATAAAAAGTAGAGTTGTATTAGCGACTATTGCGATATCTTCGTTGTTTGACCACCTTCGACAACCTACCACACATCGTTGTAAAGGTGGTATTACTGATTCTACTTTCATTAGCAGGTTTTGCTTTTGATATACCCCTTATAGATGCGGAGATATGCGCTTTGAAATAAAACGTTGACTTTTTCTCCAAATAAGTTTTTTGCCCATTCCGACCCCTGAATATTATCCGACCATCACCAAAATCAATAGGCTACTTCCCCTCCGGGGCCCTCATCAACACCCACAATTTGGTGACGATCCGATCAAAATTGCGACCTGTAGCGTTATTACAAGGTTTAGATGGACAGACGGACGGACACACATAGCCAGATCGGCTCAGCTCGTCGAGATTCCCCACATAGTGTTGTAGGGTATAAAAATAAACAAAAACTCATTATAAACCCCAAAACATTGTGCAAATGAGTGAAAAGACTGTGCAGTTTCTATAAGGGCCACCCCTGGAGAAAAAGCTCACTACAATTTCTCCGTCTATTCTTTCATTAGTCTATGCCTGCCTAAACTAATGAAGGATTACTCAATTTTTCTGCGGAATATTACAATATTTTCTTGGATATTTTTATCTGAGAATATAGTTCCCACCAAAAACTAACCCCATGTAATTTTTTGCCAGAACAAAATATTTATTAACATGTATATATTAGGATGCCACCGTGGTGCAATGGTATGCACACCCGCCTTGCACGCTGAAGGTCGTGGGTTCGATTCCCCGGCCAAGCAACATCAAACAATTTTCAACGGTGGCAAAATACCCCTCAGTAATGTTGGTGACATTTCCTGAGTATTCCAGCCATGTAAAACTTCTCTACAAAGTGGTGTCTTAAGACACGCCGTTCGTGCTGGGCGATAAACAGTAGGTCCCATATCATTGAGCTAATATAAATCGGGGGTGCACTCATTGATATGAGAGAAGTCTCCCTTGTCCCATCTGGGATATTTGTGGAGCAATTATATATTATATTTTGGCATATTATATTGAGTTTTTTGGTCACCACACTCAATTCGAACATACACGGTAAGAGCATTCCGTCGTCTATACTTTGTTTTGTCTATGACCTTGCTTAATGTTACTGTTCTCACTCATTCGATATTTATGAACATGATCTACTTTTCCATGCAGAAAATGTTAATATGTGTGTTCGTTTATTCAACATTTGTACAAATTGTTACTGGATGCTGTTTGTTTACTCTACAGTACAATGCAGAAGACCTTAGTCGTTTACAAGAAGTCACTGGACTTGTACAAATTATTGAGTAAACGAACACACCTAATGTTTTCATAAAAGCCTAATGTTCTGTTCGATAACCCAAAAATTTGTGCAAATTTCTACAAACTTTTACAAAATGCTGTTCGATAAGAAAGTTATTCAGTAAAAGAGAAATGAGAAATACTTGCAAGTACTTGCAAATACTATTTACTTGCGAAGTTATCGAACAGGTCTATGATCAAGACATTGTTTTGTTTGTCATTAAATTAGGCTGTCTTAGATCGAATTCCCACTATACCAATTTCATGATTTTTCTCTACTATGGAAGTCGATCTAAAAACGCATAATTTTATGCATTTTTTCAATAAAATCTCTCTGGTGTGGACCGGGACTTAACAATGTTTCTAAAAACTATTTTCAAAGAAAAGTGCAAAAAATTTTATTCTATATCCTGATTTTTTTCTATACCAGGGCAACGACGTTAAAGGCTGATCTAAAGATAGTGCCAAAAATATTAGGTTTTCAATTTTATCAATATAGTCCAGTCAAAATAGACATGCGTATAAGGGGGAAATAGCAAAAATTCCCACAAAGCTGAATTTTGGTGGAGAGCTAGGGTTGGCCATTAGAAGCAACGTCCTAAAAGTCCCCATCGATCCCATGTGTGCAAAACAAGTTATTCGGGGTCAAAGGTCATTTTTTGAGGCATTATTCAGTTTTTTTAATTTTTCTCAAAAACGATAATACTTAGCAAAAGCCCGCTAAAGTAAGAGTTGTAGATTCAATAATTGTCTACAAGACTGGTCCTTATGATTCTTAAAAAAGACTTATCATTTTCGAGATATCTCGATCTAAAGGTCAAATAAAAAATTAGCCGCGTAAGTACATTATGAGGCGAAACGGTTAAAGTAACGACACTATGTGTTAGATACTTCCGTAAGCTTTCAAACAATATCCACTTTGCAGTAATCGGTTCAGTAGAACCGGGTCTAACCCGGTTTTTAAATTTGGCTTTTCGGGTCTAATAACCGGCGAACCGGATCCGCAACCGTTGAAAATTATACATTTCCGTAATCAGCGCAACAAACCCTACCTTCGGACAAAACTTGAAAAAAATCGGAGAGTTTTCGTTGGGGTCGTTCCCGTTGGGCTTTCGATTATACATGTGGGTTAAATGGGCTATTTTTGCATAAAATGACTCTAACATTGAATAACTCTACTAAACAGACTCCGATTTTGTTGGAATTTTTTTAGAAGATAGCTATAATTTCGCTCTTCAAGAAAATATATATATTTTTGGGGGACAGACCCGATTACTTCGCTTATTTTAGCCGGTTCGTCTGAATATGTGCATATTTCCCTTATAAGTGCATAAAAATCATGTGTTTTTTAGAACAGCTATATCTCAAGAATGGTTCCTTCTAAGAAAAAAATTGTTAGGGTCAAACTTGTAGATAATTTTTTTGTCTACAATATTTACTTTAGTCACTTTTTGATTAGATCAACCGTTTTCAAAAAATAAATCCGAAAACCTAAAAACCCCTAAATTTTGACCTTTGACCCCGAATAATTTTGTTTGCACACATGGGATCGATGGGGACTTTTAGGACGTTGCTTCTAATGGCAAACCCTAGCTCTCCACCAAAATTCAGCTTTGTGGGAATTTTTGCTATTTCAATGTCTATTTTGACCGGACTAATAATAAGACCTCTGCATTTTAGTCCAAACACAATACGAGTAACCATATACTTAAAAAATGTGTGTTCTGTGGCAATTAAAAAATACATATAACATGGATCCACGGCAACCCTATAAGCGAGAATAATAATAATAGCAACAATACATTTCGTGAAACAAATAAGTCAGCCAAAATCAATGTTTGGGACGTAATATGCTGTAATCTTTTAAAAAATTACGGCTAAACCTCCATTGTCTTGGAATTGGTCACGGAGTCCTAAATGACTTCTACGCGATAGAAAATATACACTTACATTTCAAAACATCAGAAGGTAAAAGCTTTTCATAGCTATGTAACACATTACAAACCATCGGCTTATTTACGTAATCAAAAATCTAGTTCAAGTTTCGCCTTTTTTTGTACATAAAACCTTAATGCACATAAGAAACAAGGTGAAATGGAGTTAGTTTTGAATATCTAAGCAGGAAAATCATCAAACCACAAAATTTAAGGCCTTTTTCAGTACTCCACCACAAAACGTAAAAATGAGTTATGAGATGCTGTTACCTTATGATTCTTTGGAATGTAAGATTTTATTCATTCTTAAACTCATTTAAGACTTGTAGACTAATTTCAAGAACATTTAGTGTGGTTTGACTGTCATTTATCACAAGTGTCCACTATGTTCCCTCCCACTCATTGAGTTTGGCTGTATTATTGGTTTCATTAAATCTATTATTCCTACATTATCGTGACTTTTACACATGTATTAAACTATATTCGAATACATATTTAAAAATAAGCAAAATTAGATATAACCAATTTTCTCCATTCTAGGATAGCTACCCATGTTATATGCATTTTTTAATTGCCACATGGCCAATTTTTTCAGTACATATGTATTTGTTTTTTGATTATTGAGTATGGGTTTCTAAAATACTGAAGTCTTATTGTTGGTAAAATTGAAAACAGAATATTTTTGACACTCACTGTATACGGGGCAAGCCTGGCTAATACAAGGACAAATTTACCAAAATTACGTTAGGAAGGAACATCATTCTTTCTGTCGGAATCAATGAAAAACTACTGAAAACAATAGGGAACCAATTATTCCACCATTCCAATTACTAAAATGACATAAAAATCTAACATTTTGGTAATTATTAATCGACTATTGTGGTGCATCATTTCAAATGTTATAATATGCCCATTTTTGGTTTTCCAGTAAAATTTTAGTATAAAGGTACTGTAAATGGAAAAAAGAACTACTAAATAGTTTGTCCATTTTGAATTTTTTGGAAGTAAAATCATAAGTCTTACACCCACTTTTATAAGTATTCTTATATTATAATTTGGATTTTTCGGACAGGTTTATATCTTTTGGGTTATCCTAAAGTTAAAAGTTACCTTAAATATGATAGAATGGTGTCCTAATACACTGTGTGTAATTTTTTGAGTCATGTTTTATTAACCATATTCTGACTCCACAGTGTGATCGAACACCAAAAATGAGAAGACACGTGTTTCGCCGTTTTCCCCTATCTCATCAACTTTCGCGGTTATAGACCTCCAAAGGTTTGAGGCTTTGGTACAAATCGTATTCGGGATTAAGTTAAAGCCTACTTCCGTAAAAGTATTTAACCGTAACTAGATGAGGCCGTAACATCGAAAACTCGATCTGACAAAATAAAATCCAAATACGGGGTTTGTCTGTTGGGTCGCTACTTTTATAAAATGATCAACAGAAATTGTTTATACATGATTACGTAAAAATGTTGCACAGTGTATTAAAAAATCATAGGATTTTATGAATCTTGTTCTATTTTACTACGACAACAATTTTTCTTTGATAATATCGAAATAAACAGTAAAACTTAGTAAATTCTTTCAGTACTAAACAGACATATTATTATTCATAGAACAGGGTTACAATATGGACCAAACAAGTATCAGGTGACATTAGAGGTAAACAATGCCCTACATTTATATAATTACTAGCATGTGCCCGCTATTTCGTTAGCGGAAGTGACACAATTATAATGAAAATCTCAACATTAAAACTATTTTTTTAATAGAAATTATGTTTGTTATTTCTGACCGATTCTGAATTTTATACCCTATTTTTGTCTTCAACAGCATCTCATATGTTCAACAAACCAAACATTATTGAAAGAATTTTTGTTTTAATTTGAAATTGAAAATCAAAATTTTTACCAATTCATCGTTTGTAATCTTTTTTTGTCTACTCGTAACTGGATTTTAAAGAAAGAAAATCTTTTGTGCGACACCTGTTATGTGAAAACAAAATTAGTAAAGAGACGTAAATCATTCGTAAATCGGAATGAAGTTTATATCATTATCACCAACTGCGACATCTGATGCAATGGAAAATAACAACCTTCATTGTCTTTCCAATATATATTGGTTTACGATAAAATATAAAAATATAAAATATATAAAAAATAAAATAAACTAAAAAAATTGAAATTGTTTGTGATATTTTACGGTATTAAGAAATTATTGCATTTAATTTGACAAATGTGTTGCCAACTAAGTACATAAGTAAGTAATAACAGTGAATAATAAGGATTTTTTTATTGTTATTTTTTGTGGTTCCAGGACGAATTTTGCAAAACCCGGCCTTATCTCGCACTTTTGCACCAACAGTGACCTACTGGTAAAATTTCAAGCTCCTTTAGCCGTTTTAGCTGGGCGTTGATGATGAGTCAGTCAGTCTGTCACTTATCACCAAACTCAAATATATAATGGATTGATTTTGGTTATTATAATACCCTCCACCATAGTGTGGAGGGTATATTAAGTTTGATTTTCTGTTTGTAACACATCGAACTAATAATTTGCGACAATGTAAAGTATATATGGGGATTTCTGAGTGAAATCGGACACTTTTTCAAGATGAGGTTTTTGATTTCGTTTATTTTTTCTGCGGTGATGCTGCTCATTAGCAAAACATTTTAGTATATTTTAAGATTTTTTTGGACTAACGGTTCCAGAGATACCGCGCCTTGAAAAAGTCAAATTCTGTAAAAACTACGTGCAAAGAAATACTCATAACTTCTTTAATATTGGTCCAATTTGAAAAAAACTTTTTTGTATGTTTCGTTGTTTTATCAGCTGTTAAATAAAAAAATGGAAAAAAATTTACACAGTGGGCTTGGATGCTATTTTCGCGATTTAATATTTAAAATCAATTTTTAAAGATGTTCGACCCCTTCGATTTTCTTTATTTTTTTTATTTTTTTTTTTTTTTTTGAATAAAACTACGTTCAATTACAAACATTTTAAGTCCTATGTGGTAATGGGATTCGGACGATTACTAATTTTTCTGAATTTTTTAAAATTTGTCAGTACAAAATTTCCTTTATACCTTTGTCCAAAATTTGTATTTCCTGTATTTTTGAAGCTAAGAGTACTTATTTATCATTATATATTATATATTTATCATAAAAAAATAGAAAAAAAATGCACAGTGGGCTTTAATGAAATTTTCGCTGATGCATTTTCAAAATCGAAAAATGACGCTGTTTTTAAGATGTCTGAGATAAATTCATAAATATAAAATCAAAACAAATGTTTAAAAATGAAACTTTTAATTTTTTTAATAAATTAATAAATTTTGCACAATGTTATAAAGGAAAAATTGAATTGAAAAATTTTAAAAAATTCAGAAAAAATAGTAATCGTCCGAATCCCATTACCACATATGACTTAAAATTTTTATAATTGAACGTAGTTTAATACAAAAAAATTTAAAGAAAATCGAAGGGGTTGAACGTCTTTAAAAATTGATTTTAAATATTAAATCGCGAAAATAGCATCCAAGCCCACTGTGCAATTTTTTAGCTATTTTTCATTTAACAGCTGATAAAACAACAAAACATAAAAAAAAGATTTTTACAAATTGGACCAATATTAAAGAAGTTATGAGTATTTCTTTGCATGTAGTTTTTACATAATTTGAATTTTTCAAGGCGCGATATCTCTGGAACCGATAGTCCAAAAAAATCTGAAAATATACTAAAATGTTTTGCTAATGAGCAGCATCACCGCAGCAAAAAATAAAGGAAATCAAAAACCTCATCTTGAAAAAGTGTACGATTTCACTCAGAAATCCCCATATATTCTTGATCAGGATAAAATTCAAAGACGATCTAGCCATGTCGGTATGTTGTAGAAAACGCTAAAGCTACGTTTTTGATCGAAATTTGACGCCAAGAAAATTCTACATAGCCCCCATATAACGGTACCACAAGATGTAGAGTATTTTGAGGCTTTTAGTCCTCATATAACGGTACATCCTCATATAACGGTACATCCCGATTTAAAGTATTTTGAGGTACATTTTCTGACCGAATTAGCTGAAACTTTACATTTTATGTTCCCAATGGCCAAACAACTTCTCTACTAAAAATTTCCAAGACTGGTCCACGTTTTGGTATAGCCCCCATATAACGTTACCTCCCGATTTAATGTATTTTGGGGATTTAAGCTAAATTTTTTGATCGGACTAGCTTTAGTTTGAAATTTCATGTTTCGGTGGTCACGAAACTTCTCCACCAAAAATCGTCAATCAAGGTCAATGTTTACATAGGTCTATGTTTTGGTATATATAGAAATATTTAGATAAATTTTTTACCTAATTTAGGCATTTGGTGTATCCGTGGTCGAAAAGTTTTTGCAACTAACAGGAAAATATTCCATTTTAGCATTTATGCTAACGAGGGTATATTCACATTCATACGGGCAAAATGAGCCACATCGAAATAATGGTTTTAGACCCCAAGTATGTTTGGACGAAAACCGTTTCAGACAATTTGGAGATGGTTTATCCATGTCCGTCCGTCTGGCTGGATAACTCTCGAACGGATCAAACGATTCGGTCCAAAGTTTGGCTTTCGTAATATTTTGTCCAAACTTAGTTTTTGTTCGAAGATGAATATCGGTCCACTCCTTCTGATACCTCCTCCACAAAAGTTCGAAAATGATCGGAAAACTTGTGCGTACGATAACTCTGAGGGAGAGTATCCGATGTGGTCCGTGCTTTGAGTATCGTAATATTTCTACGAGACATAGATCAGCCTTGAATAACTTTGATCTTTATTGTAATAACTTGCATTCGCTGCCGCCATTACGACGCACACTGGTCTGACATCCAATTTTTCTGGCCAAAACTATTTGTACGTCCTTTTTGTATTGATATTTTGTTTTATTAATAATTAAAACAATAATTAATATTAATTCAGAATTATTTTTACCCTGAATTTCCAAAAAAAACGTTAAAATATATTAAACAGGGTGACCCCATTGTATGGGGTCTAAACTAAAACTTCGACCTAAGTTTATAATTTTTGTTGCGAAGGGTTCATATCTTCTAAGAAATCAAAAGGCAAAATTACAGCTAAATCGGCTTAAAAATATGGCTAATTATCTTAAATTGGGGGTAACCTTATATGGGGGCTATACCCCAACGTGGACCTATATCGACAATTTTTGGTTGAAATCAAAATCAAATTCTGAATTTCGACCCATCTCAATTCTTAGCTATCTGTCTAAAGTATTTGAAAAAATTGTACACAAGCAAATGTTTGATTACCTCAACAATAACATGCTCTTATCTGATAGACAAACGGGCTTTCGTGCGGATAATAGTTGTGTTAGTGCATTGGTCGAAATCACAGAATCAATCAAGAGCGAGATAGATGATAATATGGTGAGTTTTCTTGTACTTTTAGACCATTCCAAGGCCTTTGATTCGGTTGATCATCTTAATTTGTGTATGAAGCTCAAACGTTTCTTCAATTTCAATCAAACAGCTATAAGATTACTTAAGTCATATCTGAGTAATAGGGTGCAATCTGTATACGTTGGTAATGATAAATCGGAGCCGTTGCCGTTACCAAAGGTGTTCCTCAAGGCTCAATATTAGGACCTCTCCTGTTTTCGCTGTACGCAAATGATCTTCCACATCAATTAGTCAATAGCAAAGCCATTATGTACGCTGATGACGTCCAACTTTATATAAGTTGTCCAGTTAATAAAATCAGTGATTGTGTTACTAAACTTAACGAAGACCTATCCAGAGTCTATAAGTGGGCTACGGCTAATCAAAACTAAATCAAAACTTTTAGTTATCCATAAAAACAAAAATTTTCGCGTAAGAAATGTTGATGTTTTCATAAATAATGAAAAGATCATCATTGTCCCAAATGCAAAAAATCTTGGTGTTATTTTTAACAATACATTGACTTGGTCAAATCACGTAAATATGCTTGCAGGTCAAACAAATGCTAAATTGCGTTCCTTGTGGGTCACACACTCTTTTACCCCATTTAAAATACGATTACTCCTTGCAAAAACTTTCCTGGTTCCAAGTCTCATTTACGGGTGCGAACTTTTTGCAGGTTGTGATTCATCTTGTCGACGTAAATTAAATATAACATTCAATAATATAATTCGATACGTATATGGGCTAAAAAGAATTGATCATGTGTCTCAATATGCAAAATCCCTCTATGGCTATAATTTCGACACTCTCCTTAATATCAGATCCTTAATTTTTCTCCAAAAAATTATAGTGAAAAAGAAACCCAAATATCTGTACGATAAATTAAAATTTAACAGATCTCTAAGAGGCAAACGTTTAGTTCCCGTCAGACAGCAAAGACACGTTTCCGAGCAACACTTTTTCGTTAATACCATACGTCTTTGGAATGCTCTACCAAATGAACTACAAACAATCAGCAATGCGTTCACATTTAAGAAAAAACTTGTTAAACATTACACTGCTCCATTAAATTAAACTTTTTCATTCTGTACCTCCTTAAAAATATTGTCTTATAAAAATTAATTTGTGTTTTTATGCCTTTTACATTCATACTATTGTTCTTATTATTTGTTAAGAAGGATATTTCATAACTTTTATAAACCTGCACTGTAATTATAAGATTTTTATCTTGTTATGTAGCCTTTCACTCAATAAAATAAATAAATAAATATACTCTGGACTTTCAAAATAAAAATAACAAGTTTTCAGGAAAATTGGTTCAAAATTGTGTTTCTTAGAATTAAATTTGTAGTAGCCAGTTCTCATTGTGCTTTTGTTAACATCGGACGTGTGACGGATGAATAGCAATCGCATGTGTTATTGTCGCCTAACAGTTTGGAATTCTAGTTACAAACAACAACACTATACAAACCAGTTTTTTGTTTTCTTCTTATGGCTCCCACTCGTTCGCGAGTATAAGAGAATCTCAGTGGTGTTAACGTTCTCTCATACTTGAACTATGAGTTCGAGTAAGAGAAAATTAAACGGTAAAGCTCCAAGCAGTACTGCGAAACATAACAAACCCAATGTCACTACTGTCAACTATTACAAACCTTTGCAAATTCAAAACGATGAGAATGATGAAATTGAAGATCAGCCAGCTGATAATATGGATGCCTCCATACCTAAAGCAACAAAAAATGTCATACCACCAATAACTATTATTAAATTGGATGGTGAACAAATTAAAGATTTCTGCAAAGAATTAAAAGTCATTAAATACTCGATTCGTAGAATTTCAATCGGGTATAAATTATTTTGTGATCTACAATATGATTACGAAATCATAATTAAATATTTGAAGGAGAAAGAAGTCGAATTTTTTACATACACCTCCAAATCTAACCGCCCATATAAGGTTGTTCTATCTGGACTGGACAAATTGGATCCATCAGCCTTAAAATTGACCTTAATCAAAAAGGGTTTGAAATGCATTGATATTAAGCCCGTATTCAGAAAGGATAAGTTCAATAATGATATTATACTTTATGTAGTATACATTAAAAAGGGCACAGTTACCATGAAAGAATTAAGAGAAAGTTATTCAAAAATTGACTTTGTTAATGTCAAGTGGCACTACCAAATTAAAACTAAAAAAATAACTCAGTGCTACAATTGCCAGATGTTTGGGCATGGCTCCAATAACTGCTGCATAAAAACATTTTGTTCAAATTGTGCCGGTCGTCACAAGACAGCCGACTGTACTGTTGATACCCCTAAATGCGCTAATTGTGGTGACGCGCATAAGTCCACCGATGCTTCTTGTCGCAGTAGACAAGCATATCTTAATCTGAGGAGTCGAAGTGCCAGAAACCCTACAAGAATTTCTCATCCATCATACTCAAATATTAGAAATCCTAATATAAGCTATGCTTCTACTATATCTCCTAATTCTACTGTCATTCCTAATAATGACAATAATGATTTGTTCACTTTTGATCAATTAAAAAATATAACTTTTGAATTAATGTCAAATTTAAAAAATTGTAAAACAAAAGCAGAGCAATTTGAAGTTGTAACTTCAATTGCTTTTAAATTTCTCTCTTAATTATGAGCGAAAGTATTAAAATATTAACTTGGAATGCGAGAGGATTCCGAAACAAACATTTAGAATTTTTTGATTTTTTGTTAAGACAAGATGTAGATGTGGCATTAATTAATGAAACATGGCTTAATGACGATATCGTTATTAAGCATGCTCATTTTTGTTGTTACTTCATAAATAGGCAAAACTCCCGTGGTGGAGGAGTGGCAGTTGTGATTAAAAAGGATATTAATCATGAATATATTCATGCCATAGATACTACCTTAATAGAAAATGTAGGTGTTAGAATCATATTTCCTAATAATAGATCGTTAACTTTATATAGTTGTTATTTCCCTGGAGGTTCAGCTGGACCTTCGGACATTAAAAAAGTACAATTTAAATCTGATTTATTAAAATTTTCCAGAATCAATGGTGACTATATTATTGGAGGTGACTTCAATAGTAGACACCAAAGTTGGGGTTGCGCAAGATTAAACTGTTGGGGTGGTATAGTTCATGATTTAATTACGGTAAACACATTCGCCATGATATTCCCTCCAGATCCAACATTTGTACCAACAAGTAGTACAACAAACCCTTCTACTCTAGATTTTTTTATAACGAATATTCCAGATAGGTTATCTTCAGCAGAAACACTTAACAGGCTGAATTCGGATCACCTTCCTGGCAAATAACTGCTAACTTGGCGTGCAGAAGACAACATTTACTAAAGTACGACTTTAAAAATGCAAATTGGAATATGTTTAGACGATTTATAAACAATAACATTGTATCACTTCTTAGAATGCCAATGTACAATAAAACTGATATAGATACTGTGATTGAAAATTTTTCTAATCTTTTAAATGACGGAGTGGCAGCTAGTGTTCCATTAAAAAATGTTAGTAATTTGTTTGTTAAAAGACTTCCCCAATCAGTACTAGCCTTGATTAGACTTAGAAACGTTGCTAGAAGGAAATGGATTAGACAAAGGCTTCCTCTATACAAATCTCAAATGACTTTCCTTAATAAGGTAATCTCTCAACAGGTTTCTGATATAAGAAACAAAAATTGGAATGATCTTTTAATTAGTTTACCTAAAGGTAATACGAAATTTTGGAATATTTCTAAAATTATTAAAAAGAATTATAAAACTATACCCGTCTTGAAATACAATGGAAGTACTTATGTTACAAATGCTGAGAAAGCAGATTTATTGGCTAACCATTTTCTTGCTAATCACAAGGTCTCTGAGCATTTAAGCGATGACAGCACAAAGGAATTGGTAAAAAATTCTATAGACACCATAAATAGTATCGAACTTCCTATAAATACTTATACAGTCAGTCTCAATCAAGTTCAACAAATTGTGAAAAGTCTTAAGACACGCAAAGCGTCTGGACTTGATGGAATATCGAATAGAACCCTAAAGGAACTACCTATTATGGCATTTAAACTACTTCAATCTATTTACAACCACTGCTTTAAATATTCGTACTTCCCAGTTATATGGAAGCAATCCAAGATAATACCTATACTAAAACCTGGAAAGCGTAACAGTAGTCCGGAGTCATACCGTCCAATAAGCTTGCTCAATACAATGAGCAAAATCTTGGAAAAAATCATCAAAGAGAAAATTGTTCAATTTATAGACGATCGTAATATTTTACCATCCCAACAATTCGGGTTTCGCTCCGAACACAACACCATTCAACCCCTTATCAGAATAAGAAACACTGTTAAACATAACTTTGATTTGGGGAAGTCAACAGCAATGGTTCTGCTTGACATTAAAGCTGCTTTTGACTCAGTCTGGCACGACGCCCTAATTCATAAACTGTTTCTACTTAACTTCGACTTATCAATCATTAAGATTATTAAAAGCTTTCTATCGGATAGAACCTTTAATGTTCACATCGGTAATGCAATTTCTGAACCTTACAGTATTAGCGCAGGATGTCCTCAAGGTTCCTGTCTTTCGCCTATACTCTATAATATCTTTACTCATGATTTTCCTATTGTAGTCGGCTGTAACTCGTCCATTTTTGCGGATGACACAGCCCTCCTATGTTCCGATCTTTTATCAGAAGATATTATAAACACACTAAACGCAGGTGTAGAAACAGTGGTACAATACTTCACCAGGTGGAAAGTTATGATTAATGCAGCAAAAACACAGGCTATTTTCTTCACAAGAAAACGAAAAGAATGTTTCATTCCTCAATCGAATATTATTGTAGCAAACTCTGAAGTACCCTGGGAAGATAAAGTTAAATACCTTGGGGTAATATTAGACAAGAAGTTGATATTCAAAGAACACATTGGTTACATTATTCATAAAGTCAACATAACCACAAAAATATTATATCCGTTAATAAGCAGAAAGTCTAAATTAAGTATAGATAATAAGGTATTGTTATTGAAAACAATCTTCCATGCCATTCTATTCTATGCAGCACCCATGTGGTACACAGCATCAAATTGCCATATTAAAAAACTTCAAGTTTGCCAAAATAAGCTTTTGAAATTACTTTATAATCTGCCATGGTACTACTCGACATCATCTCTACATCATATGTCTAAAATTTTATATGTTTCAGAAAAGTTAGATTTAATGTCACAAAATTTTTCAAACCGCTGTCGCATTTCAAGTTATCCACATATTAATGCTTTATGTAGCTAAAATTTTATTTTCTAACTATGTATATAATTTTTATTTTCTATAAAAAATTTTTTTTTTTTTTTGCTTCATGGGTTTTTCTATTTTCTCCCAAGTTATTATATCTCTTAAACCTTAATAAATGTACATAAACAAATGTAATGCTTAAGTTGAAAAATTGTAATTAATTGATCTCTTAAATATATAACTATTATATTATTGTAAATAAGTATGTTAATATTCCACAATAAAAATACACGAAAAAAAAAAAAAAAAAAAAATTGTAGTAGCCGAATATGAAATATTTCGGAATTTGATGTAGCCTGAAAAAATTGTGCATCATTTATCGCAACGAATCGCACCTTGAAATGATTTTTTTATTAAAGTATACACATCAAAGTATTTTTGATTTTTTTCTAACATCGACCACTAGCGATCAAAATTATTTCGGTCCAGAACAATTTTAACATTGAAACAAAATGTAAGAATTTAAGAGTGTTCCAGAAATATGTTGATAACTTTGTTCTTAGACCGAATTTTTCTTCTGTTCTTTTTGGAAAACGAATCTATTTACATTCGTCATTCTCCTCCACATTTGAGTTTCACCTTTACATTTTTACTTATTGCGGTTTTATAACCCACAAATTATCACAAAATACTGCGCACCCAACTCGATTAATAACACAGTAAAGAAATCTCTTTTTTGACTCCTTCTCGTCTAGCGGCAAATGCAAATTTGGGAAAAACAATCTTTGTTTTTGTTGTTTTGGAGCATTTACTTCCATATAGCGAAGAAAAAACTCAAAAGAAGAATGTCAAAAAATTGACTTTTGGCCAAAGAATTCACATTTGAGACCAATGTGCGACGGTACAACTTTTTTAGTGGCTGAATGAAGCGCACGATAACTCTCTAACGGATCTACCGATTCGGTCCAAAATTTGGCTTACGTAATATTTTTACAAGCATTTTTTAATTTCGAAAAGGGGCACTAAAAAATATTAAAAAAGTCACTAAAAAGCTACGCGCTATATCTGTTGAACGGAGCAACCGTCCAAACTTTGGATCTCCTAATGTTTTGTCCAAATGTAGTTTTACTTCAGAAATGGTCCATATCCACAAAAGTTCAACATTTCTGCTTAAGTACAGTTTAGGATTTCTACGAACATCTTTTGGAAATGTATAGCCGATATTACATTTGATATTGTCAATAAATGGAAGTTCCAATTCACACAGGCTGAAAGTATAAGTCTACCGACTGATATACTGATTTTTATACCCTACACCACTATGTGGGGAGGGTATTATAAGTTGGTTTTGGCCAAAAAGTTTGTAACGCATCGAAATAATGGTCGTAGACCCATACTTATATATATCAAAATGAATGTCTCGACGAGCTGAGTCGATCTGGCTATGTGTGTCCGTCCGTCAGTCCGTCCGTCCGTCCGTCTGTCCGTCTGTCCATCTAAACCTTGTAATCACGCTACAGGCCGCAATTTTGATCGGATCGTCACGAAATTTTGGATGTTGATGGGGGTTCCGGAGGGGAAGAAGCCTATTGATTTTGGTGATGGTCGGATAATATTTAGGGGTCGGAAAGGGCAAAAAACTTAGGTGGATAAAAACACAACGTTTTTTTCCAAAGCCAATATCTCAGCTTCTATATGGGGTATACCAAAAGCAAAACCTGACAATGAAAGCAGAAAATATCATCTTTCTAATGATGTAAAGTAGGTGCTCGTAGGTGATCAAACAACGAAGATATCGCAATAGTAGCAAATAAAACCCCAATTTTCATTTTTGCGATTTTAATTATATTGACAAATATCACAGCTTTGGTTGAAAATTTTCCAAAAGCAAAGCCTGACTGTGAAAGAAGAAGATCCCGTCTTTACAATGATGCAAACTAGGTCGGCGTAGGTAACCAAATAACGGAGATATCACAATAGTCGGTAATACATCCCATTTTTCTATTTTTTTGGAAATCACGCTACAGGTCGCAATATTGATCGGATCGTCTCGAAAATTTCAGGGTTAATGGGGATCTCACAGATGAAGAAGCATATTGATTTTGGTGATGGTCGGATAATATTTAGGGGTCGGAATGGGCAAACACTTATTTGGAGAAAAGTCAACATTTTATTTCAAAGCCAATATCTCTGTTTCTTTAAGAGGTATATCAAAAGCAAAACCTGGAAAGGAAAGTAGAAAATATCACCTTTACAACGGTGTAAATTAGGTTGTCATAGGTAGTCAAATAGCAGAGATATGGCAATAGTCGATAATGCATCCCATTTCCGATTTTTTTGTAATCACGCCACAGGTCGCAATTTTGATCGGATCGTCACGAAAGTTTAGGGGTTAATGGGGATCCCACAGAGGAAGAAGCCTAGTGATTTTAATGATGGTCGGATAATATTCAAGGGTCGGAATGGGCAAAAACTTATTTGGAGAAAAGGTCTACGTTTTATTTCAAAACCAATATCTCAGTTTCTTTAAGAGGTATATCAAAAGCAAAACCTGGAAAGGAAAGTAGAAAATATCACCTTTACAACGGTGTAAATTAGGTTGTCGTAGGTGGTCAAATCGCAAAGATATGGCAATAGCCGATAATGCATCCCATTTTCCGATTTTTTTGTAATCACGCTACAGGTCGCAATTTTGATCGGATGGTCATGAAATTTTGGGGGTTAATGGGGGTCCCAAAAAGAAAGAAGCCTATTGATTTTGATGATGGTCGGATAATATTCAGGGGTCGGAATGGGCAAACACTTATTTGGAGAAAGGTCAAAGTTTTATTTCGAAGCCAATATCTCTGTTTCTTTAAGAGGTATATCAAAAGCAAAATCTGGCAAGGCAAGTAAAAATATATCACCTTTACAACGATGTAAATTAGGTTGTCATAGGTAGTCAAATAGCAGAGATATGGCAATAGTCGATAATGCATCCCATTTCCGATTTTTTTTGTAATCACGCCACAGGTCGCAATTTTGATCGGATCGTCACGAAAGTTTAGGGGTCAATGGGGATCCCACATAGGAAGAAGCCTAGTGATTTTAATGATGGTCGGATAATATTCAAGGGTCGAAATGGGCAAAAACTTATTTGGAGAAAAGGTCTACGTTTTATTTCAAAACCAATATCTCAGTTTCTTTAAGAGGTTTATCAAAAGCAAAACCTGGCAAGGAAAGTAGAAAATATCACCTTTACAACGATGTAAAGTAGGTTGTCGTAGCTGCTCAAACAACAGAGATATCGGAATAGTCGGTAATGCATCCCATTTTCCGATTTGTTTGTAATCACGCTACAGGTCGCAATTTTAATCGGATCGTCACGAATTTTTTTGGGAGTTGATGCGGGTCCCACATAGGAAGAAGCCTATTGAAGGTGGTCAAACAAGGGAGATACCACAACAGTCGGTAATGCATCCAATTCTTCCATTTTTTTTCAATCAAGCTACAGGTCGTAATTTTGATCGGATGGTCACGAAATTTTGGTTGCTTATGGGGGTCCCAGAGACAGAGAGGCATATTATTTTTGGTGGTAGTCGGTTTATATTCCCTAACAGAAATGTTTACCAGTGAAAAGCTTATGTACAGGGGTAGTGGTGTAGGGTATCACATGGTCGGCCCCGTCCCGACTATAGCCTTTGCTCACTTGTTATACTTGTTTATTTGTTGTTCTACTTAGTAATTTTTTATTTATGAAGTATAATTGACCTATAGCAAAATGTTGAGCTTTATTACTCACATCTAAAGCTGGCAAACTATCGATAGTCTGACTATCGTTTTGATCCCTGTCGTAAAGCTTTGTCCATGTCTGACTCCAAAAGAACTATTTTTTAAACAATTCGCGACAAATGACCCATAAAATATGTTTTGGTGCCGACGTAAACTTTGTTTTCCGACAGCAATCAAAACGATAGTCGTACTATCGATAGTTTACCGGCTCAACTTTCATCCCCAAAGGGTCACAGTAATATAATTACTTCAAACAAATTGACTTCTATATTGTCCATGCAACTTTACATTCTTTAGTCGTAGTTTACAGTTATTAAAATATCTTCATTTCGATATTGCGACTGTTATTGCTTTAATGAAGTCTTAAAGTGTTTGATATTATAAGCGAGGATAGGGAAAAATTTAAGTACCTCCGTAAAATAAATGCGGATTCGTGAAATACACAGTTGTGATGGTGTAGGGTACGGTCCCGACTATAGCCTTTGCTTATTCGTTTTTAACATTTGTTGTTGCATTAATATGACCCAACCATGCAATCAGAGCGTATGATATGAATCTTAGCCTTCTACCCAAATTTATTCTTCCGTCATTGTTATGCAGATGTATGGACAGCATATAGACAAGACTACATCGACTGAAGATTACTTAGTATTTTCCCGAAGGCCTTCAATATGTGATTTCATGAATTTCACAAATGCTAAATGCCCTTCAACCCTCAAAATTCTATTCCACTCAATATTTAAGATTATATAATAAAACACACATGGGTGACGTAGGGGATGAATGATACCAAGCAACGGTCTTGACCGGCTTTAACATGGCAAAGCCCAGGATTTATCTTGGTCCCTCTTTCATCTCAAGTGGACACTGACCTCCCCGTGGTGTCACCTGGGGAACTGCTTTTAACACCCGTTAAAGGTAGTGAGCTAACATGTGCCGCGCGTCACCCATAAGAACGTTAAAAACTTGGGTTTGGGCGTCGGGTTAGTAACCCTCCCCTAGAAAAAACATCCTACTATGAAAAAACGAAAGAAAAGAAAAACAAACCCCTCTAAAGTTGACGAACCCCGCGAACGTTTTAAGGACCATGATCTGCGAATCTGCACCTGGAATGTTCGCACTCTTTATAGAGAAGGTGCAGTTTTCGCATTGGCAGACGTACTTGAAAAGTACAAGGCCGATATTACTGCCATACAGGAAATACGATGGATTGGGAAAGGCGTCACAACAACACCTAAAGGTGACGCACTGTATTATAGCTGCCATGACGTAAAGCATGAGTTTGGTTGCGGATTCGTAGTTAGTCGGAGACTAAAACATCTGGTATCCAGCTTCACCCCAGTGAATGAAAGACTTGCTGCAATTCGAATAAAAGCTAAATTCGTCAACATCAGCTTTATTTGCGCTCATCCTCCCACTGAAGAAAAGGACGAACAGACCAAAGATATATTTTACGAGCGCTTAGAAGAAACATATGACCGTTGCCCTGCCCATGACATTAAAATCATTCTAGGCGATTTTAATGCCAAAATTGGAAAGGAGAATATCTTTGGCCCAACAGTCGGGAAATTCAGTCTCCACAGTGAAACATCTGACAATGGTATGAGACTGATAGACTTTGCAGCTGCAAAAAACATGGTAGTTAGCAGTACCAGATTTAATCATCTCGATATTCATAAGGGCACCTGGCTGTCTCCAGATCAAAGAACAAGTAATCAAATTGATCATGTTGTAATAGATGGAAGACATTCATCCAGCGTTTTGGATGTACGATCGTTCCGAGGCGCAAACATTGATTCGGACCACTACCTTGTTGCAGCAAAGGTACGTACCCGTCTAAACGTTGCAAATAAAGCACGAACAGACACAACGCGGAAGTTGGACATCGATAGGCTGCAAACACAACAGATAGCCACAGCATATTCCACTCAACTAGCCCAATTGCTTAACGCGAGCACTCCTTGTCCCGATAACATAACAACACAATGGCAACATATTACCCACTCCATGCAAACAGCCGCAAAATCCATACTTGGATTCCAGAGACCTCCACAAAGGAATTCATGGTATGACCAGGAGTGTCGTGCTGCTACCGAAGAGAAAAATGCGGCATATAGAGCTACTTTACAATCAGTAGCAACGCGTAGCGCACGAGAGAGATATCGGGAGAAAAGGAGAGAAGAGAAACGTCTTTTCCGCAAGAAAAAGAGATAAATGGAAAAGCGGGAGTGTGAAAAAATCGAGATGTACAGGAGCCAGAATGAAGTCCGAAAATTCAACCAAAGAGTGAAACATCAAACAGATGGCTTTGGTACAGGCACATCCTCCTGTAGAGACCATCAAGGTAATCTGGTAACAGATACAGATAGCGTGCTCAGGATATGGAAGGAACATTTCTCCAATCTGCTGGTATCCAATAGTAGCGAAGACGATGATGCCACAGATCCAATCCCAGAAGATGGTATAGAATGTATACCGCCCGGCCAAGATGAGGTAAAAACAGCAATCAACCGGCTGAAGAATAATAAAGCAGCAGGAGCCGATGGCTTACCAGCCGAGCTGTTTAAAACCGGAGGCGACGCGCTGATAAGGTGTATGCATCAGCTAGTTAGCACCATCTGGCAGGAAGAACGCGTACCCGACGATTGGAACCTGAGCATCCTATGTCCCGTCCACAAGAAAGGAGATAAGACTGTATGCTCCAACTATAGGGGCATAAGTCTTCTCGCTATTGCCTATAAGATAGTGTCAGGGATATTGTGCGAACGACTAAAGCCAATGGTCAACGAAATAATTGGACCATACCAATGTGGCTTTAGACCTGGCAAGTCCACCATTGACCAGATATTTACCCTGCGGCAAATCCTAGAGAAGACCCAAGAGATGCAGATCGACACATTTCACCTTTTTGTCGATTATAAAGCAGCATTCGACAGTCCCCTCCGATCAAAGGTATTCCACGCAATGTCTGAATTTGGTATCACCGCAAAGCTCATCCGGCTTTGTAAGATGACTTTAACTGATACTAGGTCCTCAGTTAAAATTGGAAAGAACCTCTCCGAAGAATTTTGTACCAAAAGAGGTTTCAGACAAGGAGACAGCCTTTCGTGTGATCTCTTTAGCATCCTGCTAGAAAAGGTAATACGAGATGCAAATGTCAAAAGAAATGGCACAATTTACACCAATAGCCACATGTTACTTGCCTATGCTGATGACATAGACATCATGGGACGATCAGTAGAGGAAGTAACTGATACCTTTAGGAAGGTCGAAGCAGAATCTGCGAAAGTGGGTCTGGCGGTAAACGGCGAAAAGACCAAATTGATGGTGTCGACGCGCAAAGCGTCCATAGAGCTCGGACCAACTGTGGAAGTTGGTACCTACAATTTTGAGGTAGTTAAAGACTTCGTCTACCTCGGCACTCCCATAAACACAACAAACAACATCAGTTGTTGAATAAGAAGAAGAATTGTATTGGCCAACAGATGCTACTATGGTCTAAGTAAGCAATTTAAAAACAAAGCTACATCCCGTCAAACAAAAATAACACTATACAAAACGCTGATACTACCCGTGCTAATGTATGGCTCCGAAGCATGGGTACTTGCGCAAGCAGATAAGGCAGTGCTTGGTGTGTTTGAGAGGAAAATTCTTCGAAAGATCTACGGGCCGATTTGCGTTGACGGTGAATATCGACGTCGTATGAACCACGAGCTATATAAGCTATACAAAGACATGAATATAGTTAAACGTATCGAGATGCAACGATTGCGTTGGCTAGGCCATATCATGAGAATGAGTGATGATGAACCCGCTAAAAAGGCGTATGAATACATGCCACATGGCGGTGCACGCAGAATCGGCAGGCCTAAGCTTCGATGGAGCATACAAGTGGATGAAGAAATGAAAAGGCGCGGTATTCCAAAAAGTCAAGCGAAAAACAGAGAGGAATGGAGATCTTTTCTTAGTTCGGTCTATGGAACAAATGTTCTGTAATGGGCCAACTAAGTAAGTAAGTAATAATAAAACACATATTTTTGTATATATATTTTTTTGAATATATTTCTTTTTATTTTTGAAACATTGAATCTGTTTTGTTACTGAAACCAATACAAGCTCTTTTGTTGTTTATTACTTATCTTTTTGTCCATTGGAGTTACCCATATTCAATTATAATTATTATGTTTGGTTGTTTCAATATTAGTCTTAACAATTACCCAGGGAAAAAGGGAGGAGGGCGGGATACGGTTAGTATTATATTACATAGTTCAGTGTTAGTTGCTATTTATGTATAATAAGGGGGTCTGTGTGTATGTGTATTTTAATGATTATAGATTTGTTTGCTTTTTTAAACTTAAAAAAAATTTACAAACAAACAAAAAAATTTGACTAGTATTTAATTCCTTTACACAATTTTAGTTGTTGTTTTTCTTCTTCTTATTTTTCTGCTTTTGTTTTCTAATTACTAATTGCTTTACATTTTTTGTTTTTGCTTTCATGTTTCTTTTGGGGGGTCTTAGAATAATTTTGTTTAGAGAATATAAAGATAAATTATATATAAAAAAGAAATAATATGTATATGTTTACTTTTAAGCTTAATTATAAGGCTTTCTTTTTGTTTTGCATGTTAAACGTAGGTTTTTTTTTAATTTTACATAGAAAATAGAAATTAGATAAATTAAGTTTAAATTGTTTGTGATATTTCAGTTACTGAGTATTTTTTTTATTTTTTAAATATTTAATAATAGATGTTTTTAATCTTTTAAATATAATACAGAATTGTTGGTTATTGTTTTCTTTTTGGAAAAATATATAGTTAAGAATACAAATAATAAAGAAGTTAGATTAATGTAATGCACAGTTTTATACATTAAGAGAAAAGAAAGAAAAAATTATTTACAAAAAATATTAAAAAATAAAACAAAATTCATATTATCGTTAATAACATATGGACTGAAACGTGCCGCTAGTAAGATGTGTTTTTCCTATTTTGTTTACCTCAAATTAAAGAAAGATACACCTTTTAAAAGTCAACGTTTTATGGCGTTTTACTGCAGTGAAACAATGCAATGAATGTTCTGTTTAAAAAAATCAAATCCAGTTTGAAATATTTAAAATTCTAATTAAAGGAAGGTTGCACAAGTTAACTGACATTGTACAGATAGTTTTGCCAGTGTGATGCATGGAAATTTTATAGATAACCTATAAAAAATGTATCTAAATATCTGCTTCCTCCATAAAATAAAACATTCTAAGGCGACTATATCACTCCAAAACAATGGAATTTTGAAATTGGAATGATTTTGTTCTGTCACGTAAAATAGACCAGGAGATTTTCAGTCCATGTGTCATGTACGAAAGGACGACATTTCATTGTCATTATAGTAAAAAAGAATAATAATAATATTTGGAAGTTAATTTTTTGGAGGGCTTCCTATAGATTCCCATTTTTTCATGAATTCCTGGACCATCATTATAATTACTTGTTGTTAAGTTTGTTTTTTGTTTCTTTTGTATAACAGTTATTGTATAACATTTAAGGATATAACAATTTGTTTTTGGATGTGTACAATATTTGAACATTTTATAAATGCCTTTTTTGTTGTTGTTGTCAAAAATTATTCCATAAAATTTTGAGACAATTACACTTATATATAAGCTATCTTCCGTGTATACATAGTATGTATATAATAATATTAACTATATATATGTATATTTACTATATACCTATATATAAGTATTGTAATACATAATATAAACTTTTTTTGATAAATCCAAAATAAAATCAGTACTTTTGGTTTACTTCTTGTTTCTTTTTGTTGCACAATTATTCATATATTTATGTATTTTATGTGGAGGCGGGAAGGAGTATTGATTATATTCATTGCTATGATTATAATCTTATGTATTGTATGTTTTTTTCTTTTGTGATGTATACTCCATTGCTTTTTAGGGAGGAGATCCATAGCTGGGAAACCAGTTTGTTTTTTCATCTTATTTTACTATGTCACAGTGTTAATGCTTCTTCCACATTACACTTTACTTTCAGGACCTTCGGCGACATTTTTAAAGGCCAAACGTATTCTAGTTAAGAAATGCGATGCAATATGCCCATAACTTTTATTATACCACTCTGGAGTTTTACCCCTTGGAAGAAAAAGGAAAGAGAAATTAATTAATACAATTTTATTGAGGTTATAAAACAATTCCACTACTGAAGGTAGATTTGAAACAATAAAACATAAAATTACTTCATATCGAGCGGCACCGTTATATATGTGCTATTTAAAAATGTAGTCCTTTAATCAATACATATTTCTTATATTGGCTAGCCTCTGAGAATTGACACATCTCTTCTGTGAGAAAAGCCCTAGATGCCTGAGGAGACCAAGATGTTCTATGAGAAGACCGAATGATATTATATGAGAAGAGAAGATTAAAGAAAACAAAATAGCCCAACCGATCTTCTATGAGAAGTCCAAAAGATCTTCTATGATGACCAAACGCTCTTCCATGAGAAGTCCAAATAGTGTTCTATGAGAAGTCCAAATGGTATTCTATGTGAGAAGTCCAAAAGCCCTTCCTGGATATGACCAAACAGTCTTCCATGAGAAGTCCAAAAGGTCTTCTATGAGAAGACTAAATGGTCTTCTATGAGAAGTCCAAATGGTCCAAGTGACAATACCAACTAGTCTGCTATGAAAATGCCAAATGGTCTTCAATGAGAAGACCAAATGGTTATCTATGAGAAAAATGAGCAAATGGTCTTCTATAGGAAGACTAAATAGTCTTCTATGAGAAAAATGTGGTCTTCTATAAGAATACCAAATGGTATTCTATGAGAAGACCAAATGGTCTTCCATGAGAAAACAAATGAGCAATTGGTCTTCTATGAGAAAACAAATGAGCAAATGGACAAATGGTCTTCTATGAGAAGACCAAATGGTCTTCTATGAGAAGACTAAATGGTCTTCTATGAGAAGACTAAATGGTTTTCTGTGGGAAGTCCAAATGGTCTTCTATAAGAAGACCAAATTGTCTTTTATGAGAAGGACAAATGGTCTTTTATGAGATGGCGAAATGGTCTTCTATGAGAAGACCAAACATTCTTCTATGAAAAGACAAAAGGTCTCTATGAGAAGACCAAATGGTTTTCCATGAACCAAATGGCCTTCTACGAGAAGACAAAATTTTATTCTATGGCAAGACCAAATGGTCTTCTATGAGAAGACAGAGTGGTCTTCTATCAGACGACCAAATGGTCTTATATGAAAAGTCCTAATGTTCTTCTCTGTGCAGTCAAAATGATCTTCTATGGGAAGTCCAAATGGTTTTTTATGAGGAGACCAAATAGTCGACTATGTACCAATTAGATCCAACCTATTCAACTGCAGCCAACGGAAGGAGGTCCTTACAGCAATTTAGAGTGTTTGATCACCACGTTGGGAAATGGAAGCAGGGGAACACCAAATTCTCTTTTATTGCCAGGCGTTTTGATTTCCTTAAAAAATTTTGGCAATTCCCAATTCCATCTGGAACGATGTGTGGAAACAATAACGTTCTATATAACCCGTTAAAGTTACTTAAGCCAATTGACGTATCATATGTACTTCAAAGGGAATGTCTTATGGTATTCCATATGAACATCTAGAAGGTGAGAAAACTCTCTGGTCTTAATTGGAAAGACTTGTCTAAAGCCTTATATAAAATACCTCCTGAAAACCTATATGGTATTCTATGGAAGACTAATAGGGTTTTTTTGGTCATTTAATGTGTAAAAGCTATAATGGTCTTTTGTTAGAATAATTTAATGATATGTCAGTCGCTTCTGCGAAGACCTACAAGAACAACTTCTCCTCAGTTAGATTATGTCTTTCCAGTCTTTTATGGGAAACCGGGAAACCTTTCCATGCTTCTATGAAAAATAACTCATAATTTACATATAATTTTTTTTAGATGGCCTTCTTCTAATATAATTTCAGATTGGAGTTTTTAGATACTATCACACCTGCTTTTCTAATCTAGTTTACATTTAACCCAAATTCGACTTACTTTACATCAACTCTTGCCAAATGCATAACCCTTGAACGACCACTGCCACAGGGTTCAATTAAATATCTCGAGGCCAATACCACACCACGTACTGCATTGAACATTGGTTTGGCTTTTGCATGATCAATTGAGGTTTCAACAATCACACAAGCACCACGCGGTAAATCAGTACGCCAAGATCTGAAAAAGAATCAAAAACAAATATTAAAATTTCCCCCCGATTTTAGCACAAAAACAACAACTTCACCTTAATACACAAAAATCTGTACACTGTTGGCCATCAATAGCATATTGAAATATTTCCGTACAATCATCGAATTTCTTGATGGTTTGACTTTGTAACAAATTTGGATCCCATGAGGCACGTTGTCTTATTATATAATCCAAAACATCTTTGGGTGGTCCTTCAATTTCGGTAATGCAACGCCACAAACGCAGTGGATGGCCATCACCCACTTTCTTATAGGCAATTTCGACATTACTATCCGTTATGGATGTGGTGGTAATCCATCCTCTTGACCTTCAAAAGCGAAAAATTACAATAAAATCATTAGGAAACCTCCAACAATATCTCAAATTACTATAACTTACTTTTCTCTACCCTCCTTAATGGTGGCACTGGTACTTTCATATAAATAACCACGCCAATTGTGAAATTGCATACCCTCACCCAAGGCTTCTAGGGGCAGTGGTTTAGATTCTTCCATATAACCAAATTTACACTTGGCCAACTTCTCTTTGGGTGCTGTAAATATTTGTTTATAATTTTGTATCATAAATGCCAAACACTCGTGTGAAGCTTTCGCCTCGAACAGTTCCTTGGCATCTGGCACACCGGATCCCTTGGCTTTGCGGCGGGGTGAAGCTGTTACGGAATTACTACCCGTTGATGTGCTACTGTGGAATAGAGAGGGCGCCAGGCATACGGCTAGGTTGTTGGCCGTCATTTGATTATATTGAGAATTGGCGGCCACCAATGTAAGGAATTCCAAGAGAGCATAGAGAATTTCACGATTTTCATCGGGCAATAAAAGGACGGCAGATTGTATGGCATCCAAACGTACCTCGTTGGGGAGATCTGCAGGAGATAGGAAAACAAAAACGATTGTTTTATTTCAAATACTTTTTTTATTAGCATTACAAACTTACGTTGAAATATGGCCGCAAATGTCTCGGACATTTTGGTGGTCAATAGCGATTCTGGTAAATCCCGGAAATACTGTTTCAACATATCGGCCACATCGTAGGCCTGCTGAGTATCAAAAACATCCATGCATTCAGCTGTGGTCTCTGAGTATTCAATAAGTTCTTTGAGTTTTAAGATCCTTGATTTGACGCCACTCTTGCGGAACAGACCAATTTGATCCAAGGCATTCAATTGCAGCCAACGGAAGGCAGCCCTCACAGCAATGGGCAGTGTTTGACCACTACGTTGTAAAATAAGAAGCAGGGGAACACCAAACACCCGCTTATCCTTATAATCGGGCATTTTGATTTTCTTAATGAATTTTGGCAATTCCCAATTCCACCCAGAACGATGAGTGGGACAATAGCGTTCCATATAACCCGTTAAGGTAACCAAAGCCAATTTACGTATCATTTGTAATTGACCGGCAGACATGGCAGCAAACGGTATACCATGTTCATTGGAATGAGGATCATTTTTCTGGGCAAAACATTTGCGGAATATCATATGGGGTCTTTCTTCCAATTGGAAGCTGTGCCACCGCACAACGGGAGCACTTTTCTTAATGGGTTCCACCTCAACTTCAGGTTTAGGCTCCTTGCGTGTGGTAGATCGTGAGCGGAAACTGGCTGAACGGAAGCCTTCACGTTTCTTACCATCTCTACCCAAGTTCAGGGAACCACCTCTTGAGAGTTTTTTGGACTTCACCTCTGTTGTATTGGCATTGGCATCCTTGATCAACAATTTCCTACCCTGATGACACTCCGAGTCGGAATGAGCTCCAATATCATCTACTTTTCCCGTTCTCTGCAAAAATCGGCGGGCCTTTGAGGGTGTCTTACGTATGCTCATCTTATTTACTGCCGACGTTGATTCTTGACTGTCACTGTAGTACGATGAAGAATCATCTGATTTTCCCTCCTTAACATAAGGCATGGGACTGGTGAAGAAATGTAAGGGGCTGGTTCTCATGGAGCGTGGTGTGGTTGGTGTCCTCTTGGGACTTGCACGATTTGGACTCAAGAAATTATCACTTTGTGAGGGTACCTTAAGTTCATTGCCAAACAATGGTCCCTTGCTGAAGGTGTGCATGGGACTAACAGCCGAGGGGGATGGTGGTGTGGAATAAACAGCATCAGGTTTACGCATACTTGATCGTTGACCCAATTGTGACAGATCCAATGCTTGGGGACCACTTAAAACAATACCTTGGCGTTTTCTTCTTCTCGATTTGATGGATTCTACTCTACGTAATATTGCCTTAGCACCATCCTTTAATCGTTCACTACCCGTACGCCTCAATGGACTCGAGTTAACATCTGCGCTGTCATTTAGTGCAGGATCGGCGGAATCATCGGTATAGGTACCGGGTAAAACTAAAGACAATGGACCACCGGTAACATCATAAGAATCATCCTCGAATCTATCGGGACTTGATTCTTTTGATGATGATTCGGTTTTCTCGCAGGTTGATAACTTTGTGGCGGGAGGTATTTCAAGACCCATTTCACCAATACGCGACCAGCGACGTATATGGGGTTGGAATGTCCAGTTTTCACTCAAGGCAAAATTTTCATCATCCGAATCTTCTTTCTGTAAAATGAGGGAAGAGCAGCGATTTAATTTAAGTGGATGCTGTTTAGAGTCTTTTGGGATAACAACAACTTACCTGTGGAGTTTGTGCTTTGTGAGATTGATCCACGCGCATATTGGCACAACGATTTAAGATACACAAACGCCTGTATAGAGATTGCAATTGATCATTTTCCAAATTTGTATGATCCTTGGCAACATTGGTTAGGTCAATGGGAAATTGATGATCTGCAAAGAAAGTGAGGAGATTGATTTGGGTTAATATTTGGTTGAAATATTAAATATTAAATCACAAAAATCACAATCAAATGAAAACTTAATGCAATCAGTATTGGAATTCTATAACATATTTTTTAGTTGCCGACAAAAATCGGTAGAATTAAAACGCGAAATTATGCATGAAAATTACCGATAGCAGTCGAGAACACTGTTGCTATCTGCTGGACTTAGCGACAACTTTATTTTGGTCTCAATCTTAACGACATTCGTCGTTAACCAAATAAATGTGAAAGAGAATCCCACTACAGTTACTCTAATCATAATAACACCCACCAATGTCTAAACATTGGAATAACCTAGGACGCCTTCTACATTTGAATTCGTATCTATATATATAAAAATGGTGTAAAAAATGTATAGTAATTCATAAAATGAGAACGGCTAGGTCGATTTCTGTAAAATTTTTTGTCAGTTATTCCTATTTTCGAGGAGAAGGTCTTTACAGAAGAAAATTTCGGAAAATCTCTCTGGAAAAGTCGGAAAATTGGAAAAATCGAAAATTGAGTTTTTGTATGAAATTTTATTTCTTAATAGCGAGACGAAGTTTGCCGGGTCCGCTAGTAGATATAGAGATATAGATATATAGATTCTGGATTCTGTTTAATTGGCGTCAATACTTTTATTTCTAATATGATAAAGAGCTAGGAAATTGTTTTATGAATGTCCCACACAATTAATTCTACAATTCCAATTTAAATATAAGGATAATAGAATTCGCCATCTATAAGTCGTATTTGTAATCAAATCTATTCTTTAGATCATCTGAAGGTCTTGAACGTGTGCGAGAAAGTCACACTATTGATACAAGATGAGAGATCAGAGCTTTGGAATGTTATTTCTTTCAGAAAGGCGGGGACCAAGTCCTCCGCATTATGCAAGAAATGTAGTTTACGGCGCCAATTCAACTCGCCAAGTACGGAAATGATTGTGAACATTTATATCTAAAAATGAAAAAAAAAATGTATCGAAAATGATGGAACGTCGGGTACCGCACTCTGCTCTTGATTCTCATGGAATATAAGCGAGAAATAGCTTTCTTACTTTGAGCTTAGAGCGCCATCTGTACATCATATAATAATTTGCAGACTATTTGTCAAGAGAAAGATAAATTGACGTGTATATTTTTAGGCGGATTACTGAAAAATTTGTATAAACCTGACTACGGGTTTTTGAAAGGTATAGTTAAGAAAATTAAAAAAGGAAAACTATTCAATAGCGAAAATATGGAAGAAGGATTTGCGAATACAAGGTGAAGGCTTCTGATCTATAACTCCGTCCACCAATCTTTCATATTAGGGAGAAGTCTTGTTCTGCTCCTTCAGGAATATTCGTAAAAATAGTGTTCTTTTAGTCTGAAATACAGATTATACTAAAATGCCATCTATAATTCAAAGTTACCATATGTTCGTTAAGTTAGCAGAGGAAGACCAGCTTGGTGAGCATAATTCTAGGAAAGATATTTTAACAGTAACAATGGGTTTTGAAAGCAAAATAAAGATGTGAATAAGTTGAATAATATTTTTGTTGATATTTTTTGCTATTAGGCCTTTGGTATTGAGAGCCTAATAGCTAAAATATCAACAATAATATAAAAGTCAAAATTGGCCAAAAACAACTTTTTTATCTATTATTATTTTTTATATTTACATAATTATTATATTTATTTATTTATTTATTTATATGGTCCTGCTAGACACGTTTAAATATTATTAACAAATTGGGAACACATTCTCTTTAGCGGCTCTTGGCTGAAAAAATACCCTTAAAATAAAGTCCCCGTTGGAGTTTATGACGTTTTCCGAGGGACAGATGCCAAATTTGGCTACAAATTAAGATTTCTTTTGCCTAAAATTTACACACAAAAACTAGAATCTCAAATTGGGTTTAGGACTTTTCCTGAGCTTTAATGGCCAATAACTCGGAAAGTATACATTATCGTGACAAAATTTATATATAGATGGAATCAGAATACAAATATCTGCCTTTAGTAATAAATATGGACTTCCCTCGTAAGATGTCGCTAAAGGATAGAGAAGTCGAAGTATGCAAGAAGAACAGAACAACATGTTTGCATACAAAAGAAGCCACATCTCAGACCTCTTGAGATCAGAGCTTACACTTACGCCATCTACACTTCAAAGTTAACATTCAAACCTTGGGAATTTTCTTGTGAACAGAGATGGGCGCGTGTCACGATCGTGACACTAAACAATTACAAATAAACATATAAACAACTAAGCACTTTAGTGACGACAAAGTACTAAACATTTTAGTTGTTGTTGTTTAGTGTCACGATCGTAAGGCGTGTCCATTTCTACTTGAGAACAAGTCTTTAACTACTAATATAGGCGAAGCTATAACATCGTCTGTTTGGAGATATATCCGAGAGCTATAAGCTATAACATCGTCTGTTTGGAGATATATCCGAGAAAGATGAACATATTTTTAAGAGGAATGTTAAATATAGTTTTTAGATAATAAAAGAGTTTTTAAATAATAAGAATAATTACAGTTTAACGCCCTCTATAATTCAATAGCAACACTTTCAAAGTTATATAATACAATAAGATGGGACATTTTCATTGCTGCTATACATCGGCAGATGTATCTGGGGGTCTAACATAATGTGATGTTACAATATTGTGACATGGAATTATGTTATATTTAACATAGTTCGCATTGGTGTTATGTTATATTTAACATAGTTCACATTGGTGTACGCTTTTGTTTCTGTTAATTGTCTGTTATACATAAACGCTTGAATATTAAAAATTAACTCCATTGTGCATGATGTCCAATCTTTACCATTGTATGACTTTGACACTTTGTCCCTATGGGATGTTGTGGAACAAATATTATATTATATGACTTTGACACTTTTAAGCTTTTGTACTTTTGTCACTGTGATTTTATAATTTTTCATATTTCCTATTGTGATTGATCTTTACATTTTAAGTTTAACTGATAAAATACACCTCGGTAAAATATATTTAATACTACTAATGTAAGGACCTATGAACTACTAAATTAGTCAATCAATACGAGATGCCAATATCGCTTCTCAAAAGTAGAAGCTAAGGAGAACAAAATTCAATAAATTCGTTCATTCCTGTAGAGCAATTTGAACTCTGTACATCAACCTCAGTGCTTCCTTAAGTAGTTGAAACTGGTAGCAGAGCATTATCCGCAATACAGAGAGTGAATCAATCAAACAATCTCGTCATTGTCTTCTTTAACATGATGAAATAAAATTTGGAAATTCAGAGATTTTATAGAAAACTATAATAATATTTGTTCCACAAACATCCCAGGCGGGACAAGGGAGACTCTCACTCACTTTACAGAAAGCTATTAAGATTAAATGTGACATAAGCTACTCGCCAGCCAAGCTATGCAGTATGTTGTGCCAAGCAAGTAGTAAAGTCTCACTATACAAACGGGTGGAAGACGGGGCTTTCGAATATTAATTATGAAACATCGGACAGTAGTTTTTAATATGAGTGAAAAGTCCACCTTTGAGGAATGTTGGTGAGAGATGGTTTAATTTTAGTTTAGAGACACTAATAACACTCTAACGCCATCTATACGTCCAACCCGATTTGCTAGAGATAGATAAATTAATGAGTTTGATTTTAAGCGGAATATTTAAAAATAATGCGGATTTGAAAAATAAGTTTTTTTTTGAAAATTTGAGATATACATATTTTAGGTTTTAATAAAAAAATTGTTATTCCAATTGGACTTCAACGACAGGCAATGCTAACCGGTTATAAATCGAGAACATTTACAAGAAGGTCACACTAATTGAATCAAACACTAAAATGGCGGTCATCAACCTTTTATTTGAAAAGATTTTCTCTGTTTGAGTATTAAAAGTATTGGACGACTGACAGAGATAAACTGAAGAGCATGTTTTAGGCGATATAATGAAGACTGAAATAAGTTGGGATTTTGAAAAAGGTTTTTTTGTTGGAAATAAGCCCGTACATAGTGGGTAAAGCTTAGTAGATCTTTTAATTGTAGATTATGAAGTCATTCTTTGTCGATCTGCTTCCCATACTGCTACCGAATCAAAAATATCAAAATATGAATTTCTCTTCGTTAAAGTTGCAAACGGTTTCAGAGTAGGTAAATAGCCGAACACTTCGTCACTGTATTATATGGAGTTATTGAGACTCTATATATTCTTTTTTATATTAATAACAGTTAACGTTCAGCTTGTTACATTTACATGGAAATCGTTAACTTTTTAGAAATAATATTTATTGTGTTTTTTTTTTTTTTCAATAATTTATTTTCAATTTAATCTTAACTATATTATTCGTAAAACTCTGTTCGAACTTCAAGGTTTTCTGTTATTTTTTTGCTATATATTTTTATATTTCTCGACAAATCCATTAAAAAATCTTCTTAAATTGGTTAAAAATATATGTTTTTATTATTTTTTTGGTATGACCTTTCTTTTGTTAGCCACACACCTTTTGTTTTTAACATCACCACCGACGCCAATGTTGTTGTATTATGAGACCCTTCCAAAAAATACCATAGAAATTTTAAAATTCTACGATAATATAAACGTAATAATAACAACAAGGATCTACGTTTCTTCGTGTTAAAACAGGCGATACGATTAACGAACGCAGATTTGTGCCACGTATTATGAAAATATAATTTTCGTAGGATACTGAGAAATTGATTAAGAAGAAAACGTTTCGATGCCATGTGAGAATCAGAACTGAATGAATGAATGGAAAAAAATCTTATAGATTTGTTTTTCAGCTACGCGATGGACGAGTGTCGATTATTGGAATACTAAAAAGAGGAGGAAAAAAGAAACAAATCAGTACGAAAAAAAAGACTTCTGTCCAAAATATAAAACACACATACACACAGACACAGAGAACTGGAAAACCAGATGAAACCACGCAATAAATGCAAAAATACAATTAATGGTAATCGGGCTATAGTAAAGTGTATTTGCATATCACAGACTATAGATGAACGTATGTATGTATTTATGTATGTCTATTACATATAGATTCAAGAGTATTAAATACGTAAGTCTAGTAAATGTAATGACGATTTTTTGGTGTTTACATATATTTTTATTTAATTAAAATATAATAAAATTAAATTAAAAATTAAGGAAAATAACAAATCTATAAATTTAAAAAATGAGGCAAAGTTGGTGAGATTTTGAGGGTATATAAGAGAGAAAAATGTATATGTGGTTAATACTTAAAAGTTATTTGATTTTTTATTAAAAAGTCGGGGAGTACAGGTATGCCAAGCGAAGGTCTATTGGACTAGTATTATGTTTTGATTTTAACATTATATTTTGCTCTTTCAAAGCTAGGAGATGTAAAATTGACTTTAACTTGGTTATGTCCAGGAGTACGTTTCGTGATACACTATCCACAAATAAGCACATACTGGAGCCGAATGTTAACTGGTGCTTCTATAGACCCTTTTTTCAGAAAGGGTGTTCCTATGAATCCTTTGTGAAAGAAAGGATGCTTCTATGGATCTTTTATGAAAAAAGAGTGCTTCTATGGACTCTTTCTGAAAGAAAGGGTGCTTCTATGGATCTTTTATGAAAAAAGAGTGCTTCTATGGACCCTTTCCGAAAGAAGGGGTGCTTCTATAGATCCTTTCTGAAAGAAAGGCTGTTTCTACTAACCCTTTCTGAAAGAACGGGTGGTTCTATAGACCCTTTCCGAAAGAAAGGGTGTTTCTATAGACCCTTTCTCAAAAGGAAGGGTGCTTCTTTAGACCCTTTCTGAAAGAAAGGGTTCTTCTATAGACACTTTATCAAAGAAAGGGCGCTTCTATAGACACTTTCTGAAAGAAATGTGTTTCTATAGACCCTTTCTGAAAGAAATGTGTTTCTATAGACCTTTTCTGAAAGACAGGGTGCTTCTGGTCTATAGAAAAAAAGTCTGAAAAAATGGTGATTCCATATTTTCTTTTTGAAAAAAGGGTGCTTATATAGACCCTTTCTGCAAGAAAGAGCGCTTCTATAAACCCTTTCTGAAAGAAAGGGTGCTTCTATAGACCTTTTCTCAAAGAGATTGTGCTCAAATTCCTCATTCTATTTACCCTTTCTAAAAAAGGCTGCTTCCATAGACCCTTTCTGCAAGATAGGGAGCTTCTATAGACCCTTTCTAAAAAAAGGTGATTCTATAGATCCTGTTTGAAAAAGGGTACTTCTATAGACCCTGTCTGAAAAAGGGTGCTTCTATAGACCCTTTCTGCAAGAAAGAGTGCGTCTATAGACCCTTTCTGAAAGAAGGGGGTGCTTCTATAGACACTTTCTGAAAGAAATGGTGCTTCTATAGACCTTTTTCAAAGAAATTGTGCTCAATTTCCTTTCTGAAAGAAAGGCTCATTCTATTTACCCTTTCTAAAAAAGGCTGCTTCCATAGACCCTTTCTGAAAGAAAGGGTGCTTCTATAGAGCCTTTCTGAAAGAAAGGGTGGTTTTATAGACCCTTTCTGAAAGAAATGGGTGGTTCTATAGGCCCTTTCTGAAAGAAAGAGTGCTTCTATAGATCCTTTCTGAAAGATAAGGAGTTTCTATTGACCCTTTCTGAAAGATAGGGTGCTTTTTTTAACCCTTTCTGAAATATGGTGTGCTTCTATTGACCCTTTCTGAGAAAAAGCTGATTCTATACACCCTTTCTGAAAGAGAGGGTGCTTCTAGAGAACCTTTCTGAAAAAAGGGTGCTTCTAGAGAACCTTTCTGAAAAAAGGGTGTTTCTATAGACCTTTTCTGAAGATAAGCCTGCTTCTATAGACCCTTTCTGAAAGAGAGGGTACATCTATACACCCTTTCTGCAAGAAAGTGTGCTTCTATAGGCCCTTTTTGAAAGAAAGTGTGCTTCTATTGACACTTTCTGAAAGAAAGGGTGCTTCTATTGACACTTTCTGAAAGAAGGGGTGCTTCTATTGACCCTTTCCGAAAGAAGGGCTGTTTCTATTTACCCTTTCTGAAAGAAAGGCTGCTTCCATAGAATCTTTATGAAAGAAAGGCTGCTTCTATTGACCCTTTCTGAAAGAAAAGCTGTTTCTATTTATCCTTTCTAAAAGAAACGCTGCTTTCATAGATCGTTTCTGAAAGAAAACCTGTTTCTATTGACCCTTTCTCAACGAAAAGGTGCTTCTATAGACCCTTTCTAAAAGAAAGGCTGCTTTCATAGACCGTTTCAGAAAGAAAACCTGTTTCTATTGACCCTTTCTCAACGAAAAGGTGCTTCTATAGAACCTTTCTAAAAAAGGGGTGCTTGTATAGACCCTTTCTAAATCAGGGGTGCTTCCATAGAACCCTTCTGAAAAATGGTGCTTCTATTGACCCTTTCTGAAAGAAAGGGTCCTTCTATTGACACTTTCTGAAATAAATAACATAAAGGGTGTTTTTATAGACTCTTTCTGAAAGCTAGTGTACTTCTATAGACCCTTTCTGAAAGCAAGTGTACTTCTATAGACCCTTTCTGAAAGAAAGGATGCTTCAAAAGACCCTTTTTAAAAGATGGACCAATTGAAAATAGAGAGGCGTGGCAATCTATTTTTAGTTCGGATTATAGGACAAAAGGTTCTGTAAAACCACCTAGTGAGTAAAATAATCAAACTTCTATTGTGAATCCTCTGTAGAGCTATTTTCTTGTACTGAATTGCATTCCCTATATTTGTGTTTCGTAATTAGGTTCTGTAGTGTTTTTGTTTTTTATATGTAGTTTTTTTGTATGTATGAATGTGTGCCTATTTAAATTGCCATTTTCCAAAAGACAAATTATATTGCAATACAATATTATATGTAGGAAATCAAGTTCTGTGGACATATCTACAAATAAATAAATTACTCTAACAATGTCCAGTTGCATACATACATACACATATATAGCTACACATTACGACTCTTAAATAGTCACAAAAAACAATATTCAAAGGAAACTTCAAGGCATTTTCAGAGAAAAATAAATGTAAAATGCCAGATATATATTGCAAAAAAAAGAGCAAAAACAGTGACGCACTTTCCCGAGACTGATTTTCAAAAGCAATTCCAATAGATTTGATGGTAACAGAAATTAGCTTTTGAAATACTTTTTCACCACGTTCCTGGCCAGAATAGTTTTGGATAAACAAAAATAAGGCGTGTGTGGTTGACAAATTAGTATTTGTCTGCAAAAGTCCAACTCCAGGCAAGATATTTGGTGATGATGTTGTCTGACGCCTTATTGTTCGCCTTAAGTTTAAGTTTTTTCTAGTTAGTTTTGAAATTAGATATAAGCACACATTTTCAAATGACAATTGCCTGGCACATTTTATCAATGGAAGCTGCAGCAGGAAGGAGGCCACAAATATAAATCCATCTTAGGAATAACACTTCATTCAAAAATGCTGCACCACCTAACCCAAGGTAGACGAGACAAAATTGCAAAGATTTATCTAAACATATTGTTGTAGTGTCTGTCTATATGTCAACACACACGCATTTTGTGTGAGATTTACAAGTTCTCATGGTGGCTGTAGCTCTGTGGAATAGATTTTTTTGTTCGCTGAACAAAGATTAATGAACTTTTAATTGCAATATTTATTACAAGAAATGGATACTTGTTAAAAGAAAATGATTGGTTTTTAAGTTCAAAATTTCGTATGAGAAATTAACTTCTAAAAATAATATATCATTAAAGGAAAGAACCATAACGCTTATAAGAAGAACCATTGTGTTGAGTGTTTTCAATCAAATTGAAATTTAAAGCCAAATGATGCTTTAAATCAAAATTAAAATACGAGATGGTCTATTTTTGTACACAAATCAGTGGCGTAGTTCACATGTGTTTTTCAAAAGGAGGTACAATTTTCTTGGTTACGCATAAGTAATCCAACTTAATACAATTTTTTGGGTAATTGAAGATTTTTTGCAAGGAAATATCTACGCCTCTGTACATACATATGAAACACTTGATCTGTGTGCCTCATTCATTTGTACAAAACGTGTTTAACATTTTCTTTTGGTTTGATTTGATTTGCTTATTTGTTTGTGTGAAAAAATATGTTTAATTTGTTTCAAATAAACATTGTGTCCAATGCCACACGCAATTTAAATACAATCGCCGAAAAAAACAAGCAAGGTGCCTATTGTAATTAAAACAGATTGATATAATAAATAAACAAACAAACGAACAGTGGCACAATATACGTCACAAATCAGTGAATGGACAGTTTTTGGCTGACGTTATTAGCTTGGTTGATGCTTAAATCATTATATATATATTTTGATAATTTAGTAATAAAAATGCAAAGAAAGAAATTGAATTAAGCCCTTGGCGGAAATGGTTAATGGGAGAGGCAAAGGGGTGCAGATTAAAATTGAATTAGCTCAGAAGATAAAATGCTACCTTACAACCATGAAATGCAACGATTGAATGCTGTATATGAGATTTCAAATGAACGATTCACCGGAAAGAGCAACTGGAGTAGTTCACTTAATGCTGTTTATTTTAGTTCAGTAAAAGATAAAGTGAAACTAATGCGTATGAACATTCCCAAGGGGACAAGAAGAGAGTACAGCATATAGAATGTAGCCAGATCTAAGACTTCTATCTTAGTGTTGAGAACTAACGCTGTGTCGAACATAAAACATAATTTTTTATGGAATTTTTGCTTGGCTGACCATTTCATTGTTTTGGCTCCCTTAGAGCTCAATTGGTAAAATTTGGGGGAAAAACCTCAGGTTATACATTGGATTAATGATACTGTGGTCTGTCTAGTTTTGACATAAGGATGTCTTGTATGGATAGTGTGCAACGTGTTTTATCACCGGCACTATCTAATAGAGGTGTGTTGTTTCGGAACGAACTAGTTCCAAGGAACCATTCCGGACAAGGAACTATTGGAACTATATCCAAATTTTGCACTCCTATAGTTCCTTTAGTTCATATAGTTTTTATTTCAATTTATCCAACAAACTATGAAGAAAAAAACATGAAAGAAAACAAAAAGAACGACGAAAGAGAAAGATTCATTGAACTATACAGGTCTAGTTCTTTTTGAGAAAAGAAACAAGAAAGATCGATCCGCCCCGGGAACAAGATTGCCCAACTCTACTGTCTAAAGCACTACGCAGGCTGGATAACAAACGTTTGACTGTAATAGACATAGCAATATTGAATATATCACAGCCAGAAGTGATGTTTCTAGTTCCTTCTGTCAAAGAAACTAGTTCCTTAATATAGTCTTTTCGTTCCAAATTGTTCCGGATGCCGATATAGTTCAACAAACATAAACGAAAGATCTGCATATAGTTCCCATAGCTCCTTGTCCGAAATAGTTGTTTTGAACTGGTTAGTTCCTGAACTACAGAACTCTACTTCCGTCAGTGATTACCCCTCACCGGTATTCAACTTCAGAAAGTATAAGACCTTAATTCCAACTAGTGACAAAATCCATGGAAGTCAATGTTTGGGCATTTATACATAGGGATCCAAAATGGAAAAGGGCAGAGTACTGCATTTATTTTCGAGAACCTCGGTGTCCGGCAATCATAATATATGAATAATTTACTTATATGATCAGCATCGTTTTCTTTAAAAGCTTCTGGAGTTGATACAGCAAAATTTGAAGTGGTTCTGAGGGACCAGTTGTGGCATTTGTCCACTGTTAGGTGGCATTCTTTGCACATATCATATCCAAAGTTTTAAGCAGGTTTAGAAATTTGCTAGGCTACAGAATGAAACCAGAGGAGGCACATCCATCCTTCAAGTTAAAATGGCAGAAAGACAAAACTCACAGGGAATTTCCATTCAGAACAAACCCCAAAATGTTGAATTTACCATTTGTCTGTTCCAGAACTGAAAGAATCTACTAATTTTTACTAAAAATTGTTATCGTAATAATAAAAATAAAAAATAAAAAGTTGTAGACTCTTGCAGGTTCTGGAAAAAAGCACATATTTTTGTTCGAATGTTTAATTTCAATAAATTATAGATAATAGGATTACTACTAACGCACATGCCCATTTACGTTGTATCCGTCTTTAAATCCCACCTAGATGTCATTATCGGTATATAATGTATACAACCCGTTTACTAACATTTTGCTCCTAAAAGTATGGATATAAATAACAATTTCTGAAAATAACTCACCGTATACCAATATTGAATTATAGATGGCGCTCGTTAAACCTGATACAAATTTTGTTATCCAGTCTTTAAATTTCACTTGGATGCCAGTTTATCAGTTAAACAAAAAAATAAACAGCCCGCTTACTAATATTTTGAGACAAAAAATTTGGATGGCTAAAGTATTATTCATTATTAATTTCTGAAAATAACATCCAATTCACTGTGTATCAATGTTGAATTATAGATGACGATGGTTAAACTAGATACATAATTTAAATATTATGGCTAATTTGTAGGGATTTGATATTCTTTAAGGACCCATCAAAATAGCACGGTGTAATGGCAATGTTTGTAAGAAGATTTTTTATCTTCTATTAAAAGGAATTTTCAAAATTATTGCCGTGGAAAAATACAAAAAATATATATTTAAGAGCACAAAAATTTGTTACAATAGTGCTGGTCCTTCACACATTTAACACATCGACATCCCTATTTCTCAATAACATGCAAAAAATCTCAAATCTGTCACTATACATTTAAATTAAAATACCTTTTGTACTTAGCCAGTCCTTTCATGCATTTGACCGTTTTTTTTTTTCATTTCATGTAATTGATATACCGATCATCATCTTCATCACCTTTTCATACCCATCAAACACAAGCATTGCTGTTAAAATGCAAATTTGAATAAAGAATGACACGAATCTCTTGTATTTTTTTTTTTGCTAATATTTCGAATAAGAGCCAAAGATTAAAGATCTTTTAACAGGACAAGACCAAAGAACCAAATAAAAACAAAGGAGACCAAATCACAACAACTTCTTCAATTTCTAAGAACATTTTAAGAACCAAAATAAGGTGTGGATTTTGTGTGGCATGTGCGCACAAAAAAAGCATTTTAATCTTGGGTATTTTTTTCTGTTCAAAGAGTTTAAAGACCTTTCTTTAGCATCCCATAAGAAATGAAGGGTTCAAAAGGACACTTTATGGGAAGAGAACTTTAATTGTTTGTTAATCACACACGCACACACACAAGGAGACAAAAATATAAAAGAACAACACTTTGACGATTTTTTGGGAAAACATTGTTGTTGTCTGCCTGCTTGTTCAAGGAAGGAGTGTCATTTGACATCATATCGTTGTTTTGCTTCCTTGTATCCTAAAAATAAAATTAAACCATGATCTCTTGCAAAGGCGCACGCTTTATTGATGTGGTTGGCCGGTGATATAACAATACCTAACTCTTTGCCTCATGTCTCAACTGATTTTATGCCTGAAGGGTTTACAGAGTGATTATAAGAATTCACCACCCGACCACACCAACATCATCAGTGAATATCAAACATTAGATTTGGAGTAGGGTTTTTTGCGAGAATTTCACAAAAAAGGTACCACGACCAAAAGTATCTCGCACAACAACCAACAACAATGAATCGGGGTTGTATGTCATGAAATATGGTTTAAATAATTTGTGCGCATGCGTGCCAAAGATAAAAGTTCTTTGACTCGTTCCTCTCCACTTGAAGCTGGTCTTGCTGTGTTGTTTTTCGTGTAGTTTTTTTTTTTCATTTCATGCAGACGACATGAATTATGTTTTAAATAACATTATTAAAAGTGAATCTGTATTTATTGTTTGGCCGAGCTGATCTTCAGGTTTTAAATATTTTGTGGAAGAGGTATCGTTGAGAGTTATTTTTTTGGATTGTGTTGTTGTTTGGTGGCCTTTTAAAGAAATTAAAAGTTCGTTGCATCGGGCATAATACATTAAATAAAGGTAATTTTATTGTATCTTTAAAGCCTGCACCGATCATAAATAAAAATATTCAATGCCTGTGTTTTTTTTTTGTTCTTGAACAAGATGAGCGAGCGTTCGAAATGTGTAGTAATAAAAAATATCGCGTTTTTTTGTAAAATTAGTAATTTCAGTTTTTTTTTGGTTAGAGGTATTTAAGGTTCATGACAAGGCTGGATACAAATAATAATTAAAAAAATATATTTTTTTGTAAAAAATTGGTTATTTGGTCCTTCGATTAGATAAAAATTTTCAATAATTGTGGTAAATAATATTACTTTGAATGTGAGCTTATTTGAGTAACTCAACCCTCTAGCAGTACATATTTCGGTCATTTAACAAAAGTATTTAGGTAATAATATTGAAAAGAGTCCGATGGATATTCAAATGCAAATTAATAGATAGTTCCCCCTTCATTTCCTCAATTTAAAATCTAAAAAGGTTGGATCTTACTTTAGTTTAATCGAGAAAATAATAGAAAATTGTCTTAAATATTCAAATGATAAGAAAGAAAGTCCTATTTTCGGCTCATATTTTAAAATATTTATATTGCTACAGTCTAGATAGATCCTCTTCATCATGCCTTTTTTAAATCCGATCTGGATGTCAGTTTATTAGAATTTCACTCTAGAATTATGAACATTAATATAACTTTCTGAGACAACAATAGATGGCGCTTGTTAAATCAGAAACTATGGCGAAATTTCAAAGATTTGATACGTCTATTAGCAGGATAGGCCCCATTTGCTTCTCAGTGCCAGATAGGTCTAATTATTCCTCCTGAATTTCAATTTATTATTATTTTTTACTCCTAGAATTATGAACATCCATATAATTTTCTGAAATAACTACCAATTCGTCGTGAATCAACGTTGAATTATAGATGGCGCTTGTTAAACCAGAAAAAAACTGAAAATCACAATATCAAGACTTTTGAAATATTTTGCATTTTCTATGATGATTTAATATTACTAATTTCAGGATAAATACCATGTGCTTCGCTCGACTCATATCGATTTTATATTATTACAAGCCATATAGAAGCCTATTTGCTTGGCCCTATGTAAAATCCTACCTGGATGTCAGTTTAATAAAAATTTACTTTTAGAAATAGAACTACCAAATCACTTTAAATCAAAGTTGAATTGTAGATGTCACCAGAAATAAACTGAAAACACAATATTGGGGGTTATTTCCCGTGAATTTTTTCACTGTCTCCCTTAAGTTGCAACGGCGGAAAGACAAAACTCACGGGGAAATTTCATTGATGATAACCCCCATCAAGAATTGGGGAAAAGTTTCAGCCCGTTTGCCAAAATTTTGAGCCTAGAAGTATAGATTTTTCTGAAACAACTAGCAATTCGCTGTATACCAATATTGAGTTATAGATGGACTTCGTTGAATTAACTAAAAAAACTTTAAAATTACAATATCAAAGATTTTGTAAATATTTTATATCTTCTGAGATGAATTTTCAAAATCCCAGCCTTATGCTAAATTGATCAAAAAGATTCAATAATTTATAATTTACAATAAGCAGAAGCGGGGTTGTTTTGACACAGTGAACAGTCCTAATTGGCTTGGCCCATATTAAAATCCCACGCGGATGTCAGTTTATTGGTATTGAAGAATTTGATTTTTGATTTGGATTGAATTTATTACTAAATTGCGCCTAGAAGTATGTGTATAAATATAAATTCTGAAAAATCTGCCGATTTTCGGTGTAGCAATGTCGAATTATAAATGGTGCTAGATAAATCCAAAAAAAAAAAATCGCAAAATTTAAAGTCAGAATATCATCCAAGATAAATTTTCAAAAACCTGCAAAATTCCATCTAACTACCTTAAATTGTTTCGTTAGTTATCAGATATAGATGACAGGTCATTCAGTCTAAAAAATAGTTTTAGTTCCTCTATTGAGATCTAGGGTATTATGTATGCATTTGATATAAGTAAAGTCTACATTCCGTAGGCGACGGGTATCCATAGGATGAAGATATCCATACTTATAGAAAGAAGAAATTCTAAGCTAATCCTTCAAATAAATAGTAGCCATATCTGCATTAGGCCTACGGAAGTCCACATATTTTGCCTTAATTAAACCCTGATGATTCACTTATCTGGATATAAAGACACATTGTTAATTTTGAGGATTAGCTTAGAATTTCTTTCTATGGCTGAAATATATACTGAAACGGATCGTCACCTACGGAAGATATATCAAGACAGTTACCACTGAAAAATATATAAAGATAGGATTTATGGTAAATATAAATGTAGTTTATATAGGCGAGAATCCTATGTACGATTTGTAAATAATTCTAACATAAATTTTTCTCTGTCAAACTCAACAATCATCCTGATTTCCTATCAGCTTCAACATCAAATAACACAATCGATATATGTTTTCTAATATTCTTAATTTGAAATTATAAATTTTTGTATTATCCATCAGTAATTATGATGGTATTTTTTTTGCAAATTCAAGAATCTTTCGAATTTATTATTCATTCTCGTATCAAATTTAAAAACAAATTGAAATTGTCACCCCACCTACTGGAGAAAGGTTACAACAGGAAAGTAGCAAAGACACTCATCACTGCAACAGAAACATGTTTGATAAAAATCTCCAAAGATAGATGGCTGTAAATTCATTCATTACTTATAAATAATTTCTCGTCTGTGTGAAGTGAGATAAGAACCTCTACTGTTACAAATTTTGGACAAATGTTAATAATCACAAAACAAATAAGAATGCTGACAATTGCAAAATAAATTTAAGTGATACTAACTACCAAAAATAGATGGCAGTAATGTGACTCTATTTCGACCAATTAAATTTTGTATGATTCAATAAAAGACTGAGTGATAAAAACTTTTCCATACAATATACTGCATCGTTCACAATATTTAAAAAATAATAATAATAAATAAAAGAAATGTATATGTGAACCAAAGATTTGAAGGACATTTTATTCATTAAGCACGCTACCTACTGGGGAAAAATTACATCAGCAAAGACACTCATCATCGCAAAATAAATTCGAGGACATAAACCTTCGAAGATAGATGACCGTGAAATTAATCTTTATTGGCGAAGTATTTGGCAAATGTGTCCAGCGAATTTACTTTAAATATTTAAAAAAATCTAGTGTTGGATTTTTTTGATCAATGTCAAAAATATTAATAAACGAGTAAAGACTCTCACCACTGCAAAATAATGTTAATAACCAAATATAGATGGCAGTAATGTGATTCTAATTATTTTGTATAAATTGTTTTCTATTTCGACCAATATAAATTTATAAATTCTGCAATTAGAGACTGGTCGAAACGTTGCAGTTGATAAATATTTCCATCACCAGAATTAAAAAAAACAACTGAAAATTGAACTTTGTGGTGATAGTCTAAAGTAGTCCATCACCTTATCTTCTTCTACTTTAACAAGAAAAAAAGCGATCCGTGATTGTAATTTAAATAATATTAACTACAAAATATAGATGTATAATATAAAGACTTGCGAATTTAGTTTTCATTCTAAATTCTGCAATCAAGTACTTATACCTTAAACCTTTTCCACAGCGAAGTCTATACTATTCAGAATTTTGAAACGTTATTCAAAACTAATAGCTGTGTGTAGTGATACCCCAAAGCCGTTCATAGTCTCTCGCCACAGACCTTCATTTAATTTAACAAGAAATACAAATGCGAACCATAGCTACAAGGCAAAATGTAACACCATAACACGGGTAAAGCAGCAGCAACGCCACTTCTTCGTTTTTTTTTTTGTATTTGGGATTGGTCATATTTTCAACTTAGTCATAATGCGATATGAAAGGCTTTTTCATTATTGTTGCAACAATGCACTTGTGGTGTCTGACCTTGAATTGTGTTTGATGTGGATGTGCATGTGTATTAAAAACATAAATTTTCTTTGATTGTAAGACATGCAACAAACAAACCGAAGTAAAACGAACTAAAAGGAAATTTGTATCATCAACAAGACAAAAAAGTAGTTAGTGGTGGTAGGGAGTCAATGGCTGATTGCCTAACCTTTTCTGAATTATGGCTGGTGTGTTTCAAATTTTTCTTTCTGCTCTGCAATGGTCAAATATATCATCTCATGTCCGTTTCTTTAGAATTCTTTTGCAAAAAATAAAAAGGAACTTTTTGTTCATATGCTTGCACTTATAACAATGGTGATTCTTTGTTCAGAATTTAAAATATTCTTCTAAGGGCCCATGCGATTCTGGTTTTCTTTAAGAAAAAAATAGTATAAATTTCAAAAGATTAATGTCGATTTTAATGAGATTCTTGTAGGAATAACTTCTTTGTGGGTATCCTTCTTCTACTTCTTCATTTGAGTTTTGGAATCCTTAGAGTATTTAATTTAAAAACTCAAAAAATGCTTTAGGTGTTTATGTTGTGGCCATGAATCATTGAGGGCTAGCCATGTTTTGTTTTGTTTGTTTCTTGGACTGTTGAAAAAAGGAGTTACAATGAAAATGATCATGTGCTAATTTGTTAAGACTAGATGAGTGGTGGTATGGGATGGACTATTTCAGTGGAAGCATGTGGGCAGGTTTTAATAAATCGTTAACAGAATTTCTAGTAACCCAATAAACACTTTTGAATATAAAATTTAAGAATTTTTCTATTAAACTAAAATTTATTTATATTATTTATTGCAATTATCCGGTAAAAAACTTTATCTATAAAAGAGTAAGGCGATGAGTGACTGATGCCAAATGACCGAAGATGTCAACGAACTATTGTTTTATAATACATGGAACGCAATCTATATTTGACAACATATCATTTTGGGTTATTTTATATATACTTGGATTCTTAGATTCACTTTGGCAGTTTTGTTGAGATGTGTATTATTTTATTGTTGCAAAATAATTCCAGCCAAATCTCGGGTTTTGTTGTTTTTAAATTTTAAAAAACAACAAGTTTTATTTAAAGCGCGATGTGTATTATTTTATTGTTGTAAAATAATTCCAGCATAATCTCCGGTTTTAGTGTTTTTAAATTAAAAAAAACAAGTTTTATTTAAATAATCTTTATCTACGAAGAAATAAGGTGAAGATGGCAAAAAATCTCATATTTATTATGCATTGAAGGCCATCTATATTTGAAAATATATTAGTAGGGTTAACTAACCCCCAGTTTATGTATTCCGAAACGAAAATGTGTGCGCATGAAACACACCCAAACCTTAGTTTTTGAAATATTATTTCCTTTGCTTTGGCTTCAAAACAAAAAACAAATTTGAAAAGCACAATCAAATTTGGTAGTTTTTCTTGCGTATTCATTTTCTTATCGATATACAAAAACAGTCCCTTAGTTAAAGTTATATTTAGCCCTGTTCCTTTAAGTGCAAGAATCTTCTAGTTTTACCACTTTTAACTGGAAAAGCGTTTTTTTACTTCAGACAGCAAACAATTCATATGAGAGCAGTTTACAAATGTTACTATCTTGCCGGTTTTACCATTTTCAAATGTAAAGGAACATACCATTTATTGGTTACATTGTTGAGCATACATTTAGGCGGAATGATCTTTCAATTAAATAAACGGAAGAATAACTTAAAAGACGAAAGCGGCCCACTCCCTATTTTTATAAAATTAAAAACTTCACTTTGCATGTTAACATTTTATATATTATTTTTATAAGTTTAAATGTTGCTTAAGTTTTTGTTTTAAACCAATTATCTTTTTACAAAATAAATAATAAATTACAGCAACAAAACACAGCATACGGAAGTCGCAACTCTTTATGTCAAATGATAAATGAGAGCTCTTAGCGAAAGAATGTTTTCTCATCCGCCAAAAAAAAAGATATATGACCTTTGATTCTGAAGAAAACCACGAAATGTTATGTAACATTATCCTCTGGTGAACCTCGGCTTCTTGACTTTTATCTTTCATGACTAATGACAACAGACAAAATCGCCAAAATAATCTCAGTTTCTTGCAAAGTTATGTGCAAAAAACTGTCATCGCCTTCTTTGTTTTGGTAGACAGAGACATATTTCAGGTAATTATAATACTGGTTAAATCATTAACAAGATGTATGAGAGAAAATATTGCGAATATGGTTGTAAGAAATTAACCAAGAAATAAATTTACGTACGATAAGAATTTATTTTTGTTAAATAAATTAGGAAGTGTTTTAAGATGGAACAACATGGAAATGTGAGAAGAATTTTTTTACGAGAAAAAATATATGTATGTATGGCATGTGAAATATGTATAAAGTATGTGAAACATCATTAAAACCACAAGGGAAGATTACTGTTTAACAGCAATTCCTTTAACATAATATTTACATTCAATGACAATTTAAGACTAAGTGGATCCGTAAAGATATAATCTTAACGGAAAGAAGTCTTTCTTTATTGAGAAAATTTGTAAATGTATAATAGACTTCGTTATATCTCAGTTATATAAATTTATATGCATATATAAACACACCACCTGCCGGACAACGTTTCAAACAGATAACAAGCGAAGACACGCACCTCTGATAGCAACATACATTTTGCTAATATTTAGCCTGGAAGATAGATGGAAGTAATATCCTTGAATTATTGGTTTTATAGGGCCGTTTTATTTAAGGAAACTTTTGAGACTTCTCCAGGAGCGATGTTGATGTAGAAAGGTGATTAATTTAGAACGTCGCGTCGGTGTTAGGTGTAACTGTTAAGGTTGAAGTATAGAGGGCGTTATATTATATACAATAGAATCACAATAAATTTTCTGCGCGATAAATCGAAAGCATCAATAATTCGTATTTTAACTCCGGGTATTAGAAAAACTCGATCATTTGTTAGAGATCAGTCTGGTTTGGATTGTGAGTTTTTGGGAGTCTGTTGTAAATTAAGCTGATATTAAAGCCAAGTAATAAACTAATTCGCACTAACAGGACAAGGGAAGACTTCTCTCATTTCAATGAGTGCAGCCCAATTATATGGGACTTCGATTTTATCGTTGAGCCCGAAGGGCATGGTTAACGACACCACTTGTGGAGAAGTTTTACATGGGTGAAACCCATTGCTCCACGTGTCATTTTGAGGCGGATTTTTATACGACATTCTTTCTAAATCTCCAAATCCCCAACTTATTTCGCGGCCGTAAGCATTGGCCTAAATACTGCAATACGATTTTTATACTTATTTAAATATTGGGTAGAATATTAAAATATAAAACCATAAAAAATCTTTGAGAGTAACTAGCACAAAAAACGCAACAAAAATGTACGTATAGATGGCGTTATGACGTCCATAACAGCATGGTGTATCTTTTTGTAATTTTCGTGACATTGCAAGGAGAACTTTCAAAATTACAGCCTTACCTCGCACCTTCAAGAAAGGAAAAAAATCATAGTTCATCTTCGGTAACAAACAATTGTGCTAAATTTGGATATAGATGGCGTTTTTGCACACACACACACCAATATATAATATCAAGTATCTGTTTGTAATTGTAGTTCCAGTCGAATGAGAACTTTTAGAATATACCTTACTTTCTCGCACGTTCGAACTAATGATAGCCTTATTGAAAAATTAAAAAAAATTCCACTTCAACCCCTGGAACAAAAAAGTTGTACTAAATGTAAAGTATAGATGACGTTATTGCAACATATAACAACACCACAAAAATATTTGCAATTTTCATCTCGATCGAAGACACACTTTTAGAATCCCAGCACTATCTTGCACTTTCGATCTAATCGTGACCTTTCTGATAAACTTCAAGTTCAGCCTCCGAAACAAAAATAATTTTAAATTTGAAGTATTGATGGCGCACATATAAAATCAAGTATCTATTTCGAATTTTCGTGGCTATCAAAGGTGAACTTTTAGAATTAATTTATTATCGCGTAATTTCGAAGCAATTATGACCTTTCTGACAAAATCAAGTTCAGCCTTTGGAAAAAAGTAATTGTAGATTCAGTCGAATGCGAACTTTTAGAATATATCCTCCTTTCCTAGCACGTTCGAACTAATGGTAGCCTTATTGAAAAATTAAAAATTCAATTTCAACGTCTGGAAATTTTTTTTACTAAATTTGAAGTATAGATGGCGTCATTGGAACATATAACAACATCACAAAAATATTTGCAATTTTTTTTTGTTTTTTCAAAATAGTCTGGCTTAATCCCATTGTTGTTGTTTTAATATTTTAAAACAACTATTTTATTAGTGGAAAAGATTTGGCATTGCTCGCCAAGGGGTAAGGCAGGGAATACTATAGTTTCGATCCACGCCACTGGATCTCATCAGTTCCCTTGTTTCTTGTTTGTGGATATTCTCCACCGAAGTTATTTTTCAATAACTTCTTCAACAAGAAACTTTTTATACCCAAACATCAATCGTCAGCTCGAAGTATAAAGGTAAGCAAAGAAAAAAGTTCAATGAGAAGTTTTTCCTTGGCAACCTCATACAACTCCGACGAAAGTGTCTGCGAAAACAATTCAAACCTCTTCCACTTGTATGTGTCGTCGAGTTTCGACAAATGCACACACCAAAATTTGGTTGGTCTGCTTTACAGCAAAAACAACACACGTCGTGCCAGTGTCTTCAATTTGAAGCATTGTGGCGTTTTTTTTTTTATTGGGATAGCGTTTGCAATTTTGTTTTGGTGTGTGCATTTGTCGAAACTCGACGACACATACAAGTGGAAGAGGTTTGAATTGTTTTCGCAGACACTTTCGTCGGAGTTGTATGAGGTTGCCAAGGAAAAACTTCTCATTGGACTTTTTTCTTTGCTTACCTTTATACTTCGAGCTGACGTTTGATGTTTGGGTATAAAAAGTTTCTTGTTGAAGAAGTTATTGAAAAATAACTTCGGTGGAGAATATCCACAAACAAGAAACAAGGGAACTGGTGAGATCCAGTGGCGTGGATCGAAACTATAGTATTCCCTGCCTTACCCCTTGGCGAGCAATGCCAAATCTTTTCCACTAATAAAATAGTTGTTTTAAAATATTAAAACAACAACAATGGGATTAAGCCAGACTATTTTGAAAAAACAAAATTGCAAACGCTATCCCAATAAAAAAAAAAACGCCACAATGCTTCAAATTGAAGACACTGGCACGACGTGTGTTGTTTTTGCTGTAAAGCAGACCAACCAAATTTTGGTGTGTGCATTTGTCGAAACTCGACGACACATACAAGTGGAAGAGGTTTGAATTGTTTTCGCAGACACTTTCGTCGAAGTTGTATGAGGTTGCCAAGGAAAAACTTCTCATTGGACTTTTTTCTTTGCTTACCTTTATACTTCGAGCTGACGTTTGATGTTTGGGTATAAAAAGTTTCTTGTTGAAGAAGTTATTGAAAAATAACTTCGGTGGAGAATATCCACAAACAAGAAACAAGGGAACTGGTGAGATCCAGTGGCGTGGATCGAAACTATAGTATTCCCTGTCTTACCCCTTGGCGAGCAATGCCAAATCTTTTCCACTAATAAAATAGTTGTTTTAAAATATTAAAACAACAACAATGGGATTAAGCCAGACTATTTTGAAAAAACAAAATTGCAAACGCTATCCCAATAAAAAAAAAACGCCACAATGCTTCAAATTTGCAATTTTTGTCTCAGTCGAAGACAAACTTTTAGAATTCCAGCCCTATCTCGCACTTTCGGTCTAATCGTGACTTTTCCGATAAAAATTCAAATTCAGCCTCCGAAACAAAAATAATTCTAAATTTGAAGTATTGATGGCGCGCATATAAAATCAAATATCTATTTCTAATTTTGGTGGCTGTCAAAGGTGAACTTTTAGAATTAATTTATTATCTCGTAATTTCGAAGCAATCGTGACCGTGAAAAAATCAAGTTCAGCCTTTGGAACAAAAAATGCTAAAATTCAAATATAGATGGCGTTTTGTGCCACTTTCGAACCAGTTTGGTTGACCTTATTGAAAAAATTCAAGATGCAATGTTCAGTTCTAAAAACCTATGTATATCAATATATAACAGAGTTAAGCGATCAGTAACTCCCTGATTGATCACTGATGCTTGGTTGAAATATTTGAAATTAGACTGGAAATTGGAATTATGAAAATATAGTTTAGGCAACATTCAGCCCTGTTTATATTCCTCAACTAAATGTTGGCCATATTTATGAGGGTTTCATTAGCAACATAATTCGGATGTCTCCTTCTCTCTTTGAATAAATTATATGCATAAGGAATGTTTGAAATATTTTTGAGAAACTACAAAAGCAGTACGTCATATTTAATAATATACAAATGGCTATATAATATCTATGTCTTATACCACAAAACAACAACTTAATTTATATTTCTATGTAAATAATATAACAACAATTACATTAATTTCCTTGAATTTCATCAGAATTTAATTCCAAACGGTCTGCCATGACCTGTATAGACGACACAACTACGTAAATTAGACCGTGACTTTTTCCAAAAATTTGCCACAGATTGAAATGTCTCAAGTGCCAAAATCAATAATCATTGTTGACGTATGAAATCTTAAAAATCAGATATTTTCTTCCTACACTGTAAAAGTTAAGGAAAGGCAAAAATGGAAATAACTGGAAAAGTGGTATAGAGAAAAAGAAAAGGTAAGTGTATAATTAACACCTAGCTATAGGAATGAAATAGTTTGAATGTGAATGTTACTCATGGCTTTCATATTAGCTACATACAAAATAAAATAATATTTATTGTTTAAATAATGTAATAAATTGGAGTTTAATTATTGCATGTCAATTTTATGGCATGTAAATTTTATGTGGAATACCAAAAATTCCAACATATTTTTTTTTTTGCTTTAACAGCACCTGAAGTGTACTGGAAAATTACTCTTTAACCTCTACAGAATCATCATTCAAACAAAAAATGATTTAGATGACTGAAAGTGAAAGTCCGGCAGCTGTCTTCAAAAGAGTCAATTGTCCGCCGGCTCTGCATCTGTGTCAAATATTGCAAAAGTCATAAGTTGGTCTTTTATGACATTACCTGATGCTAGGCGGCGGTTGTTGGTAGATCAACAAAAAATCTTAGGTTTTTTCTCCTTGTCTTGTACTGGCAAGTTAATATCAAGCCATCACTCTGTCATTCAACTGTTTCCAATAAAAGTTGACCATCAATTAAACACAAAGTGCGTGCGTGCGTTTGTGTCTTGGCCCTTTGGTGGCATATGCCATTTGTGGTTTGTCGACAAATAACCAAAAAATTCGAGTCTACATCACCAAGGAGACCACCTTCCAAAAACGTATTAAAGTACAATACAATAAAGATCTACAGCAGCGTTCACATACATATTCCAAATGCCTGCCCGGGTTGTAAAGGTATTTTTTTTTTCTCAAGAAAACAACCAAAAATGAAAACATTTATAAAATCAGTTGGAGGCTTGACAATCAAAATGAAATCAAAATTGAAATGAAATGATATAAATTTTGTTGCAGTTTATAAATCATTTAATTTCCCCAAGGTGTGTGTATAGCCAACAAGTTCCAATAAATCTCAGATGGCCCGTTGTTTATCTTTAAAATTGTTTACATTTTTTTTGCAAAGGGAGGGGAGGATGTAATAAAATGGAAGAGGGAAGGGTACATGAAGACCAAAAAATATATTGTGGGAATTATGGTGGATGACTTGTATTACAAATCGAACATTTGAGGATACTAAAAGAAAGGTTAAGTTTAAAGATGCACAGACACCAAAACAGTGACCACTTTACTCGAAGATTGTGTTCATCATGGATAGATTTGAAGAGTAATAAAAGTTACTATGTACCACACTTAAATCGGATCTCAGGGACGCTATGGTAGTTTATTTCTTTCTTTTTTAAACCTCTCAAGCTTTAGAGTAACAAGATTAAATTTACACTATAAATTTCATTTTATTTTCGCACTCACCTTCATACATCTGAGCATATTGAGGAAAGCCTGCAGCTCTTAGCCATTTACATGCTTCAACGGCTTCGATTTCTGTAAAATGAATAAAAAGCAATAATTAATGGATTATACAAATAATTAAAAACATAAATTAAAGTTTAATATGCAGATTTCAAATTAATAACATGTAATTAAAAAATCAATAATTATCAATTAAAAAATGCAATGGTATCTGGAGGAAATAAATATCATTTTGAGGAAGTATATTTTTTATGCACACTTGAGATTATGATTGTAAATTTAAAAATTAATTGCAATAATTAAAACAACAGTAAATGCTTGAAGGGTTCATTGGTGGCAATTTTTGTAATGGAATAAACATTATTTAGCATCAATGTATTGGTAGGTTCATGGTTTCCATAAATTAAAATAAAATGCGACAATATTTTAAAGGATTTTATCAATTTATATTGATTTCATTTATTCTAACAGATAGTTCACTTTGTTATGATTAGAAATGAGCCTCAAGGAAATTATGTTTTTAGACCTCATATATATTAAGACTGGAGATGGTCGCGTGCCTAAAAAATTAGACACGAACAGGGATCAGAATGTTTATGAATTTTCACTGACTAACACGAAAAATGAGACAAAATCGATTAATTGTCAATGAGAGCCGAACCTAACATTTTCTGAGCGACATTTTTGCAGAACATTTCGAAGCTGAAAAACGTCATCTTGTGATACTTTTATAACGGTTCTTAAAATAAGGAACGAAAAGGACATAGAAGGAAGGGAGTTAGAAGGTCGATATGCTCTACGAAAATAATCCTCATTCGATTTGACTGCAGACATGTCATCTCATAAATAAGCTAAAAAACCTTAAAAAATATATAACGCTACTTTCAGATGGCTTACAGGGTCTTCAGCAGAAACTTCATCACGCCATTACTCGGAAGTTCAACTCACGGCGGATCAGCTCTTCGGGATTCTTAATCTACGCACCAAGGGCTTTCATCGCCAAAAGTGTAACCAGAGAGATATTGAAAATGAAAAATCCAAGAATACTGCACGAGTACTCACAGCCCAAACATTTTTCGGTAGACGTGACCCAAAACTCTGGGTTTTCTGAGTAATCGATTTGGTCCAAACATTGTATATCGTAATTTTTGATTAAGAGCATATTAAGAGGTATTCGGGTAACGCTTTGGAATTTATACTTGTTCCACAAACATCCCAGAAGGGACAAGGGAGACTTCTCTCATATCAGTGAGTGCACCCCGATTCATATTAGCTCAATGATATATGGGGCCTACAGTTTATCGCCGAGTCCGAACGGCGTGTCCTAAGACACCACTTGTAGAGGAGAGAAAATTATGATTATAGGACATTTAAATCCACCACTCCTACTATTTTAGTTTTGTCATCAGTCAAAGGCTGAGAGTGTTGAGTTTTTGACAACACCCAACAGATTTTTTTTTCTTTCTTTTATTTTCTTACCCCCAGTTTATGTATTTCGAAACGAAAATGTGTGCGCATGAAAGACACCCAAACTTTAGTTTTTGAAATATTATTTCATTTGCTTTTGCTTCAAAACAAAAAACAAATTTGAAATACACACTCAAATTTGGTAGTTTTTCTTCCGCATTCGTTTTCTTATCGACATACATAAACAGGTCCTTAAACTTGTATCGCTAAGAACCCAGCAAAATGTTCGATGCCAAAGATGCCATTCAATCATGGGTGCAAGTGATCTGGCATGTCATCTTTTTAGCATCTTCATCGATGAATTTTATATGAGCGTGTACTCCAAAAGATGCTATTCTTTTTTGGATCCAAAACATCTCATTAACACCAATGCTTTGACATGTCATTTTCAACAATGCTTTGGCAAGTCATTTCCACCAATGCTTTGCATGTCATTTTCACCAATCCATTGCAATGACATTATCTTTACGACGAGAGTTTTAACAACGTTGGTTGTGATTTCGAGTCTCCGACAACATCAAGACTATTATAAATAATTAATTTTATACATTTAGAAAAATGTGTATAAATAAAAACACAAAATTCATCTCTATTGGATCGATTGAATGGGTTCAAATGTTGATGAAAGATCGAATCTTTCACGACATCGTTTGAACCAATGCAAAAGATTCCATGAAATCACGTCATCGCATGGAACCCCTTCCTTCAAATTTTGCTGGGAATAAATATCGTTAAATTTCAATACATTTGATAGACGTTTACCCTAAAATGATGCCCATCAATTTCAATTTCTCAGACTGTCTTTATAAAAATTACACTTTTGAAATATGGATGACCTGACACACCTGAAAATTCACGACGGAAGCCACTTCATCTTTAGTTGGTTTTTCTGTACCGTCATAGGTTCAGAGTATTTAGTTGTCGGCAAAGCCAACTGATTGTTTTTTACTTGTCAATTTTGAGTCGATAAGAAACAACGGCCTTAAATGTATTCAATTTTAATATATTCCAATCAAATTCAATTTCTATGACAGTCTCATTTATAATAAAGAAAAATCTTGAAAAACAGATGGCGTTATAGCTGATACTTACCCCACAAAACACAGACATTTACGCCGTAAAATAACTTATTTTGTCGCCTACGAAAATTTTATTAATGTAAATTTATAATTATTATTAATAAAATTTTCGTAGACGACAAACGAAGTTTTTGTACGGAGTAAATTTTGAAATATAAATAGATTTTTGTACACTCATATGTTGAGAAACAACACCACGTAATTTTTAATAAATTTAATTTGATTTAAATATATTCCTCCTAAAAGTATGCCCATCAATTTTAATATTTCAGACAGTACCTCTGATTTATGTATCGGCTAAAAGAGCCATCGTAGCCTCAGAGAGAATTTTCCTTTCCTCTCAACTCACACAATTAATACAACAATGGGCTCACACAATAACAGCTCCTTAAAGTATGCTAAAGAAAATATGGTACCGATATCTGCTCTAATAATAAAGCAAATTTTGAAATACAGATGGCGATATAGCTTAAGTAAAAGATTGAGTACATATATATTTTCATTAAAGTTCACATTATCAAATTACTTTCCGTCCGCGAGGTGGCATATCAATGATAGTAGACTGGTTCTGTCTTCAGCGTAATACTATATGACCTTTAGCCAAAATAAATGCTGCTACATTTGTAAAGCATTAAAATATGATTTTGCCTGGATTTGAATTCGTTCTGCGCCACAGTGATACACAATGGAGTAACACTCAGTTTTACATAATTTTACAAACTGTTTGCTATTTCATATTGTTTAATTTAACATTTCTCTGCAACACACAACCTTCAAGCAACAATAAGCTTAAATAAAAAAGTAAATAAATAAAAATAAAATTGCCTTATCATTTCGTTTTCATCTATTTTCCACTTCTCCTGTCACTCATAATATTTCTTTTGATATTCCTTAAAGTGTATCTTAAGTCTATAAAAAGTTTCTTATCATATACCTTCCTTTATCCTGACGACATCATTCATTCATTTGCCCATTATTCTATTATTTAATAAAATGTTAAGGTTTTCCTATCCTTCATCATTGTAGATTTTTTGCCAGCCTTGCCTTCTAACAACTAAGGTTATTTATTTTGTCTGTTCAACTATTTCCATGGTTACAACAACAACAGGAACAACAACAAAATCTATAAAAAAATGTTATTGGCATTTAATTTCCTCCCTTTTAAAAGTGGACCAGAAAAAAATATGCAGGGCGGTAGTAGAAATATGTTGCCTACTTTTCAGCAAACACATGAAAGTGATAAAATGCTATGGCCACTTGGGAATGGAACTAAATACACTTAGAACTACAACATATTCGATATTTTTAACTTAATATTGTTATTTTCTTCGGACTTTAATCCAAGATTTTCTTTTTTTGAAATAATTAATTGAGACTCAAATTAGTGGAGACGTAGAGTAGTTCTAATCAAACGGACTTTAATTAAACAAATTGTGTTTTCAAACAATAAATTAGTGGAGGCGTACATTGGTTTTGAAGGATTTGTTGTTGAGCGGACGGATAATTAAACGGACTTTAACTAAATTGTTTGTTAAATAATAAATTAGTGAAGACGTAGTAATAGTTCTGAAGATATTTATAATTGGTTTGAGCTGAATTATGTTATAATAAAATGAATATTTATTACCTGATAGATTTTATTTTACCAGACCCCTTCGGGAATCTGTCTTTACTACTAATCTGTTGTGATCGTTGTAGCAGCATATAATGCTAGGTTGGCAGCCACTGGTCGAGACACTTTTGGTTTTGGGTCAATCCAGTACGAAAGCACCCGCTGGCTGGTGGGATTGACTACTAATCTGTGATTAATATCCCTGCATTGTTCGCTTTTAGACACAAGTAAAATCTATTTTTTTAAATTATAGGGCCTAATTTCTCCAAAATATGAAATACAGATGCCGCCAAAGCATATTTATCATATCGAGGATTCCTTTGGCATTTATAATATGAAATTAATTTTATTCGTTATATAGCCACATCCTAAGATCAAATCTCTATTCCTATGAACTCAAATCGTGTATTTTGTACCATAGTGAATGCCAGCAAAAATCCCACTAGTTTATGACTAGTACCATACATACACTTGCCACTTTCATGCAAGAAAAGTGAGAGTATTATCGATTCTAACATACATTTACATCAATTTATGATTTGATTTGAAATATCAATTTAGTTTGGATTTAACGGAAGATTGTAAGCGGATTATTTTGTTAACGAATTGTAAAAGATTTACATATTTATTCACAGTGATGTTTGTAAAAACACATTGAAAACATATAGTATGTGTGTATGTAGATATATTGCCACTAGACAAACAAATATTGAGAATATAACTAGATCAAAATTCAATAAAGAAAAATAAATATTAAATGGTAAAAATAAATATTAAATAATTAAATTGAGAACATGATGTTTTTTATATTATTACTGAGGTAGGGGACGTTTCAAATAATAAAAGCTAACGAACAATGTAGTGAAACCTTAAACGCCTTACAAAAAACTAGGAGAAACCAATGAAACTAAAAAGTTGGCTAACAAAAATATAAATTTAATAGAAGCACACTCTTGAATTTTGTCAATTTCCAAAAATCTTTAAATTTTAATGTACAGGGTAACATGGGGCAGTATTGTCACTTGTGGTTCAGAAAGCGAACGCCGCACTGTGGTTCAGAAATCGATTTTCATGACCAAAACCTCAATGTTTTGTCGTCACCTATTGTTAAATTCTATATGGGATTTGATAGTAAACATATTGAAACTAATAACCTGTTTCACTAAAATGGTTCGAATTGAAATTCGTTGAAATTACTACCAAACTCCAGTTGTTGTAGAATATTTTTCTTTGATTGAAAACAAAAATGAATCAAATATTTTTCTAAAATCAGAAGTTTGGTAGTAGCTCGAACGTATTTGAATTCGAATCGTCTTAGTGAAACAGGCTATAAGAAAACCAAAAAATTAGGTCAAATTGTTAGAAGGTGAGGGAGCAGTGTTTTTACGTCCAACGTAGCCTAAATACCAAATTTCAGCCATTTCGGTGGGTTGTTGGGCCACGAACTTCAAAATACCGAAACGCGGGAGGTACCGTTCTATGGGGGCGTGAACCTGTACCGAAAATTTTTTGTGGGAATTTTTTTACCCCCAATTAAGACTTAATACTAAATTCCAAAACCTGCAAAATACCGAAAATCGGAAGTTACCGTTCATAGGGGGCTATATGAAGGCGTGGATCTATACCGACAAATTTATAGTGGAAAGTTGAATACCCCAACGAGGAATAAATACAAAATTTCAGCCATTTCGGTGGAATATTGTGGTCATAACGTTCAAGACACCGAAAATCGGGAGGTACCGCTCTATGGGAGCTATATCAAGGCGTGGACCTGTACCGACAAATTTCTGGAGGAAAGTTTAATATCCCAAACGAAGACTAAATGCCAAATTTAAGCCATTTCGGAGGAATATTGAGGCCACAGCCTTCAAAATACCGAAAACCGGGAGGTACCGTTCTATTGGGGCTATATTAAGGCGTGGACCAGTACCGACAAATTTCTGGTGGAAGGTTCTATACCCCTTACGAAGACTAAATGCCAAATTTCAGCCATTTCGAAGGAATATTGAGGCCACAACCTTTAAAATACTGAAAATTGGAATGTACCGTTCTATGGGGACTATATGAAGGCGTTGATCTATACCGACAAATTTAGAGTGGAAAGTTGAATACCCCCCAACGAAGACAAAATACCAAATTTCAGCCATTTCGAAGGAATATTGAGGCCACAACCTTCAAAATACTGTAAATCTGGAGGTACCGTTCTATGCGGGCTATACCAAGGCGTGGACCTGTACAGACAAATTTCTGGGGGAAAGTTTTGTACTCCTAATAAAGATTAGATACCAAAATTTCAGCCATTTCGGTGGAACATTGAGGCCACAACCTTCAAAATACCGAAAATCGGGAGGTACCGTTCTATTAGGGCTATATTAAGGCGTGGACCTGTACCGACAAATTTCTGAGATAAAGTTTTATACCCCTAACGAAGACTAAATATCAAATTTAAGCCATTTCGGAGGAATATTGAGGCCAAAACCTTCAAAATATTGAAATTCGGGAGGTACCGTTCTGTGGGGGCTATGTTATGGCTTGGACCTGTACAGACAAATTTCTAGTGGAAGGTTTTATACCCCCAACGAAGACTAAATGCCAAATTTCAGCCATTTCGAAGGAATATTGAGGCCACAACCTTTAAAATACTGAAAACTGGAATGTACCGTTCTATGGGGACTATATGAAGGCGTTGATCTATACCAAATTTCAGCCATTTCGGTGGAATATTGTGGCCATAACCTTCAAGATACCGAAAATCGGGAGGTACTGCTCTATGGCAGCTATATCAAGGCGTGGACCTGTACCGACAAATTTCTGGTGGAAGGTTTATACCCCCAACGAAGACAAAATACCAAATTTCAGCCATTTCGAAGGAATATTGAGGCCACAACCTTCAAAATACTGTAAATCGGGAGGTACCGTTCTATGGGGGCTATATGAAGGCGTGGACCTGTACAGACAAATTTCTGGGGGAAAGTTTTGTACTCCTAATAAAGACTACGAGTAAATACCAAAATTTCAGCCATTTCGGTGGAACATTGAGGCCACAACCTTCAAAATAGCGAAAATCGGGAGGTACCGTTCTATTAGGGCTATATTAAGGCGTGGACCTGTACCGACAAATTTCTGGGGGAAAGTTTTATACCCCCAACGAAGACTAAATACCAAATTTAAGCCATTTCAGAGGAATATTGAGGCCACAACCATTAAAATACCAAAAATTGGGATGAACCGTTCTATGGTGGCTATATGAAGGCGTGAACATGCACCGACAAAATTCTGGGGGAATGTTTTATATCCCCAACAAAGACAATGTACTAAATTTCAGCCACTTCGGTGTGATAATAAAGCTAAAACCTTCAAAATACCGAAAATCGTTCTATGAGGGCTATATAAAAACGTGGACCGATATAGCCCATTTGCAATACCAAATATCCTAGGAGCAATAGAAACTTCTATACCAAATTACAAAGCTCTATCTTAAAAATTGCGAGATGTATCTTGATTTCAACAGACGGGCATGGTTATATCGTCTTAGAATTCTACTCTGATCAAGAATATATATACTTTATAGGGTCTCCGATGAATATTTCCATGTGTTACAAACGGAATGACAAATTTAATTCTACCTTCCGTATTATGGAGGAGGGTATAAAAAACGATTCTGAACCACTGTGCGCCGATTTTACATAAAGATTGTCCCATGTTACTCTACCTTAGTAAATATATGCAAAATCTATAATAATTAAATATAAATGTAAACGGAAGTAGCCTAGTATCGCTAACTTTGGTTTATGTAGGTATCTACTTAACGAAGAAGACAACATACTTCCCAACTGAGAATCCCTAAGGGCTTCTTTTTTCAGTGAGTCATTACACGTGTATTTTGTGCACATATTAATTACATTTGTATCCATGTCAAAGAAGCTGAATGAAAATACACACACCGAGGGTAGATTTCAATCTTTCAAAATGCTATACAACCACCTGTATCCCGACTGGATACCCATATATGTACATGTGTCAACGAAGTCTATAAAAAATACATTTTATTCTCAATTGATTAATTTTTTCTGTAATTATGTAATCACTTCTCCTCCCTTACCCTCACACATATTTTTAATGCTGGAGGCTATTTAAAACCCATTTGAAAAAATAAGGGAAAATCAAAGAATTTCCTAGAGGAAAAGAACACAATCGCAACACAAAAAATAAAGAGGGACGGTGGGAATGCTCACTTATAGGCGCGTGTCTATACAAATTTATTTAGGTCTAATAGCACCTTAATACCATAAACTTCAATCGATGATGATGATCATCATCATCAACGTCATTAGCATCAATAGATAAATAATGGTTGGTAGGTGGTCATGGACCATAGACAAACATATAATACGAAAACACACTCTTACACACACTTTTAACATATACATACACATTTATATAGATAGATACTGTAGCTGTTTTGTGCGGTATGTTAGCCACAACTCATCTTCATTCACCTAGCCACTTCACTTAACATTGCCCTGGGTCTTATTTAGAATGTTTAGAATTATGCAGAGGGAATAACAAAAACACAAAACCACTCTTCGCTGCTGCTGCATAGCGTAAAAAAGCGGTATGTTTCCCACCTTTTTGCTATTATAGCTTAAATCGATTTAATAGATTCACTCATCTATAAAGGAAAATATGAACAAGTTGTGTGTCGGTGAGTGTGGATGGTCATCGAATGGGTTCAAAGGGTTACAAGCAAGAAGGGAAGAGAAAAAGATGATGAAGATACTTTGAATGTGTGTGAAGTGTTGTATTCTATGGCCTATTTTTGTGGCACGCGAATGATGTTCTTGATGCAGCAGGGAGAGATTCACAATCTAGTAGCCTATATACCACAATGCCACACTTTCATTTACAGTTGACCTCTTTAACAGGGTGAAGAGAAAATAAAATGCCAACAAAGAAGAACAAATAACAGTACATCAATGTATTTCCACGTTAGAAAGGGGCAGCAAGTTGTAAAACATTGTTGTTATTGCTGTTTTTAAAGGCCCATCTAACTAAAAGTATTACATTGTTTGGTATGATTTGTTTCGTTTACACTTTCTTGACATGTTCTTGCTTCTCAAAATTAGTATAGCCATAAACTGAATGATTTAAATGTCCCCTTCCGGGTGAAATTAATTTTTAATTAAAAAAACAGCAACAAATGGCTGGCTGATGAAATGTAATTAAGCTTTTTAATAGGCGAAAGAAGAATTAAGTAAACTTGATACAGTTTACACAATAAACCTTACACAATAAACCTGATTAAAGAACTTGGTGCAGAATATTTAATTTTGCTTAAAGGGAAAAATGTTTCAAAGGAAATGAATTATTTAAATATTACATAATTGAATAAAGAGCTTTTGTAAAGTGGAATAAGAGGCATGAGCCACTTAAATCTCCTTTCTGTTTGTGTGGTAAGTGCTTGATATCCGTTTAAATATATTAATAAACATGACCTTTGTCTCCTTTGCATCATCGTCGTAATATGAAATTCCCAGGAGAGATTGCCATTTTAACTAATGATTTAGATATATATGTATAATGTCACACACACACTAATGCACCTAATTTATGATGATGATAATGACACAGTGTTAACAGTCCTTAAATTACATACGTATAGTTTTGTATGACAATGACATCAGAGATGTCAAGAAATGTCATGGCAATGCATGTAAGCTGAACTCACTACAATAGGGTGGGCAATGAAAAAAGAAATATGAATAACAAATGCGTTGTATATATTTTCTCATGAAAAGGATGTTTTAAAAGTATGGACATTAAGGACGCCCTAAAGTATGCTACAAAGAAACACTTAACGCAGAATATTAAGATAGCGTCTCACACATAGATTGCGTTCGTTAAATAACATGCTAATTTTACACGTTTCATGCTTTTCTAGACAAATGTTCGAGAACTTCCTCTATATTAGGAGGAAAGGAGTATAGAAATGAATATGTTGCCAAAAATTTCGAGTCGATCGGACAATTCCATAACGCCGCTATCTACAGCTACAAAAACACAAGTTTGCAAGTTTTCTTAGTGAGGGAAAGGAGCAATTGAGCAGCCTAAGTTTCTTGTCTGTGGAAACTGTAGAGCCATGACGGCCAAGACATTGCTGCTTACTCAATTAGCAGCAGAACACAAAACAACCACCATTAGTTTTACACACGAACTGTAACCACAAAAGTTGCGCAAGCGCAAGCAACACAAATGCCTATGCACGCGAGCACAGGATTTAATGTTGCTTTTTGTTTATGTTTCTTTTCTCTGCTGGCCACCAATAGTAGAGTGTGAGCTGTGGTTTGGATTTAATATTGTCGTACATTGGAATATCAACAAGGAGATCCTATGCGATCACATCGAAGATTTTAAATTTTATGTTTTAAACTTTGAATTTTAAATTTAATTTTTTAAATTTTAATTGTTTAATTTTAAATTTTTATTATACATTTTAAAATTTAGGTTTTAAATTTTAAAATTTAAATTTTCTATTATAAAATTTTAATTTTAAATTGTTATTGTTTTATTTTTATTTTTAAAATATATATTTTATATTTAAAATTTAAAAATTTTAAATATAAAATATTAATTTTTATTTATATTCTTTAATTTTAAATTATAAATTTTAAATTATAAATTTTAGATTTTAAAAGTAAGATTTCAAATTTTAGATTTTAACTTTTGTATTATAAATTTTAAATTTTTATTTCTAAATTTTATTTTTATTTTTTTTTAATTTAAGATTATTATTATTTTATTTTAAATTTAATTTAATTAATATTTTATATTTTAATTTTTATTTTTTCATTTTATATTTTAAATTTTTAGTTTAAAATTTTATATTATACATTTAAAATTCTAAATTTTATTTTTTTAATTTTAAATTATTATTTTGTTATCTTTAATTTTAAAATGTAAATTTTATATTTAAAATTTTAGGTTTCAAATATTAAATTTTTTGTTTCAAATTTTAAATTTTTATTTTTTTTTCACTTTTTCAAATTTTTAAGTTTATAATTTAAATTTTTAATTGTAAATTTAAAATTTTAAATATTAAATTTTTATGTATATTGTTAAATTTGTAATATCCTTTTCAAAATAGTCAGGCTTAATCCCATTTGAAAAGCAAAATAGAAGTCGTCATCCCAAATAAAAAAACGCCAACCGTCTTAAATTTTTAAATTTAAATGTTAGATTTTATATTTTATTTTTAAATTTTTATTTTTAAATTTTAATTTATTATTCTTTTATTTTTAATTTTAAAATATATTTAAAATTTAAAAATTTGAAATATTAGATTTTAATTTTTATTTCTATTCTTTAATTTTAAATTTTATTTTATAAATCTTAAATTCTAAGTTTTAGATTTTAAATTTTATATTAAAAATTTTTATTTTTTAATTTTAAATTATTATTTTTTATTTTTAATTGTAAAATATATATTTTATTTTTTAAATTTAAAAAAATAAATATTAAGTTTTTATTTTTATTTTTTAAATTTTTTATTAAGAATTTTTTATTATAAATTTAAAATTTTAAATTTTATATGATGTATAAATTTAAAGTTTTTATTTCTATATTTTATTTTTCATTTTTTTAATTTTATATTATAATTTTTTTATTTTTAATTGTCTGATATACATGTATATTTTAAATTTTAATTTTTATTTTTTAACTTTTTAATTATATATTTAAAATTTTTAGTTTAAAATTTTATATTATTAATTTAAAATTCTAAACTTTAGATTTCAAATTTTGTGTTATAAATTTTTATTTCTAAATTTTATTTATTTTTTTTTAATTTTATATTTTTAATTTTATGATATATATTTATTATACTTTAATTTTAATTTTTTATTATATATTTTAAATTTTATACTGTTAATTTAAAATTCTAAATTTTAGATTATAAATTTTAAATTTTTATTTCTAAATGTTTTCTTTTAATTATAAATTATTATTTTGTTATTTTCAATTTTAAAATATATATATATTTAATATTTTAAATTTTTGGTTTTAAATATTAAATTTTATGTTTCAATTTGTAATTTTTTTTTATTTTTTAATTTTTATTTTTTAATTTTAAATTTTAAATTTTTAATTTCATAATTTAAATTTTAAATTAAATATTTTAAATTTAATTTTAAATATTGCATTTACAGTTGCTTATAAAACCTTATATACACTTATAACGTCCTAGGAGCACTTATAATGTCTTATAAACACTTATAAAACCACTTATGAAGCCGCAGAAGCACATATAATAACTTATAAGTGCTTATACAGCATTTAAAGTGCTTATAAGGCCTTACAAGTGCTTACTTGTATATGCGTAGTAAGCCTTTAAGGTACTCCTAAGCACTTATATGCCTTTATAAACACTTATAAGACCTTAAAACCTCTTATATATGCTTATAAGTGCTCATAACCACATAACAGCTCTTATAAGCACATATAAGACCATAAAAGTGCCTATAAGACATTTAAAGTGCTTACAAGACCTAATACTTATTATCGCTTATAGGACTTTACAAGTGCTTATATAGCCTAAAGGCCTGGGTACATAAGCTGCTTTGCCTGGTTGCCTTGCTTTTCTGCTTCATTTTTTACATAATAAAAATAAAAGAATAAAGGAGGCCGAGCAAATTTCGAACTGGGTTGCCCTTTTCTTTTTTATTCTTTTATCAGAAGCAAGCAAGGCCTTAAGGCACGTAAATAAGAACTTAGTAGCTCATAAAAGGCCTTATTAGTGCTCATAACACCATATAAGCACTTACAAGGCCTTGCCCTGCCTTACATTGATCTAAATAAGGTTATTGGAATTTTATTGTAATTGGTAATTTTGGGATACCTCAGATTCATAATTCTCAATATAATTTCCTATGACTTTGCAAAAAATCAATTTTAATCTAATTAAAATAAATCAAAGGCCACCTAGAATACCCTTAACAAATTCATACACTTAGTCTACCCTTATAGGTACATACAAAGCCCATTTCATTTACAAATTAATAGATATGTATGCATTGTGTAACGTCTGTCCGTGTGACTACTAAATGATTCTCAACAACAAATGAAAACTTTAAATTGAATTGAATAAAGTTAAACCATAGAAATAAAATAAAACTTTTTTTGCATTTAACTCTATTGTAGGTGACACTTTGTATTTTCTTTGAATGAGTAAAACCAGTTATCTCCAGAGTATATAAATATCTTTACAACTAGGTGTTCTGTTCCTATTGTGTGTGGACATACATATGCACATTTGTTGGTGACAGTATTGAATGTATTATTCCTTTTATATATTTTCTATTGTTTTCGTCTTTTGAGGTTATATTTAATAATTGACTTTAAATTTCTAACCAAGTTTAAAGAATTTATATTTAAATTACAGCACATGTATGTATGCACTTACCTAAGATAATAACCCCAAAGTATTTGCTTTTGTAATATCTGAATTAAACGGAAGTATGCCGACAAGCATACTTTAATTTATTAAATTAGATTAAATTTAATTAATATAAAACATGTACTGTAATTCAATTAAAATATTTTGCACTCTCTCGTTCCCTCTATTTTATTGGTTGCTATTCTCCATAAAGGGTAAATGTTTAATCCACATAAAAAGGTACTTGAGTGTTTTGTACAACATGGAAAGGTGGGAATTTAAATGTCGAAATCGAGTGTTGAGGATGGAGATGACGTGTATTTATGTCAGTCACAGCCCATAGCTAGGTATTTTATAATAATAGATTTATTCATTTTGATATAAAGATAACTAACATCTATGTTCATATCTATTACATGTGTTGGAAGGCCATCACAGTTTCACCTACCACGGCGATGTGGTTGGTGGTGAAGGAGTCATGGATGTTGATAATACTCTTCTGGTGTTGATGACAATCCTGACAATATTGTTATTTATTTGTTTGAACAGTAAAGGTTTATGGGTGTTATGTATATTTGCATTTCTGTGCCTGTCACCACGGACACCCTTTCGTTGAGTGGAAATTTTCCATTTAACCTGTTCGAGTTTGCAAACATTTCACCAAAGTGATATTCATTCAAGCGTAATTTGTGCAGTGCAATGCTCTATACACAAGGTCCTTTTTGCCTTTATATGGTTGATGTAATGAAAAGTCCTTTGTATTGTGCCTATCAATGTTTATGGAAGCGTATGGCTAACGCCCTCAGTGGTTGGCGGGAACAAAAAGAGCTACTATCATGGGCGGAAGTGTACAACGCGAATTCCATTCTATATAGATATGTGTGGATGTATGAACACACACTCGCATATTGCTAAAGGATATGAGTGAAAGTGTAACCACTAATTTTGGCCTTTTAATAAAACCGATACAGTGGTTGGTTGACTGTAATGAACTAGCCGCCTTTGCAGTTAATCAATGTATACATGTGTGCGTGGGACTCACGAAAAACTTTTAAATTTTATAATAATGTTATATGCAAATTCTTTGTCAATTAAATTTTAACACAATTAAGGATGGTGTGACTTTTTTGTAGGCTTTTGCTTTTTGTGATTCGGAATTGGATATAAAGTTTGCGTGGGTTTTTAAACTCGCGCATAGCAACTCTACGACATACTTATATTAAAATGACACGCATATATAGCAAAAATAAACGACAAAACATCCTTTTTCATGTATGTATATTTACAGCCTGTTCATGTATGTCGACCGAAAGGTTTCTTGCGCTTCGGAAGTGGGAAAAAATCATTTTCTGTTCATGTAAACACCTTCGAAACGAAAAACTATGCGACCGACAAGCCCTACGAAATAACACGTAAACGTACACTTTTCCATTAAATTTGGGTTTATGTATTTCGAAAGGACTGTCTCTTATAGAAAGAGAATGTCAAAATCACTCACTTGCTTTGTAGCTGCCGAGTAGAATATAAACTCGCGAATAACACCGAAAATCTTAAAACAAATTGATGCAACACAATCTTGAAACAAAATAAAAATTTTTTAGACACGTTTTAATGGGGGTTTCATTGACTATTTTGAAGAAATCAATAAAATAAAATAATTCAAAATACCGACACATTTTATTTTTCAAACAAAACAAATCACACATATTCCAATATTTGTATGTATATGTGGATTTTGTTTTCATTTCTCATTTGGCTCTCATTTATGGAACATAGTTGTACAAATGTACATTCAAATTAGTAGTATTTCGGATAGGATACGTTACGGCAGTCGCACGATAGTTTGCGAAATACATGAACGCATTTTTAGACGGAAGCGAGTGACTGCTTTCCTTTCGTACGGATTTCCGTGCGACATACATGAACAGGCGGTTAATTAAAATGAACTTTAACAGATACAAATGAAGTTCATTACAATTTAATATGGAATGAAATTTGACAATATATTTGAAAAAAAAAAAAATCCTTCGAGATTTTCGAAGCTTCTGGTTTTAAGTGATGTAAATGTGAAAATATCATTTTGTATAATATTTCCATAGGCTGGATTTTGTTCGATGAATATTTTAAATGATTATTTCTTTATAAATCTTTCTAATGTAAAATTTTCGTAGAACAAAATTTGAGCCCTTGGACTTTAAAATCTGCATATGTATTCCTTATATTGACATTTTTATTTCTTATTTTGCCAGACGTATGACTACTGTCTGTAGAGAAAAACACTTATACGCAACATAATAAATTACAAAAATATGTGTGCTTATTTGAATTAGTTTTTTTTAAATAAAGATTTTATAGCACATGACACACATATAGGCAAAAAGAGCAGGAAAAAAAAATCATTTTCCATGTTTTCATATTTAATTAAAATGGACTTTAACAGATACTATGCAGCAATTAAATATGGAATGAAATTTGACTATGTATTAAAAAAAAAAAAAACCTTCAAGTTTTTCGAAGTTTCTGGTTTTAAGAGATGTAAATGAGAAATTATTATTTTGTTTACTGTTTCCAGAGGCTGGATTTAGTTCTATGAATTTTTTTAAATTAAATTTTCTTTATAATTATTTTTTATTTAAAATTTTCGTAGAAGAAAATTTGAGCACTTGGAGTTTAAATTCTGCATATGTATTCTTTGTTTTGTCATTTTTTTATCTTAGGAAGCTAGGCGTATGACTACTTTCTCTAGAAAAAAAACACTTATACGCAACATATGAATATTTAATAACACTTATACGCCACATAATAAATTACAAAAATATGTGTGCATATTTGAATTATTATACGCACCATAATAAATACGCAACATAAAAAATTACGAAAATATATTTGCTTATTTCTTTTATCAAATAAATATTTCGTACCTTAAAGTTTCCATTTATATAAGAAATTCCTATGTGAAATCAGATTGAAAAAAAAAAAATTAATATAACAAAATGTACTATTTTTGTTTAAATACATTTCAATATATTGAAATCTTCATACATATGTATGTATATCTTCTTTCAATATCAATTTTCATTTCTTATACAGTCATACGCATGACTGCTGTCTATAAAGAAGAAAATACTTATACGCTACATATGAATGGTTAAAAACATGTATACGCCCCATAATAAATGTTATTAATTTTTTTTAACAATTTATGTCAACTACTATTTATGGAATTTATGGAAAGATGGAATAAATAGTCTTATTTTTCATTGATCAATAATAGACCTTATAGCCCAAGAAGACAAAGTCTGATACACACTAATAAATAATTGAAAGGTCGATAAAACATAATATAAAATACTATTTATTTACATTATTATATAGAATTTTTAAATAAATACTTTATAGCCAAAATTTCCATTATTATGAGAATTATCTTTTGTAAAATAAATTAGACAAAAAATTAAAGGTAATTTTTGCCGGCTTAAAGTAATATGAGAAAAAACTTTTTGGAAAAAATGTAATGTCAATATTCTAATATTTCTAAGAGATTAAAATCTCCATATGTCATCTTTAAATTTTCCTTTCTTATACAACTATGCGTATGACCTCTATTTCTAAGAATGAATACTTATACGCCCCATAATAAATTTTGAAAACATAATTATTTAAATTATTTTCTTTTTTTGTAAAAACGTAGAAACAATTAAAATATTCTTCGATTGTAAAAATAAAATTAAAATAAATAAAATTAAAAATTCCACTTTCTGTGAGGATTATCCTTTGTGAAATAAGTTTGAGAAAAAAATGAAATTAAAACAAAATTTCCATTAAACATGCAAATAAATAAAAGATTATTCATATACAAACACACGTTTTCGTCGTGGGAAATTATTAGAGTTGCGTCGTTCATGAACGAACCGGCTCAAAGGAACGATTCCGTGAAAAGAACGAACGGATCCGTATCCAGCCCATTCTTTTATATCGTTCATTTAGATCCCCGATGGACGAGTCATTGCTGTTTACAAAATTAGCAGCATTGGTTTTGCTGTCAAACTCTAAACAAACGCTGCGTTAGCACAAGCAGCACAACTTTCCACACAAAACAAACAATGATTCAGAGAGCTACTCTCGCTCAGTAACTCACCTCATTCAGTAGAACATCTCCGTCATATCTTTCTTTTGCATCATTCGTTCATCTGATTCTTTCATATCAAACCACCACCACTACGTTCAGAAACAAAACCACCCCCATTACCACACAATGTGTCATTCGTGAACGAACATTTTCAAAAGAACGATTCGGTGAAAAGAACGACAGAGTCATATGCAGCATAGATCGAACGACTGCAAAAGAAAATAATACAGTCAAATGTATTGTTGAACGAAAAAGAGCCAACGAACGAAGTAAACGACCCGGATCTTTTTGGTGAACGGAATGAAAAAGATCGATCAGCTCAATGAACGAGATTGCCCAACACTAGAAATTATACGGTAAACCAAAAAAGTTGTGTGATGGAAAAATGATTGAAGTGAAGTTCATTGACGTCAGTAGGTATTTGATGGGAGAGGGGGAATTTCTACCCTTAAGAATATATAAGGCACATCGATTTCACAGTAATAAATCACTTTAAATCCAAAACTTCATGTAGAAGAACATAAGGAGAGTAATTTTAATCAACTCAATATGGCAAATTGGCTGCATATTGTTCCGTCTATGGAGTTTGGAGAAATTTTATTATTAATTATACATGGATATAGAATTATATTTTTGTATGTATGTATGTGGGTGGGTTCCTTATAGCCACATGAATTGCGATAAGATAAAAGGCTGTCCCGTAGAAAAATCTAATCTTGGGGTTAGAAAAAATATAATTCGTCCTATTATTCACAAATGAAACCAATGAATGTTTTCGCTAATGAATATCCAAGAGAATAGAACTTTCGTCTTCAATGCAGAGTACTTTTTTGAGGGCGGAAGACCCTCAATTTTTTAGCTTTATGTCGAAAAACTTAACAATTTGAATCAACACAAAATACATTATATACTCATGACTTTTTCAAGAAAACTTCCAATCTTGTTTAAATAATCGTTTCTTCATTTGAAAGTACTCTTCTTGAAGACATTTTTTTAAAAAAGCTTTTTGCGGTGCCTTCTCTTGCTCTTAAGCGAATTTACCTATCATCATATATTTTTGTGGGTTTGTTTTTTTCTGTCGACTTGACCAACATATTCTATGCTACTTATACTACAAAATAAGCCAAAGAGAAAATAATTTTATATTTTTTGAAAGTGACAATTAGGAGCGTGCTCTTTATATATATACTGGAAAATATTTTAACATTAAACTAAAATATATATTCAGGAAGATGACAAGAAAACTATATTAAATAATTTAAATTAAAAATATTTCATTACTGCCATAACGTGGCGTATTAGCTCCATCACTACTCATACGCAACAGAGGACGAATTAATAACACTAATACGGGGCCATAAACAATATTAAAAAATATTCTTGTTTCGATGGTTAACTAAAGTTAAATCTTAATATTTTTAATGTGTTTCTATGTGCAGGGATAATAAATAAGGAAGATTAACTAAAAGGGCATTATAAAAAAGAAAATTCTTTAAGTCACGAAAATCGAATTGCTAATATTGTTCTCAGTAATAATGCTGAAGATACTATATACTTTAAATGGAAGGTTTGCAAGGAACCTTAGCTCGAATATTTCCAGAATAGCAGAAACTTCGACCCTACAATAGGTTTCCAAGGTTCTTCAAAATACCTTTCGAATTAAAGGCTATGCGTTATAAACTTTGTTGATTTGTTAGTAAATATTAATGAAAATGTATTTTTCATGCATTTTATTTTTTGACTGGAAAATATTTTAAAATTAAAATTTTTGACTGGAAAATATTTTAACATTAAACTAAAATATTGAGTGAAGAAAATTTTATTAAATATAAATTGAAAATGTTTCATTACTGCAGTCAATTAATAATGTGGCGTATGACTACTGTACCTACTCATACGCAACAAAGGACGAATTTATATATATATATGTATTTTTTTCGTTCGGTCCCACGCCGCTCTTTCCCGCCCCATCCGACCGAGGGGGCCACCTCCCTATATCGTAGGGAACGCGTACACCCCATAAATCAGCCGGCATACAGTAAAAGTAAACAAGTATATATACACTAAAACTAATTATAATAAGGTTAGATGAAGAAGTACTAAAACACATACAATTTTAAAAATATTCGTGTTTCGATGATTATTTGGATTTATTTTAACAAGCATGTTATAATATTTTTAATGCTTTTGTATTTGCTGAAACTGAATGAAATATTTCCCAGAAACAGGGGGATTTTAGTAATTCAAAATTATTTTCATACACAACAAAGGACGAAATTATAACACTTATTTTTACGCCCCCATACACAATTAAAAGAAAAAATATTGTTGTTTCGATGATTATTTAAAGTTATTTCAACTAACATTTATAATGTTTTCTATGTCTTGGGGATAATAAATAAGGAGATTATCTAAAAAGCCACGATAAAAATTGTTCAAATGTGGACATTTTACGAATCCTCAGGTATCAAGTCAACAAAATCGAAATCCTCATATTGTTGTCAGTAATATTTCTGAAGATAATATATACTTAAAATTGAGGTATTCTAAGGAATCATAGCTGGAATATTTTCCAAATTGTAGAAATTTAAAAATTTCCTTCGATTTTAATTAAAAGCTATGCGTTATACACCTTGCTAATCTGTTAATTAATTTTAATCAAAATATATACATATTTTTATGAGCTAATATGAATCGGGGTGCACTCATTGATATGAGAGAAGTCTCCCTTGTCCCGTATGGGATGTTTGTGGAACAATTAAGAGATATTTTTATGAAATTTTAAGCATAATGATTTTTTGTTGTTTGAAGAGATGAAAAATATTTGTTGATATGCGTTTAATTTATTTAAAGATCAGAAGAAAATTATATTAAATAATTTGAACTGAAAATCTTTCATTATTGCAACCAATTATTAAAGTGGCGTATGACTACTGTCCCTACTCATACGCAACAAAGGACGAATTTATATACATATACAATTTTAAAAATATTCATGTTTCGATGATTGTTTAGATTTATTTCAACAAACATTTTTTAATATTTTTAATGCTTTTGTATATGGTGAAACTGAATGAAATATTTCCCAGAAACAGGGGGATTTTACTAATTCAAAATTATTTTCAAATCGTTTAAGAGAAAATCTTCAAGAAATTACCATTTCTATACTAATAGCTAAAACTAAACTGAAAATTGTAATATAAATACCGCTACAATTTGCCAAAAAGTAGGACAATTTTCATCTTAAGTACAAAAATCACGCAGATCGTTCAATATCGCCATACAGATGACCCACTTCCCACAATGTTACACACAATTTACAAAGGCCAAGAAATTTGTGTCTATGGGACACATTATATACATACAAAAAATATATTTAAATATTTGCATGTGAATGCATATGAAATAATTGTATATTTATAGAGTAGGGGAAAACAGTTAATGAAATTGTATCATTAATATGAATTTAATTTCTTCCTAGTAAATAAATATCAACAACAGCCACTTTATAAGCAAGTTTTGTATTGTTTCAGTTCATTCAATCGAAAAAAACGAAAATATTTTCCTGTTTATATATATGACGCGTGTTGTTTATTTATTAAAAAAATATATACAATTTATTTGTGGTTTAATATGTCAACATATGTGAAAATTAATACATAAGTATTTTACAAACAAAATGTGAATGAAAATTCTGTGTGAAGAAGGAAAGAATAATAACAAACACAAGGAACTTTTATGGCCACTTTTTGCGTCACCGCTTACTCATTTTTCATGTAAGTATGAGAAGGTTTTCTTTAGTAGGTCTAGATCTTTGTTAAGTAAAACTTCAACAGACAAATGAAATGTTTTTTTTTTTCAAAACTAAAATCTCATAAGTTATAATGAATAGAAAGGATCTACTATCCGTCACAATGTAATATCTTCCAAAAATGTATTTTTCCAAATTAAAAATACAAAAACGTCTCAAAATGACAAACTACAGCGCCAGTATCTGTATCAATATCTTAATCTCATTCCCAAAATGGTTTAAATAAATTCCAAAATCATAAAATGTAATCGTTGTTTATTACAAATTGGGTAAAAAACATATTTTTATGTGATTTTTTTTTAAATATATGTGTATGTTTTATTTTCAAAATGTTCCTTTATTTTGTTGATGCTTGCTTGATCTGCGCGATAATAACAAAAATGGTGATATGCATTCGCATTGCGAAAACACACACAAAATGTGCGAAATAAAAACATTTCCGGAATGTTGTAGGAGTCCGTCTGTCTGCCATTGAACAAAAAAAAAAAAATGCTGTCACAATTTAAGTGTTTCTCGTATTTTTATTTCTCACGCATTTCACAGCCATAAGCGTCATCATATCTGTCCGCCAAATGTCTGATTATTTTCCATTTGTTTGATATAATTTTTGTTGCGTGTTTTTATTTTTACAGTTTTGATTTAATTGCCATTGTTGTTATAATTTTCTGTTTTTATGACAATTTCATTGGGGTGTGAATTTTTCGATTTTTGAAAAAAATACAGACAATTTACTAATTAAAACTTAAAAATCAAAATAAAATCGTTAATCCAAAGAATCTTTATTTTGCTCGCAAATAATTCAACATAAAATATCGTATGATAAAATGCAATAAAGCGGAAAAACTGTTGTATTTAATAAGAAAATTTGTCACCACCACAGTAGAGGATGGATGAGGTTATTGCGTGCGTGTGCTGCTGAACGTTTCTTGTTTAATTTTATTTCTTGTGAAGGCTATGCGTTGTACACCTTGTTAATCTGTTAGTAAAGATTAATCAAAATGTATTTACTGTATTTTTAAGAAAATAATGAGTTTGCAGAAATTTTCGTTCAACGAATAGATGATAAATATTTGTTGACATGAATGTGAATTTATTCACCGGAAAATATTTTAACATAAAATTAAAATATGCAGGAAGTTGGAATGAAAATGATTGAAATGATTGTATAGTGAAAATTTTTCATTACCGCAACTAATTAATAAGGTGACGTATGACTACCGTCCCTACTCATACGCAACAAAGGACAAATTAATGACACGTATACGCCCTCATATAAGTTTTTATTTAATACAGTGTCGGACAGCGATTATCCGTAATGGTCGGGACGGGAGGAATTAGGGTTAATCGATTTTCCCGGACAATGGAGTTACAATGTTTCTCATATATTTTTAATCAAAACAATATGAGTTCTTGCAAATATTTATAAATAATTTAAAAATAAGCTTAACACTTTAAAACTGTTCTAAAATAATTTTTTTTCGCATTATCCTTTGAAATGTGGTCGAATCATAAAGATTTTCACAGTTAATCGAGTAAAATGAACAAAAGATTCTGTGCTATGCCTTCTCGGATGATGGAGTTTTACGGATAATCGATTATTTACCGAAAAATAGTTTAAAATGAAACTTAAATTAGACAGAAAGATGGGAAAAATTAAAATAAATACTTTAATTTGAAAACGTCTCAAATTAATAAAGTAGCGTATGATTAATGTCCCTACTCATACGCAACAATGGACGAATTAATAACACTAATACGCCTTCATATATTTTTTTTTAAATATTATTGTTTCCATGATTATTTCAATACACACATATTATATTATTAGAATATATAGGCTGCTTTTGTATACCTCCCATACTCCAACCAATGACATATATACAATACGATGGAATATTTTATTGTTACTGCAGGGGTGACATTAATAATTAATTATTATTGACTTAATACAGATGTTCCAATTACTATGATATCCGAGAAATTTCTATTTTTACCTTTGAGAAGTTAATTAATTACAAATGCAATTTATATTAATAGATCTTAACATATGTACATTAATAAATCTGCTTTTGACAAATCTTATTGCCATAGCAACTCTGAGAAACGAGTAACATATGTGCTCTTGAAAATGCTTACAAAACAAACGCGGGTTTCTAGCATACCCAAAAAAAGCAGCAATTCACCTCAGAAGAAGGAAGCAAATGTATTCATAATAAAAACAAGATTTGTTATTATTTTTGTTTTTGTTATCATTATTATTGTCATGACTCCGGCTAACTTCCTTGTCCCTTTCTGTTTAGGTTATTTTCTTTATTTGCAATAATTAAAACAAAGAAAACACAATTACCTTTAAAAAAGAAATAAATCACTTTTCTTAGGCCTGATTTTATTGTTTATGAACGATATTCGTTCATTTATTATACATTTTTTCCTCCTCAAGTTTTTGTTTTCATTTATGCGCGTATGTGTGCCTGCCTGCCTGTGTTTTTGTTTACTTTTCAATTCACTATAATTTATATTGGCCCGAAGAGCACGCACACGTATTGCCATAATTCCCTGTTCAATGACCAAACAAAAACAACATCTTTAGTTTTGTTGATAAATAATAATATTCAATCTCTCTCGACGACGCCGTCGCCGCCGCATATTTGAATCTATATTGGTTACGAATGATGATATGCAGAGCAGAAAAGAAGAAAAATACCTAAGAAAAAGAAGAACAAACATTTAACTTGTCTTCAGATCATAGAATTTAATTGGTAGCAAGGTAGAAGTGTTGAAATACAGGATACGATCAATGTTTGTTAATGAAAACAACCATTTTTATACCCTCCACCATAGGATGGGGGTATATTAAGTTTGTCATTCCGTTTGTAACTACTCGAAACAATAATTTTAGACACTACAAACTATATATATTCTTGATCAGCGTGCAATTCTACATCGATGTCCGTCCGTCTGTGTAAATCACTCTAGCGTCCGAACGGATTGACGTAGGTGGATTCAATTTTTGGAAAATCTATTATATGTATGTATGACTTTTGGTATTAAAAGCGGGCTATGTAGGTCCACGCTTTCGTATAGCCCCCATACAAAATGACGCGTGACGCGTCGACGTTTTAAGGAATTTTAAGATATTTTTCCCATTTTACCACCGAATTGGTTATAATTTGGTGTTTTGTGTCTCCAGAGGCCAAGAAACATTCCTACCAAAGTTGGTTTATATAGGTTCACGTTTTGGTATAGCCCCCATATAACGCCCCACATAAAGTACGCGTCATTTTAATATATTTTGAATGTATTAGTCCCATTTGACAACAGAATCTTTTGTAACTTTGTATTTTGTGTGTCCAGGGGCTAAGAAACATTTCTGCCATAAAATGTTTATATAGGTCCACGTTTTGATATAGCCCCCATAGGACGGTGTCTCCCGATTTTCGGTATTTTGAAGGTTTTGTCCTCATTATCACACCGAGATGGATGACATTTGGTATTAAGTCTTCGTTGGGGGTATAAAACTTTCCCCCAGAAATTTGTAGGTATAGTTCCACGCCATCATATAGCCCCCATACAACGGTACCTTCTGATTTTCGGTATTTTGAAGGTTGTGGCCACATTAATTCACCGAAATGGCTGACATTTGTGGTGGAGGGTATAAAAATTTCGGCCCGGCCGAACTTAACGCTATTCCTACTTTTTTTAAATAAGTGGCACATGTATACAGCCAAAGAAAAATGTTAGCAAATAAAAGTGAAAGTGAAATATTAAGATCAACAATTTTATATATTATATTTTAAAATAGGAGCAACAACCTGTTTTTTCGTCGGATATTACACAGCATTAAGTATTTGTTTATTAATGGACAGTAAAGTAGTAGGAGTAGTTTGAGTAAGCACATAAAATATTCCATGGACACCAGTTATCCTAGACTAGAGCCAATATAAAGGTTCACGTCCGAGCATCGACTGGAGCGACATCTAACAATATGTTAAAGAATACTTTTAATAGGTTTATGTATCAGCTGCTCTAAACACCTCCTACTGAAACCACCAAGCTAAAATGTTTTATGATTAGCTCTGTTCCTTTAGTTTTTTTAGTGGTAAAAGAGAAAACTGTCAAAATTGCACTCTCATGACCACTTTTACCACAAAAGTAAAGGAACGGAAAAATGGTAAAATGGTATGTCAGCGTTCGCTTTTTTTCTTTTGTTTTTGTTATTTTTTCGTCATTGCCAGCCAAATGATCCTCAAAATAATGTCGAAAAATCAGTTCTATCAGTTTTTACCCGAAGAAATTTGTGTGTTAGCCTGTGGTAAAAGAGAACGCAATTGTTCTTCTCTATCTCTACCTCTCTCTCTCTCTCTTAAAAATTACTACCAGTTTTACCACTTTTAGGGGTTAAGGAACGCTTTGCAGGTTAAAAATGGAAAGAAATTGTAAGAATTGTATCCTCATGCAAGTAAATGAACACAACTATTATAGTGTTCAATAGGTTTCAGAAATTATTTTAATGGGTCCTTATGTCCTCTCTCCAATTTCTACTTAAACCTCCATATAATTTATAGGCTCAGAGTGGATGGAGAAATAAAAATCGATGAAAATCTAATTTGAAGAAAAGAAGAATTATTGAGGAGGAAAGTGCGCTAGATGTCTCTAACGTCGATATCGAAGACACTCACCTTAAAAAGGTAAAGGTATTCAAATTACCCTAGGTAGAAGCGTTGAGGAGTTTGATTATAAACGTTGGTTACCGCTGTTGACGATAATAATGCTCGCCTACACAAGGTTCGTGTACCAAAAATTGGCCAGAGCGATCTCTTACAACATTTTTGTTTTTAATAGACTCCTTCAAACAATTTATACTAAAAGCGGCATGCCAAAATTTGCTATAATTAAAACAATTATTTTAAAAGGTTCTTTTGCCCGTTCTTAATCTTCTCCTACTAAAACATCCAAGAAATTTATAGACTCCGAGTGTTTGGAGAATTTCTTAACAAACATCTGTACATCAGAATTTCCATAATTCCAACAGAATCTGAGTCCTTTATTTATCGAGTTTAGAACAAGAATAAAACGCCAAAGCAAGAATGAAACATTAAGGGGTAGTAAGCTAAAGGTCGTCAGGTATCAGCTACCGAAGACGCCAACCTCCTCTCCATACGTACATTCAACAACAACAAACCTTAAACTGGCTGTTGGCAAAGATATCATAATCATCTTTAGAGGAAGAATACTTCGGTACAGAGCATTTAGCGAAGTCACCTCTAATCATAATTTCAATTTTATATTTAGTTGATTGGTGTCTTCGCAATATTAAACTACCCCTACACAAAATGGCATGGCAACAGTGTTGCCGAATTTGACGATTTATCGTCATTTTGTCGATTTTTGGGCGCTGCCTGGCAAGCATTTACCAATAGTCCAATCCCTTTAATGTGGAATGTTGTCACGTACTTGATCGCAAAATAAAAACGAAATGGGATACTGCGATCTACTATTTGTTACCAGACATTTCAGTGGTTCATCTATCAGTATGTTGTTCTTTTAGTTCATAGGATGCGTGCTTTTTTAATCATTCCAAGCACATACGTATTTCATCAGTTCAAGTTTAATGTATGTATGTTTCTGTAGTCCATATGTCCTTTAGCTCTTGTTGTAGCAGCATATAAACCTACGTAGAAGCATTGGTTTGATGCTGGGTTGGTCATTAGTGTCATTGTCCACCGTTTGTACTAAGCTCAATCTGTCATTTTCATTCTAATTTTAGTACAAACATTCTACATTTCAGTACACCCCAGACGGTTTAAGGTTCCAAAATTCGCTATTTTAGTCATTATTTCATTAAAGCATAACCGATCATATGGTTCTTGTACTAGCTATGTATCCCAGTTCATTTAGTTTATTCATTCACCTTTTATGTATTGCCTAATCGTTCCTTCATTCTATGAACTAAGACTGGTGTTAAAAGAACCACGTTGAAATAGTAATTTCGGTTAAAGTGTATTCTCATTGGTTGGGAAACTTGCCAATTACGATCCACTTTTTTGGTGTAGCCTTAGCCCTCTCCATAATAATGTCGCCTAGTTTTTGGTATAAGCCGTATAAAATATTTAAAAATGCAGTTTCTTTAAAATTTCATATGAAAATTTTAACTTCGTTAAAAATAGGAGGTTTGGCGTTTTTTATTTGGGATGACGACTTATATTTTGCTTTTCAAAATAGTCAGGTTTAATCCCATAGTCGTTGTTTTAATACCAAGGGGTAAGGCAGGGAAGACTATAGTTTCAGATCTCGCCACAGATCTTCCACAGTTCAACAAGAAACCGTTCTCAACAAGAAACAAGGGAACTGATGAAGATCTGTGGCGAGATCTGGAACTGTAGTCTTTCCTGCCATACGCCTTGGTAAACATAGCCAATTTTTTCCCAATCATAAATTAAAGTTATTTTAACAAAATATTAAAACAACGACTATTTGTTAAAAATATTCATCAGCATATTTTCAAACGAAAATGAACCCCACCATTCTGAGGTGGGGAGCCTATATTGCCTGATAATTGACAATTCATTTGTTTAACAATAGAATGAATATTCATTAATTTATTTGTTTGCTTTCACCACATAAAAACTAATTATAAAAATCTTTTATATTCTAATTCAATTAATTTCCCATAAAAATCAAAATCAAGACAATATTTTATTTCCAAAAATAGAAAAATTAAATTCCCAAAAAAATCCACTTGTTAACAATTGTAAGAAAAATTGCAGCTAATTGAATAGAAAAAACGAATTTTGGAGCAAACATCTTGACCACCGGCTATTTTGCTCGAGGAGATAAACAAATACCACACACCGAGTAGAGAAAGTATACAACCACCACGGTCTGTCTGTCCGTCCGTTACCACCCGTGCACTACCCTCACCTAGTAGCAAAGCATGCAAATGTTTCAAATCTTTCAGAAACGAATTTAATAATAAGAAACAAAAATCATTTTCATAATTGGGGATAGTGTTAAGAGCCCATCTAATGATATCAATTAGAATCGCCACAGAAATATAAATAATTTTCGGCCAATTAAGTAAACAAACCATAATCAAAGAATGAATACAAATAAAAAAAGATTATTTCAAACACACATATTGGTTGGAAACCCAAGCAATATACATATAATATTTATACAATTTTGAGAAATTTTGATTTTGAAAATTCTTATAACAATTTGTAATATTCACCTGCAATTTTCCGCTCACGCATTTTACGCCATATTGCTTCCGCCTTGCGTTTCGGCCAATTTTCAAATTTTTGTGAAAAACTGCGAAAGAATTTATATTCTCTTATGGTTATTGACATGCGACGTTGCATTTTGACAGCTGTATGATATTGATGATATCGAAAGAAAAGCTAACGCAAAAAAGAAAAGCAAAAACAATTGTTTTTGCTTGCCGCCACCGCCCTCTGTGACAATTTAAACGATAATTGTTTGATGGCTAAAAAGACACAAGACAGACTAGGGCTGCTGCGTTTGCGTTCCGGGTTTCTTTCCGTTAAAAAGCTTTTCACTCAATTATTTTGACAGCCGTTTTGACATGTGACAAATGGCCAAGGGATTGTTGTGAAATTTCGTTTGTTTTTTGCTATTTTCACTTTACATTGAAAACAAAAATAAAATTGATGTTGTAAACGAAGGAAATGCGAGAGAGACAGACGAACGCGAATTTAAGTTTTGAATTATGAGACTTTTATTTAATTTTTTTATTTAAATAAAATTTCACATATTTTTTAAAGTTCTTTGTTGGCCGTTAAAAAATTCACACTGCTAGGAAAATAATATTGCCGCCGCAACATGCGCTATCCGGCCAATCACTTGAAATGATGCACTGCACTCAACACTTGCAGTGTTGTAAGACACCAACACCACAGCAATTTGTTTTCATTTGTGCGTATTTTTCGCCTTAAATGTTCCACTGCATTCTAGCGCCAAGTCACAACTATTAGCACTCGCAATGTTTTGTTTTGCTTTGCTGGTTTTTTAGAGAACAGGAAATTGTTGTTGTGTTTTTGCCACTTGTTTTATATCCTCTTTTGGTCAAGACACAAAAAAGAAAAAACACTGTGGAAGAAATGAATGAATTGGGGATGTCACGCGACCAAAATGATTAGCAAATGTTTGACAATGTAAACATTACGTTTTTCTGCCAAAGCAAGACCGATACCGAGAGAGCGCACAAAAAAAAAACTATATACACACCACTACCACAGATAACATTATTTCTCATGAATGAAATTTTACGTCTGTTATCTACGAAGCCTGTGGCACTACTAATGAATTTGCCACAATGTTTAAGGCAAAAACGCCGTGCAAAATATGTTCACGCATAATGCTGTCTCTTCATCATCATCAACATCATCGGCATCGACATCATTGTGATTAACTACGAAACGAATGAAAGGAAGAAAGTAAACGCGACACGACAATGTCGTGGTTCCTTTGGGCGTATGATGAATATTTTGTTGTCGAAACGAACGAACGTGCGTACGTACGTATGAGTAACGGAAAATTTCGTTTTAAAAACCGAATATTTCTCCGAAATACCGTAACTTTCTCCAATGAAATATACGGCCGTACTGAAAGAGTCTTCTAAATGTAACAAATAGAGTAGCCAGCCAGCAACAGCATCAGAATATATGGTAAAATAATTGCCTGCCAACCAGCCAGCCAGCCATCCAGCCAACACTGGTTGCTGTGCTTCGTTCTCTTGCTTGTCTATATGGTTCGATATGCAAAGTGTTTATGTCTGTCGGCCAACAAACACACCACCAACACCAAAACAAGTCAATAACAATAAAACAGGAGATGCTAGGTAGGTAAAGGGTGTACAAAAGGGAACTAAACAATTTTGGGGCGAATGGTAATGACTCTGGAATGAAAAACGATTTTTGGGAGATATGGAAGTATAATTTATTAGAGCTTTTGGATCATTATGTTGGAAAAAGTGGACTCGCCCACAAAAAATATATGTCGCTTTAATCAGAATTAGAAAGACTACATTTGATGGAATGATTAGTTTAAGGACTGATCGAGGCCTAAAACTAAATATAAGCGAAAATTTTGAACTTTTTTGAAGGAGGTATCGAAAGAAGTTGTCAAATATAGCCCATTTTCGAACTTGATTTGAGTTATTCCTTTCGATATTTGACGTGACAACCAGCCACTTTTGTTGGTCACAGTAGGGGTTTTTAGAGTCTGGAAGCATGAACTTGTGCGCAAAAAATATTATAACGCTGTACCGTCGGTAAAAAATTTAAAAAGGATCCTAGAACTACCAGCCATTTTATTTGGTCACCGTAGGATTTTTTAATGTCTGGAAGAATTCATTTCTGCACGAAGAATATTATGTCGCTGTAACTTCGATAAAAATTTCAAAACTATCCTAGAACAAGGCCGAAGCTGACGCCAACCCCGGTTAAAAAGAGAAGAGAGATTTGTTGCGAGCAACTGAGGTGAATTGACTATTCGACAATTCACCTAGGGACGAGCGACATATATATTATGTAGTGATTTCCTACTATAAAAGAGATTAGAGGTGTAAAGCGTTGCCGTAGTTTATTCCACAGTTCACCTCTGTGACGAGTGACATATATCGAGTAGTGACATCTTACCCTTAAAGAGATTTTCTAACAACTGGGTGTCAGGCGACCACGTGCCTATCGGTGTTTGTAAATGTTTGCAGTGGGGTACGGTGCGGTGTATTTGAACGGTGCCTCATTGATACCTGGGCGCCTCAAGGAGTATTAGGCTTGGTTGCTGCGGTCTACCTCATTCCGTCCACAAATCAGTCGTTCAGAGATATACGAACATTCTCTGCAGAAAACCTAAAAAAACCGAAAATAAACCTTGTAGGTGTGGATGCCCTGGCACCATCAGTCTTTACTTCTACAAGTATGTCAACCTCACTATCCCTGACCATCGCACATAAGGGTACTGACAGCGGACCCCTCACTACTGTCGCCAGCAGCTCAAGCTGTGGTGTAATAGAGAAGCGGAATGCAGCCTAGGGCGGGGACGACGGACTTGGTCATATTAGCGAAAGTTGAAATATACAGGGCAGAGCACTCTTCAATCTTATTGAGAAAAATGCCCTCCTAACACTCGGAGAGAGGGGAATTTTCGCAACAGCTCAAGCTCTGGTGTAACAATTAAGAGGACTGTAGCCTAGGGCGGGGACGACATTCCGGAACTTGGCCACATTAACGACAGTTTAAATAGACAGAGCAGGGCACTCCTCAATCTTATTGACGAGAATGTCCCCCTAACCCTCGAAGAGGAGAGTATTTATCAATAAAAGAAGATGATGAAGCCATTGACACGACAGTGATCCATGTTTCCAACTGCAGTCACCCTAATCCATCGGAAAGGTTGTTGAACTGACCTGTCCTACTGGGCCGGATGTTTTAGCGTTGGACAAATTCGACAAACCTTTAGTTTTCAGTCAAAAAACAGTGGAGGAGAAAATCCTGCACACAATCTGTTGGAAAGGTTGGTGAACCGACCTGTTCCGCTGGACCGAACGTTTTGCCGTCGCACAGTGGTTCAGAATCGTTTTTCTGTAACTTTTGAACGGATAGAGATATTTTCACAATTCTTTTTTTGTTAGACAGATAACGCAATCAGCTTTCCGGTGAATTATAAGCGGTCAAATTCTGGTCTGGTAGTTGCAGAGGAATTCAATGTCAAAGTTAAACTTTTGAATTTATTTGCTATTTTTTATCAAAATATCAGTGCTTTTGTGTTTTTATATCTTCTTATATATTAAATATGGTCAAACACCAATAAATAAACTATAAAAATGTCAAAAAAAAATTTTTCGAAAAAAAAAATTAAAAAATTTTTTTTCACATATTTTTCACATTAAAAAATGCAAAAAATTTAAATTTTTTCAAAAATTAAAATAAAATGCTCTTTGGGTGTACATAAAACTTATATAACTCATATGAAAACTAATATACTCCAAAAATTTTTAATTTGTGTAAAAAAGCTTTAATTCATATGGGAATTGGTATGGAAAACACACATTTTTACCCATGTAATTTCAATAAATTTAAAAAAGTGTTAAACGGACGGAACGGGACGGGAACAAAAGTATATATGGGCTAAAAGAGGAGACTTCCGGGCATATTTCTGTGGAAATATACCATTGTTCCATGTTGTTCCAAAAAAGTTCTAGTCCACTAAATTTGGAATTTAATAAAATTTAGTACCTGAGCAAAAATAAAATAGCTCATGTTGTGTAAACGCCACGGTAATTTGTTTAATTTATTTTTAAAGGCCACAATCCTACCTACCTAACAAAAAAACAGCGAACGCAATTTTTGTTATAGTTTCCGAGAAAAAGCTATTTCGTTCTCCAGAAGTTTTCAAAAATTACGTATTTCTCAAAAATTGGAAAAATTTTCGTCTTTAGGGGCACCCCACGACCGCACCTTCCAATATTTTGACCTAATTTTTTGGTTTCCTTAGTTTCAATATGTTTACTATCGAATCCCATATAGAAATTAAATATCTGTTACAAAACAAAATTTTGATTTTTGGCCAGGAAAATCGATTCCTGAACCATTGTGCGTCGGACAAATTCTACAAGCCTTTGCTTTTCAAGCAAAAAGCACTGTAAGAGGAAAGTGGCAAGGGAGAAATATCCATCAATAAAATGGATGATTCGCTGATACCGCAGACCACTACACTCTATCAGCATTAAAGAGTTTTAGTTGATAAGATCTAACCTCAAGTTTAAGAGAAAGTTCGAGAGGAACTTTCCTCATGCAACTAAGAGGGAACTTGTTAGCGAAATTTCTAACTCTAGAACAGGTGGAATCCCCTTTCGAGACCCCTTAGGATGTGACGACAGAGAAAACCTCTTGTTCAAATAAGGATACTTCTTCGTTTAAGGTGGCTAAGTCACAGCCTTCAAGATAGAAGCCAATAAAGGCAATGGGGGCATCCATATCCTCTGGGACGGTTTCACCTGGCTCCTCATTTGCCTCGGCTCCAAAATCCCGCAAAGAGAAGCCACCAGACTCAGTTGCAAACGCGAGCAGGCGGAGTATCGTTAACTGCTTCAAAGGTCCCTGGTCCACAGTCGACCAATCCAAAATCAGAACCAGCGATTGTGAAAAGGTTGAGGTGGTTCCATTATCTTAAGGAGGCACCGATGACAACTTGCTGTAAATTCAAAACGATACGAAATACATCCTTCAACGGCACTTTATCAAAAAATTTGGAAATTTTGTGTGGAAAGCACACAAAGGATTAGACATATTCGATACTGACCTATGTCTGGAAGCACTTGATCTAAGTTTGGACTAAATATTATGTGCCGCAAATCGGTTGATCCGTTCGATAGTTATTGTGTGCTCCAGCCGGCCAGACGGACATAGAGATGAACATTTTTGAAATCTTGTGGGGGAAGCACCCGAAGGAGTGGTCCATATTCGATCGATACTGATCTATGTATGTCTGGAAGAACTTGATCTTTGAACTTGATCTAAGTACAGACAAAATCTATTCATCCATTCGAGAGTTATCATGCACACCAGCCAGACAGACAAACGGACGGACAGGGTTTAATCGACTCTAAAATGTCTGAAACGGATTTCGTCCTAACACATTAGGGGTCTAAAACCATAATTTCGATGTGGGACGGTATTGATCGTATAAAAACGTATATATCCTTGTTCGCCTAAAGGCTGAAGGTATAAAAAGGAGGTTGTGAACATGAACAGGGAAAACTAATATTATGTATGTAGATCTCCTATAAATGATGCGAAAGACACACCGTTCGGACTCGCCTCTAAAGAATAGATCCCACATCATTAAGCTAATATGAATCGCAATGCACTCATTACTATGAGATAATTCCCTTCCCTTCCCTTATCCCTTCGGTATTGTTTATGGTAATAATACTCATTGAAAAATTGGTACTTCTCTAGTCTACGCGCTTTGCACGGATACCTATTACTACATAGATTGGGGTTCATACAGAGGGGAGAGACCAAGCCTACCAAGAAATGCTCAAGTTAAGTAGATTAAATAGCATGAGTTTAGAAGTCTATTACAATTACAAAGACCTTCTGTTATGCCTACCTAAAAAACAGTAATCAAATTTCCAAAATATATGTATATGTATATTCTTTCTCCAATAACCCTTTAGGTCATAGAAAATGTTATTGGTGTTAAGCTGTTTTGTTTTGTAAACAAAAAATAAAAAATACAAAACCACAAGGAATCATAGCATTTCGCCATACCACAACAACAAAACAATTTACATTGGCCTTTTTCTATTCTCACACACAATAACGATAATAATCATTATAGTGTGGCGAATCATCGGTATCATCATTATCATTGAGATGAACAATAGGAAATTTCATTATCATAAAAAAATACTAAAAATATTCTACTCATCCTCATTAAACCACAAAATTGATTATGGCCTTTCCCAGCACAACTTCTAGTCATCATCATTATTAGCATCACCACCATCATTATCATCTAATATCTACAAACACCAACATCATTATGAACATTTAAAAATCGATTCACAAACACTCTATGCAATAAGTGGTCGTAGTTCGTTCAAATGGTTTTCGTGTTTAGTCGTCGTGTACCAGTTGAGTTTATTATATGTTTGTCGTTGTTATATTCGAATTTTCGAAGTTGTTTAACTCGTTCGTTCTTTTTGTGTTGTGTGTGTTGTCGTGCAAAGTGAATGATAACAATGTTGTTGTTATTGCTGTTGTATATAAACAAAAGCAAGTTGTCGTAGTCACACAATGGCTAGATAGATGGATGGATGCATGGTTAGCTGGATGGATGGATGAATGAATGGAGGATGTATGGGTTTATGGTTAGATGGCTACCTCACAACAGACACTGGTGAGGTGGTACACTTAAACGTATACGTAACACAAATAGGACATATAGATATTGGTGTGATAGATAGCTGTTAAGTATACGCGATATATTTTTATAGCTGGAAACAAGGGAGGGAATGAGGAGTTTTTTAAAGGTTTTAATAACAGTTGTTCTTTCACTTTGGTTTCAGGAAGGGGACGGGGTTTGTTAGTCGTCACTTTCATTTGACTAATACTGATTGGCTGGCCTGGTTTGGACATAACGATAATGTCCTTACCTGGTTGTGTCTTTTTGTGATTTCTATATGTCAAAGACAAAACTTGTTGTGTGTATGTGTTTGATGATGATATGTTAGCTTAGCTATTGTTTTGTAGGCATTAAGGTGGAATTGATTTTGTTGTTGTTGCTGCTGCTATTATAAAATACAACAATATATTGTTTATAAATAGATTATATCTATATGTAAATCTGTCCTTATTGAAAAATGTATATTTTTATAAATAACTGTTCATTTCATTCTATGAAGTGAGCGGTGTTTTATGTTTTGTTTTCGAAGAGGGGTTGTTGTTACTAAATTAAAACATGTTATTATTATGACAACTTTAAGGGTGGACTTTAAAATGTTCTATTTTAATTTACAACGTAGCAGTTTTGAAAAAATGGATTTCGTTAAATTAGTTTTAAAATTACGGATTTATATAAACATTCATTACAAAATTTCGATTTTTTTTTAAAAACTCGTTTTCGGCCACAAATGCGATGCTCGCTTAGAGATTGATGTATGTGACTTCGCTAATATAATTTTTTTCAATGGGATCTCCTTATGTCATATTGTTCGATTAATTAAATTACAGTCGAACTGCTCTATAATGAACTTCCCTATAACGAATTTTTCTCTATAACGACTAAAAATTGAAAACACAACTCTCTCCCACCCATTTTCACATATTTTAACCCCGCTATAGCGAACTTCTCTATAACGAATAGTTCTCTATAACGAAGTTTTTTTAATGCACAAGTGGAAATTCTCACACGAATTTAAAAAAAAAGATTATTAATTTTAGTTCACACAGTACATGTGAAACAAAAAACATTCATCAACCCTCTTTCTTATTGAAGTTAACCCTAAAAAGGAGAAGCAAAACCCATTTATCAACGCTTTTGGAATAAAAATTGATTAAAAATAGCTTCAATTTCCAATGACAACTATGCATATTTTTATTTCATTGCTTCAAAATGACCGATTTGCCATTTCTCTATATCGAATTTTCTCTATAACGTAGTAATTCGTCGGTCCCCAACTGCTACGTAATAGAGACGTTTGACTGTAATTAAAAAAATTTCTCGTTTAAAGAGGCTATAGTCTTTAAACGACCACGAAAAAATATGCACAATTGGTGTCGTATGTAAAAAGGAGGTCCCGTTTCAATGTGCGAAATATGAATCGAACGTATAATCGTCTGCTTTACAAGTACAATTGTTTTCGAGACGTGGTAGCATAGGATGGAAATAGGTTGCCAGTCCTAATCCCACAGAATAGTGAAACATCAATAATAAAAACGGTTATTTTTACGAAAGGTTAGCCTACATTGAGAGCAGCAATCTCTATCTGGATGAGAAAAGTAGATCAAGTCAGACCAAGTTTCAGGTAATTTCCAAGTTCCGCCCCCTTTCAATGAGCCTACTTAACATTTTGGGAACTGATGATACCTTTATTATCTCTTGTATCCATTACTGCTCACATTCGAATCTACAATAATAAACCTTGCACGGCACTATAGCGGTTCGAAGATCTTATTTTCTACTTCAAATGTTGAGATATTTTAATCTTGCAAAGCTATATGGCCTCTGAAGAGCAGCAGTCTTAACCAGGATAATAAATATAGACCAAGGCAGACCAAACCGCTCGCTATCTTAGAGAGGTAATTTCCAAGTTCCGCCCCCTGACTTATGATACCTTTGTTAGCTTGTGTAACCATTGCTATTCACATTCGAATATCCAATAAGATGATGAAATTATCACAATTATCACAAGCTGTTTCCATGCCTAAACCCAGCACGATGTCCCGATTCCGATCACTATCTACCCCAACATATTAGGTAACGTTCTACAGAAAGTATAAGTCGTCCCCCAAGCCACAGCTATTTGCGACACGAGTAGGAACAATGTTCTCAAGTCGCTAACCCCGCAGAACTTAGTGTGCTGACAAAGAAACCTTGCCGATCTGTGCTAAGCTATGCGGCGAATGCCACCATCCGAATGAATGCCATAAGATCCGAACGATGCAACCGGCTCAACTCATTTTGGTTCCGAATTTATGGCACGATACCCAACACATGCCCTCCATATGGATTCTTCTGCACGACATCCTGCATTTGTTAAGCTGTCCAGCTAATCCCACTCACCTGATTTCGGATTCTTTATGGACACAGCCACTCTATGTTGCTGCATTTTCGAATCTGTGTAGAGAGGAACCAGAACCAGATGACTGAAAAAGATATACTAATGAACGTATTTGCACTGCTACAGCAACAAAAACATCTGATGAGCTCCATAGCCAAGGTGGAAACTGCGCACATTGCAAAATGTCCCTTCATGTTCCCAGAATTTCTATATCGGACAACACTTTCTTCGTGTACCCCCTCACAAAAGCTTGAAATTTTCGCTTAACTGCAGTTTAAGGGCTGTTCGAGGATCGTTTTGAATTTTTTACCACAGGTAGTCCTGGTGATTCTGATTACAACGATGTAATTCCATGCTTCCTGACATAATGGTCCAAAGGCTCTAAAAACCCTACGATGCCCAACTACAATGGCTGATGGAAATAATAACTTATTGGATGAAGTGACTGGTATTGGTTCAAGCCTTGCACATAGTGAAATTGTTTTCAAACATACACCAAGAAGGTCTGTATGAGACAATACCTTCGGGTACCTACCTCACAAAAGCTCAAAAATTTCGCTTAAGTGCAGATTAAAAGGCTGTTCGAGGATTGTTTTGAAATTTTAATCGAAGGTAGACCATGTGATTCTGATTACAACGATATACTTGTTTACGTCGGCAAGTCCATGCTTCCTGACGTAATAGTCCAAAAGCTCTAAATAAGCCTACGGTGACCAACTTAAATCGCTGGTGGTCACGATAATCGAAATGAGTGACTGACATTGGTCCAACTTTTGCACGTCGGAAAATTTAATCTAAACCTTGATCTAGGCTACAAGAAAGCCTATATAGGAAAACATTTCCACATACCTCCCTCACAAAAGCCTAAAATGTCCACCCAAGGCCTGTTCAAGGATTTATTTGAAATATTCATCGAAGGCAGTTCGTGTGATTCTGACAACTATATAATTTTTTCCGTGGACATGTCCATAATGACTCCACAGTTGTAAAAAATCCTGTGTTTATCCACTAGGATGGCTGGTAGGCTAGCACAATAAAGACTGACTCCCACAATCAGATCTAGTTCCAAGATAGATTATGTCGGCTCATTCATTTAGTTATTCAATCCGTAAAAGTTCAACATTTTTCCGCTTTAATCCAGTTAAATTCAGCTGTCGACGAACCAAACGGATAGTTTTTCTCACTGAGAGTAAGTTATTCTTTTTACAGAAAGTCTTCTTATGGAAAACCATGGAGAAGTGCGCGTGTCGCGATCGTGACACTAAACAACAACAACTAAAGAGTTTAGTTTTAATTAATTTCTCGTTGGTGCGAGTTTAATGACCGAAGATATTTTGCAAATGAACAAGGAAAGCCGAAGATTCGAACCCACAAAACCACCATTATGTGACCTGGTTTCGCTGTTGGTAGCAGCTCATCAGAAATTCCAAAATGTCAGTGCAATAGGTGTTTTTATAGAATACCAAAAGTTGTTCTTAAAGAAGACCAAAAAACCCCAAAAAGACATTTAAAAATTACTCAGATATTTTACATCATTTGATGCCTGCATTTTCTTTAACTATTTTTAAAATTTAATTAGTTTAATTTCCATGCCACTTTTCTTTTTGTCTTTGATATTCATTACATAGACAGGCAATGAACTGGAAACCATTGAGCCTGTTAGAATTGGAAACTTGTTCATTGTCTCGTACAATGACAAACAATTGAAATTTTAAACAATCATTTGTTGAGCTATTTTTTTGGTATTTTCTTTTCATTTGGAATTTTGGGGAGATACCCCGGGGAGGGGGTGTGTTGAAAAGTTTTCAGAAACACGTGCTATGAATTTTATTTGGCAAGTAATTATGTGTTAAATAGTTGTTTGCACCAAGTGAACATGTGTAAAAACATTAACCACAGAAGAGAAGGTTATTGGGAACTAAATTTAATTCAAAGGTGTATTCTTTTGTAGCAAATCAACTGCAAGCATGTTAGGTATGATATTGAAGCTGTCTTCTGTCTGACTACCAGAAATTAAAAAAAAATACTAAAATGTGTACTTGTTCCAGACTTTCCAAGGAAAGAGTTGATGACAAAACCAATCTCATCAATTCAAAGGGAATTTTAGATTATCAAATTCAGTATGCCGTTACATTTCAATATTTTTTTTATTTTTTTTTTTTTAAATTTTTAAATTTACTTTTCATTGTTATATCATATTTTTATACCAATTTTTCGCCATTGTAAACAAACTTCCAATTTCTTTTTATTTTTGGTTAAATTATTTCCCGAAATGTCTGTCCTTCTTGCGTCAGTTGCTATTTTTTACAAATCTATAAATAAATTTGCAAGCCCACAGACAGGGCCTGCTTTGCATAATTAACACGTAATGGATTAAAGTTACATATTTACATATGTATGTGTATGTATGTATGTATATAGGAAATGCCGCATAAATAATTATTAATATAAACAAATTACAGTCAATTATATGACTGCTAAGAAAGACAACGAGTCATTCATCCATCCATTGGTTGTGGGGTTTTGAGGCGGCAGCCCATTAGCTTTTCTTTCATGTATTTAATTTCTGGGAAAATTCTGTCAACTTAAAAAAATTTGTTGGACGAGTAATAAATTTCAATTCAATTTTCCCCTGAGTTTGCAAGCTCAATGATTAATTTCACAAAAATTGCCTGTGATTAATACATTTATTGACAGGTTATTGTTTCAACGATTTCAATTTCAATTGCAATTGTTTTGGAAGGCAGATGAGAATGTGTGTATGTACGTACTATGTATGCATGTGACAGACAAAGGACTTGATCAATTCATTGTTATGCAAATAGCATGAACACATACACACACATGAATTGAACCAGTGCATATTTTTTGTTTATTTCAAGCATTCGGAGTGCCGCCGCTACAAACAATAGGTCTGGTTTATTTTCATTTGCATTTGACAAAAATTCAATTTCTATAACAGATAAAGAACAACTCAATCAATATATTGATGGTATAGAGAAAAAAGAACAACAAAAACAACGAACGGGGAGAAAGTATAAAACCCCAGGATGGTCTTTTATAAATTGTTTTCAACATTTCTGCTCCCTCTCCTTTCCACTTGATAATTATGTGGCTAGTATGTTTTCATCAACTGCCTCGAGAAGTTTCTGTCAATCTTCTTGTCACCAGGCTCAATGAATTGACGTCTATATATCTAACGGACAATTCATCCTTGTCCAATCTCGTTGTCCACACAACATATATTGGCCATCTTGTTTTACCCCGTGTTGGCTGTTGGTTTTTTGTTCTATTTGGTTCACATCCCCTGCCACATGAGTAAAACAAATTAAATTGCCAACAGACCAGAGTTGTATGTCCTTCATAAGAGGATTTACTCATGCTCTCAAGTTCTTGTTGGTTGTTGTCGTTTTTTTTCCACAGCAACAACATTGTTGATAATAATAATGATGATGATGTTCTTCAATATGTGGTGATATGTAGTTACCAACAGTTAACGAGCATTGTTTTCCTTGAGATTTTTATAATCACCACCACCAACGTGAAACTTTGCACTACAACAACGACACCAACAACTACTGCTACAGAAATGTATAAGACAATCACTTAAGTATGTTTGTAAAGGTATTAAAGTCAAATGAACAATCTGGTTAAAGGTCGGAGATCCACATATTTTGAAAGTGTAGAAATATTTGGAGAGACAGGTGAAAAGGTCAATAGGTCTTAGCACAAAGACCAAAAAGTTTTCACAGAGAAAATTAATAAGAATTCTTATGGAAAACTAATTGGAATCCCTATTCGGATAGAAGATCAATATGTTTTCATACCCAAGACCAATGGGCCTTCGTATCGAGGACCAAAGAGTCTTCGTATAAAAACCAATATGTCGTCGTATAAAAGGCCAAAATGTATCCGTACAGAAGACCAAAAATATCTACGTATAAAAAATCAAAAAATCTCCGTAAAGAAGATAAAAAAATCTTCAAATAGAAGACCAAAAGTTCTTCGTATAGAATACCAAAAGGTCTTCGAATAGAAGACCGAAATGTTTTCGTATAGTAGGCCGAAAGGTTTTCTTATAAAAGACCAAGAGGTCTTCGTATAGAAGACCAAGAGGTCTTCGTATAGAAGACCAATAGGTCTTCGTATAGAAGACCAAGAGGTCTTCGTATAGAAGACCAAGAGGTCTTCGTATAGAAGACCAAGAGGTCTTCGTATAGAAGACCAAGAGGTCTTCGTATAGAAGACCAAGAGGTCTTCGTATAGAAGACCAATAGGCCTTCGTATCGAAGCCAACAATGTCGTCGTACAGAAGACCAAAAGAAGATAAAAAATCTTCAAATAGAAGACCAAAAGTTCTTCGTATAGTAGACCAAAAGGTCTTCGTACAGAAGATACAAAGGTCTTCGTATAGAATACCATAAGGTCCTCGTACAGAACATCGAAAGGTCTTCGTATAGATGACCAAAAAGTCTTCGCATAGAAGACCAAAAAGGATTTGAATAGAAGACTAAAGGTCTTTGTACAGAAGACTAAAAGTTCTTTGTATAGAACACCAAAGGGTCTTCGTATGGAAGATCAAGAGGTATTCCTGCAGAATACAAAAATATCTTCGTATAAAATACCAAATATCTCCGTAAGAAGATCATTAATCTTCGAATAGAAGACCAAAAGATCTTTGCACAGAAGACCGAAAGGTTTTCTTACCAACAGATCTTCTTATAGAAGACCAAGTGGTCTTCTTTTAGAATACCAAGAGGTCTTCGTATAGAAGACCAAGAGGTCTTCATATAGAAGACCAAGACTTCTGCTTATAGAAGGCCAAGAGGTCTTCGAATAGAAGACCAAGAGGTCTTCGAATAGAAGACCAAGATGTCTTCGTATAGAAGACCAAGAGGTCTTCGTGTAGAATACAAAGAGGTCTTCGTATAGAAGACCAAAAAGTCTTCGTATAGAAGACCAAAAGGTTTTCGTATAGAAGACCAAAAGGTTTTCGTATAGAATACCAAAAGGTCTTCGTATATAAGTATAGAAGACCAAGAGTTCTTCTTATAGAAGACCAAGACGTCTTCGTATCGAAGACCAAGAGGTCTTCGTAGAGAAGAAGAAGAGGTCTTCGTATAGAAGACCAAAAGGTCTTCGTATAGAAGACCAAAAGGCCTTCGTATAGAAACCAAAAGGCCTTCGTATTGAAGACCATAGACCAAAAGGTCTTCGTATTGAAGACCATAGACAAAAAGGTTTTCGTATGGAAGACCATAGACAAAAAGGTCTCCGATAGAAGATCAAAAGGTCTTCGTATAGAAGACCGAAATATCGTCGTATAGAAAACCAAAATGTTTTCGTATAAATGACAAAAAGTTCTTCGCATAGAAGAAGATAAAGTCTTCGCACAGAAGAAGAATATATCTTCGTATAGAATACCAAAAGGTCTTCGAACAGAAGACCAAAAGGTCCAAAAATCTTCTCAGAAAATACCTTTAGGTCTTCTCTATTGAGACCAGTGGATCTTCTTGTAGATGACCATTGGGTCTTCCCATAAAATATCAAAAGGTCTTCTCATAAAAGGTCAATATTTTTCTCATTGAAGACTCATAAGCCTTCTCATGGAAGATCAGTAAGTATTCTTATAGAAGGACAAAATATCTTCTTATAGAAGGCCAGTAGGTCTTCTTATAAAAAATCAATAAGTTCGAATAGAATCCATTCTCTCTTTTATATATGTATGAAAGTTATTTTTTATCTTTTTTCTCCTACAACTGTAACTTTGCAATTCTCTTCACGCCTATTTCAACACCCTTGTAGAAAAATTCCCTTTCATACCCACTATACATTGATTGATTTTTAATTCGCTTTAAGCGGTTCGGTTTATACCATTCAAATATTTGTAGCACTTCTTTTCAACCTTTCGTTTTCATTACAGCGATGATAAGAACTACTCGCCGTATGACGTCAGTAGAGAGGAAACACAACCATGATGATGAAGGGTTATGCGAACATAAACAAGATGTATACATATCCAATCATGAATAAAAATTCCGCGCGGAATTTGTTCCCTTTCCCCAATTTCACAATATTTTATTTTCGTATTTATGCCCAAAAAGGCAATATTTATGTCGATTAGGCGAGAATATTCCACAACTAGGTGATTCTAATAGTTGTGTAAGTTTTAAAATATAGATTTTTAAAGAATTTCATATTTTTAAATTATTTTCCGTGCGGAAAAATTCCGCGGGGAATATTCATGATTGCCCTGATAATGACGATGTTATATTATTACAATATAATTGATCAATATTAAGATAATTAAAAAAATTGTTAAGTTTAAGAATTAAACTGAATAAATAATACAAAACTTTTTAAAACAATCGATTTTTTTTATTTTAAATTACTTGCCTTTTACAAAGAGATGCAAAGCTCTCATCCACATTACATGTTAAGGCCATGGTAGATAATTACAAAATCTAAAGCATACTTCTAGGCATTCACTATGTTTTGGCTAGATATTATTTTAGACAAAGAAAATGGGTTGCTGGTAGGAAGAATAAATGAAAAATAAATAAATCTATCATTTATTCGACTTCCAGCCCCCCGAAGTCTTTGGGGGAAAGGAGTAATATAATTAATTATTTATTAAAATGATAAAATATGTAAAGGAAGTCTATTGAAATAGATAATTGTAGTTATTTGACATTTATCTGACATATCAATTTAAAACGATCTGTTTGTAATTGATATTATTGATTTTTATCATATAACAAACTTAAATAAAAGTAAAATGTTTAAAGAATCTCTGTTAAATCACTTCCACATGCAAACTATTCTAAGTCTTTTAACAAATAAAATAACCCCAAGCGAAGTGAAAAGATCATTGAGACAAAATATCAAACTACTTTACTTTGCATAACATAATTGAATATGTTTTTCAATTAAAAATTCTCAAATCTATTAATCTTGTTGGGCTAGTTATAAAAAAGCCAACAACAACAAAAATCAAGTGACACTCATCAATGTTTCCAAGGCGAAACTGTTGATGGCTGAGCCAGCGAAAAAAAAATAAAACTAATCAAAAGAACTTCTTTCTTTGTAAAAAAACCATCATAACTTGATGTCAAAGTCTATTAAAATCTCACCACAGCAACTGAATGGAGATTACCTACATCAAACTTTAAATAAGTTTGCAAAAAAAAAAAAAAAAATAAATAAAACGTGAATGCCAGCAAGCAGAGATCACTTGACAGACCATGGCAACAATAACAACCATTGAAAAATGATTAAATAATTAATCACTGCATGGCCAGTCCACCCAGAGTGAGAGCAACACTGAGGAGTGTGGCTAATGAACAAGCCAAAATGCAAACTCGCAAGCACACAGGCACACACACTCTCAAGGAGTAGGACCTCCAAGGAAGAACTGTTGTCATGCATTTCTTGTTGCATTGCCGATGCAAACTGTATGCATAGAGGCTTATTAACATTTCATTATGAAAATCACAAAAAATGGTAGACTAGGATTTAGACGCCACCAAGGAGGAATCTTGTCAAGACTCATAACGACATCAACTCCTTGGAAGGTAGTAGACAATAAGAAAACTTCATAAAATTATAAATATACAAAGGCCAGTTTATGGTGATGGTACTCACCTGCTAAATAGCGATCACTTTGAGAACGTGAATAGCGCAAGGTCTAGAAAAAAAAAAAACAAAAAAATAAAACAAATTTAATAGTCACAAAGCAGAAAAAGCACAACTCCTCCAAGAACTTGAGTCAATCCTTATAATCAGCCATAGGTATTTAATTTTGTAAAAAAGGATAGATTCAAGTTCTCGTGTTCTTGTTGTTTTGCGTTTTTTTGGAGAAGGCACACACAGATACAACTCACCACATTTTGGTTGGCAAAATCGTCAAGACGTTTTTCTTGTTTCAATAACAAAGGCGCCGAATTGGATTTCGTTGAGAGCTCTTGGGTATCTAGTATCTCATGACCACTATGCAGCGATGCACTGCTGGGCGATGGCAGCTCATGGAAATGTGTGGGCGCCAGCAATGACTGAAATGGTTCTTGCCGCAATGCCAACGACAGTTGATTGCGATCCTTTTGACGATCTCTCAAATGTTGCAGTTTACGTGCCAATTGGGCATGATGGGCCGAATGGCCATGATGACCAGCATGCCCATGATGATGCTGCTGCTGATGCAGATGCTGGTGGTGCTGGTGATGATGTGCCGGCTGATGATATGAATTTGGCAGTGATGAGGTATCCAATGAATGGCTACGACATTTTTGTGGCACCATAATGGGGGAAGCGGCATATTTGCGACGCATTACAACGCCACCGGTGGTTGAATCACTTAATGAACCATTATTAATGGAACTATTGGTACGTGTACCTGAACTACCGGCACTGGCGCTACTTGCCTCACCATCTTCGGTGCAATCGCAATCACAGTAGGGCGTCACTTCAAATTCATCATGACCCTCATCTTCTTCAACATCAACCATATCATAATCATCCATATCTTCGTCTTCTTCTGCATTGGCGTTTGATTTAAGTGAGCTATTATGGGTTCCTCCCACAACTTCCACATCTTCGTCGTCATCAACTTCTACTTCAACATCATCGGGATTGGGAGTTTCATCGCATAAACTTAACACCTCCAATAGATCAGGATCATCAGAACTGGTAACCGAACTACCTTTTTGAAATTTCATTTTACGCAAAACATCCAGACTGGTTATCGATTCATTATCCTGTTGATTATCACGATGATGATGGTGGTGATGATGATGACGATGATGATGATGGTGTGGCATACTCTTCCAATAGGACATATCTTTGGGTGGTGTGGCTGTGCCAATACCGCTTTCATTATTATCATTTTCTACGCCAGAGCTATCTAGTGAAATGCCCGATTTACCGGAACTTAAGACACCAGATGCTTCTTCACATGCCGAGGATGAGGTTGAGCTGTAAAGAAAAGAAGAAATTAATATTTTTCATAACAAAAATTATGAAATATTTCCAGATGTTTACATGCTTAGATATTTAAGAGAGTAATTGTCCTTTTCTTCATCCTCCTTGCCTTAACATTATTTTAAAAGTATTTAAGATAAGGGTATCCATTATTATTTTTTTTTTATTAATATTGAAAATGATTTGCGTTTCAAACTATTCAATGACAGATATTATACTAAGTTTTTGTATTCTTCATTCACATCAGAAACAATAAAAAACACCAAGTTTTATTTATAAGATCAGAATAAATGTTAACCGCACTTGAATTAAGATAACATCGAATACATCTTAACTAAAATAGAACAAGTTAAAGGTCTTTAAGTTCAGCCGGGCCGAACATTTTATACCCTCCACCATAAAGTGTTCTTAATTCAAATGGAATAATTAGTTTTCTTTCCTGTCCAAAATTTTAGGTGCAACAATTTTTCGACCACGGATACCCCAAATGCCTATATTATCTAATGTAGTCTAAAAAATGTGTTCAACCAGGTGAAAGGTACCACCTACGGGGTGGAGGAAAAGTTTTGTAACTGCAAATTACGGGTAGTTCCGTCAAATAATGTACCTAAGACCCTCAAATACTGAAAATCGGGAGGTACCGTTATATGGGGGCTACATCTGAAAATGGAATTATGTTGACAATTTTTGGTAAGGATGTGCTGTGACCCCTTAGAACCTCAAACGTCGAATTACAGTTAGTTCTGATAAAAAATTGTAGCTAAAACTCTCAAAATACTGAAAATCGGGACGTACCATTATATGGGGGCCATACCAAAAATGGACCGATATAGCCCATCTTCAAACTTCACCTGCCAGTGGAAAAAAGATAACCAGGTGCAAAAATCTAGCACCTTAAGCTCGATTTTTGTGGAAGCTAGAGTGATTACAACAGACGGACATGGCTATATCGACTCAGAATTTTATCCTGATCAGGAATATGCGTTGATTATTTCAATGTGTTACTAATGGAAAAACAAACTTAATATACCCTCCGTACTATGGTGGAGAGTATAAAAAAGTGGGCCCCTTAAAATCAGACTATCTCCATATACAACCAGGGCAATCATGAATTTTCCGCACGGAAAATAATTTTAAAAAGTGAAATTCTTTTAAAATCAATATTTGTAAAACGTTGAAAACTACTAGATTCGTTTAATTATGGCGTGTTCTAGTCGAATCGACAAATTATTCCCTTTTTGGGCATAAATATAGAAATAAAAAATTGTGAAATTGGGGAAAGGAAATAAATTCCGCACGGAATTTTTATTCGTGATTGGACTGAACATAAATAGCTAAGACTTCAAACTTACCCATAAAATTGTACTTTTCATCATTAATCGGAACAGAAAATATTGAATCGGTGGGAATCAGTGGCGCCACACTAATACGTGGACTTATGTCCACATATAGTAAATACATACATCTTTCATATCTATGAGTGCACCCTTATTCATATTGGCTCAATGATATGGGACCTACTTTTTATCGCCGAGTGCAATCGGCTTGTCTTACGACACCACTTTGTATACAGTGGGTGGAGAGGTACCTAAAGGAGTGGACCGATATGGCTCATCTTCGAACTTAAACTAAGTTCGGACCAAATATAATTCGATGGTCAAATGTTGGTCCTAATCTGCAGATCCGTTCGAGAGTTATCGTGCGCTCCAACCACTACACTTGGTGCCATAGAGTTTTTTCGGGCTATTTTCTCAGGATGTATTGCCTTGCCCCTGTACTGCCGCAATGGGGGCAGCAAATACAAGTTCCTACAACAAAAATAAAAACGATTCAAGAGCAGGTGCTAAACTGAACTTTTCCGGAATTTTGTGTGAACCTCATCTATTTATTGTCTGGTAGAAATTTCACGATGTGTAGAGTATGGACCAAATCGGTTACTACCTTTAAGAGTTATCGTTCGCATAATTGTCGAACTTTTGTGGGGGAGGTACCTGAAGGTGTGGACCGATATGACCCATCTTCGAACTTAAACTAAGTTTGGACAAAATATTACGAAGGCCAAATTTTGGAACGAATCGGCAGATCCGTTCGAGTGTTATCGTGAGCACCAGCCAGCCAGACAGACAGGCGGATAGACGGACGGACATTGCTAAATCGACTCCAAATTGACTGAAACCGATTTCGTCCAAACATACTTGGGGTCTAAAACCATTATTTCGATGAGGCACATTTTGCCCGTATGAAAGTGTATATACTAGGGCGGGGCGATTTGTATGGAAGGAAAAGAACCTAAACGGGCGCGGCCCGATTCTGTTTCCTGCGATTGTACTGAGCAAAAAAGTCCACTGGACCATATGTCTACGGTGAAAATCGAGCCTCCCGATTTTGACTTGAAGTTTTATATCCACGTTTTTTTTTTGCATATTTTGACATATAAAATCCAAATCATTGAGATTTTCGATCCAACACTAAGACAAAAATGGTAGCCAAGACAATAATTAATAACTCTCTGGTACATCGCTAAAGCATTGAAAAGCTCCTTCGGGCAGTTTTGGCCTGCAGAAGGTGCACATTTTTCCGGAAAATATCGATAAATTTATTCTAGCAAGCACTTGCAACTCTTCTTCTTCCTGCAAACAATAAATCAGCTGTTTTTAATTATTCGGTGATTTGTGCAAATTGAAAACTATTTTTTGTGGAAATATCAAGCCTAATGGACTGTTTCACTAAGACGATTCGAATACAAATTCGTTCGAACTATTACCAAACTTCTGTTTTTTTGAACAATATTTGAATCGTTATAGTTTGAATCAAACAAACATTTCCTACAAAAACAGGAGTTTGGTAGTAATTGGAACGAATTTTGATTCGAATCGTCTAAGAGAAACAGGCCGAATTTGTTTTGTCGTTTGGAGAACAAAGTTGCAAAATGAAAAAATCCTTTTCTTTTGTTTCTCTTTTTATTTTTAATAAAATTGAACATTTTTTTTTTTTTGCTTTGGTTACTTTAATGGCCGACAAATTGCTGTGTTTTGGCAAGTCAGCTGATTGCTTGCAAGTTTTTACTTTATATATTCTTCTAGCAAAAGAGAATAAAAACTCCTTACTCTCCGAGAAAGTTATTGCTGGACAATTCTTGCTGGGAAAGTAACCAGACAGACCTATAGTTACTTTGTACCCAGGAATCAGAATCGCGACGCGCCCTTTATGGTTCTCAAATCGTATGGAAAAAGTGCCAAAAATAGTTCTAGTCGAGCTACCGCCTCCAAATTTTAAACGTAGATTTATAACAAGCCAAAAAGATAGAAAACCATTTTTAGTGGATGTAGGTCCATATTTGGGTATAGCTCCCATAGAAGGGTATCGCCCCATTTTCGGTATTTTGACGATTTTGTCCAAATTTACCAACCGATTTGCATGTTATTTTGCATTTTGAGTTCTGAGTGAATAAACTAACTCCTTGCAAAAAATATTCAATATAGGTCTACGTTTAGGTATAGCCCCCATATAAATGTATCCTAAGATTTTCGGTATTTTGACAATTTTAGCGAAATTTTCCAACTGATTTGGCTGTAATTTGGCATTTTGAGTTCTGGGTGTACCAAATACCTCCGTGCAAAAAATGGTCAATATCGGTCTACGATTAGGTATAGCCCCCATATAAACGTACCTCCCGATTTTCGAAATTTTGACGATTTTACCTACATTTTCCAACCGATTTGGCTGTAATTTTGCATTTTGAGTTCTGAGTGAGCAACATACCTCCTTGCAAAAAATGTTCAGTATAGGTCCAAGTTTAGGTATAGCTCCCATATAAACGTACCTCCCGATTTTCGGAATTTTGACGAGTTTACAGGGGAGGTATAAGAGGAATAACTTTGCGGGTGGGAGATGGGGGCAGCTGGAATTTCTTTAATCGTAAACTAGACACTTTCCCCTGCATTAAAAAAAATCGAGACTCACAAATGCTCACAACATTAGTTAAACTCAACATAAATTAACAGTAATTATATTAAAAATAGCAGAAAAAGTCATTTATAAAGAACTTATTTTTAATGAAGTTAGAAAACGAATTATGAATTTGGTTTTTCATAAAAACATTGTCAATGACATCATTTCATTTTGAAAATTACACATTTACCTCTCCAATTTTTTATAATCTTACTCATAACCTACGAATGCTTTGCGGATGTATTTTTCGTTTTTAAGGCCTCACATACAAATCACAGTTTCTTCGACTTAACTTGGAGTATAACCGATGTAAATTTCCATAAATAATGCTGGATGTTAAAAATTTGATATGTTTAGAGAATATTTATTTCAATCGCAATCAGATTTGTCGCCATCAATTTTTCGATTTTTGTCCACGGGCGGAACACCACTGTGCGGCCTAGTATATACCCTCGTTAGCATAAATGCTTAGGGTACAAAAACTGTGAATCTATTCGGAAACTTAACGGCCACCTAAGAAAAACGAGTCAGAACGAGAAATAAAAACCCGAAGAACATATAGGAACAAGAAAATACGGCGAAGAATATGAAATATTATACTTCAGATGTGAATAAATCAACGGACCAAAGAGAGAACTAAAAACTAATAATGTTTCCGCATTCCACTGAAAACATTCTCCATTTATTCATAACAATTGTTCTAGCTCTTCTTCTAATGACCCCCAAGATTGATGCTTGGTAGTTTTTTTTCGCAGTCAATTGTCATTTTATGAAATTCTCCTAGGAAGTGATTAACCAAAATAAGAAATGGCAATTGAAGCGAATCTATGTGCCACACAGGCGGAGAATAGAGACAAAAGATTTTTTAATCGGTTAACTCCCCTAAGAGGCCACACATAGGCATCGAAAACAATCTAAAGCCATAGTAATATTTTTCTTTGATTCTTTGCAATTTTTTGTGAGTTTTTTTCATAGACTGTGGCGGTTGGCACACTCCATACACTGAACTATCCATTCATTCACTCACAATGGAATTGGCAATTCTAGGTAATTATGTCTCAATGGATTAGAGACAAAGAAAAAAGATTTTGACGCATTATGGATTTTGCAAAAGGAAATAGTCATAGAAGAAGTATTGTTTTTTTTTCTACTTACTTATTGTCTTCATCGACGGCGCCAACACTCCTTAAAATCGATTCCTCAGATGTCCAGATTGTAGAGGTTGAACCTTTTTTGGTAACATCATTGCCATGTTGTAATAGATAACTTGTCGTTGTTGTTGCTGTTGATGCTGCATTTGACGTTGATTGCTGTTGCTGGTGTTGTATTGGCCTGGACCCCGCCGTCATGCCATTACTACAGGTCATTATGCTGTTGTTGCTGCTGGATGATGATGTTGTCGATGTCGCCGTGCTAGAAGCCTTTTTCGGCATTGCACATGATGAGCTTGTCATAAGAGTTTTATGTTTATTAGCATTACTACTACTGTTGTTGTTGTTGCTGCTGCCGGCAACATGACTAGCACCGCCGCCGCCGCCATTGCAATAGTGATTTTGTTGCATTAGCGCCGACAATTGTTGGCTTTGATCTATGGATGTATTGCGCAGATTATCCATTTCCATGTTCAATTGACGTAAACGTTTCTGATGTAAAGATTCTACATCTATTGCCGGTAGTTCAGTGGACCCCATAGAGTTGCTATTGGCCACTTTGCCTGCTGATGTCTCTTCAATTTTTAGAATGGTTATTGGATTCGCTTTGGCTGTGGATGACATCGTTGACTTAATGTCACCATTGCTCATATTTGCTGCTGTTGCCGCGACGGCATCATTGCTTTGGAAATTTGTCAGATTCGAATTGTGATGATGATCGAATGCAGCAGTATTAAATAAACTACCTCCTGCTAAACTGTTACGTTGGGCCATGTGTCTGGGATGACCGCTTAACTTGTTGCTGGCGATACTGCTGCTGTTGTTCTCTTGATTTTGATTATGAAGTAGTGCTTGGTAAATTGTATGTGAAGGTGATGGTGTCGGAGCCGATAATGTTCTCAAGTAGGCAATATTCGTTTTAGTCACATTGCCACCTGAGGCTGTGCCTGCACCACCACCACTGGCATTATCTAAACGTCCGCAATCAAGGTTAAATGATTGTAATGGTATGGTGGCCTAAAAAGGAAGAGACAAAGAAAAGGAGAAAAATTAAAATGATAATCAGGTAGGTAGTAGGAGAAACGTGTTTTTGCTGTTGCTGTTAAGAAATAGGGTATCTACAAAATTTTTACTATTTGTGTTTTGAATATTTCCTATGAAACCAAAACCAACCAAGGTCTCTCACAAGCCAGGCTTACCAGCCATGAGCCTTGCTTGTTTCAACCAAGTTCGCCATATGGTGGTAAGGAAGCTAAACCTGGCATGTCATTTTAACTATTTATGAAAGCGACGACATGTTCCATAATGTCATGAATCGTAAATGCGCGTGATTGAACAACAATACCTGACTCAACAGCCGGCCGCCAGCTAACATCTCATCTTTGCCAACAATCTTGAGCTTGGAGGCTCTTTCTTAAGTTCTCCTCGTAAAAACAAAAGCATAGCCCAACCAGAAATAACAAAAATTTTTGCTGAATACTTTACAAAAGATTTCCGTTTCAATTTTTTGCGTTTGGTTTTTTAAGGACCTTGAATGCGTAATGAGTCTGGTGGCACAGCATCTAGCCGAATCAGCAACAGCAGCCACCAGCACGAGTCGGCTTTACAAGTTGTTGATCTTTTTTCCAAGATCGCTTGATTTTTTTTTTAAGTTTTAGCTTTGCCTCGTTGTTGCTTCAAAGAAGAGCTATGATTATTTGTAATATTCCACAGTGGTTTTTATGAAGGAAATGAAAAGGATGAAAAAGATCGCCTAACAAACAAAACGAGGACAGCGGAGCCGCTCCACATCCGATATGGCTGAAGAGCCTTTACCGAAGGCGAAACATGCATGTCACATAGTGGTGGCTGTGTGGGTTCGAATCGTCGGCTTATCTTTTTCAGATGCATTATTGATCATAAAAAGCTCGATTCTTCGCCTGAAAAGGCAAAATTTTGAAAATAAATAAAATCAGCTGACTCAGGCTGGGGTTTGAACCCACGTCCTTGAATAACACAGGAAAAAACGTGATGTCACTGCGTGTTAGCGTTCAGTGCTAAACTCTTTACTTTCAAAGGCAGCGTTAAGCGTTTGTCATGGGAAAATCCCCATTGTTGTTGTAAAAAACAAAACAAAATGCAAAGAAGAAAAGTTCGAGGACAGCGAAGCCGCTCCATATCCGATATTTCTGAAGGGCCTTTACCGAAGGCGAAACATACATGTCACATAGTGGTGGGTGTGTGGGTTCGAATCGTCGGCTTTCCTTTTTCTGATGCATTATTAATCATAAAAAGCTCGATTCCAACAAGAAATTAATTAAAAATTAATACTAAAAATTATCTTGGCCTGAAAAGGCAAAATTTTCAAAATAAATAACAAATTATCGGCAAATTGAGGAGCTCTTTTTTCTCGAAAAATGTGTGAAGACTTTCCATAGACCTAGAAGACCTCATAAAGGTCTTCATGTATTATAGACCTCATAAAGCTCTTCTATGCATAGAAGACACTGAAAAGCTCTTCTATGTATAAGATACCTTATAAAGCTCTTCTATGTATAGAAGACCTCATAACGATCTTCAATGTATAAAAGACCTCATAAAGATCTTTTGTGTATAGAAGACCTCATAAAGCTATGTGTAGAAGGCCGTATAAAGCTCTTCTATGTATAGAAGAAATAATAAAGCTCTCCTATGTATGAAAGACCTTTAAAAGCTCTTCGAGATTTAGAAGACCACTTAAAGCTCTACAATGTAAAGAAGTCTTACTAAAACCTTATAAAGCTCTTCTATGTATAGACGATCTTATAAAGGTCTTCAATGTATGAAAGACCTCATAAAGCTTTTCTATGTATAGAAGGCATAATAAAGCTCTTCTATGTATAGAAGACATAAGAAAGCTCTTCTATGTATGGAAGATCTCATTAAACACTTTTATATATAGAAGAGCTAATAAAGCTCTTCTATGTATAGAAGAGCTTATAGAGTTCTTCAAGGTATATAAGGCTTCATAAAGCTCTCCTAGAAGACCAGTTAAAGCTCTACAATGTACAGAAGTCCCCATAAAGCTCTTCTATGTATAGCAGACCTCATAAAGCTCTCTTATGTATAGAAGAGCTCACAAAGATCGGCTTTGTATAGAAGATTTCAGAAAGCTCTTCTATATATAGAAGACATCATAAATATATATGTATAACAGACATCATAAAGCTCTTCTAGGTATATAAGGCCTCTTAAAGCTCTTCTAGATTTAGAAGACCACTTAAAGCTCTTCTGTGTATAGCAGACCTCATAAAGCTCTTTTATGTATTGCAGACCACATAAAATTCTTCTTTGTATAGAATATTTCATAAAGCTCTTCTATGTATAGAAGATCTCATAAAGGTCTTCTATGTTTAAAAAACCTCATAAAGGTATTGCGTCAATAGAAGACCACTTAAAACTCTTCTATGTATAGAAGACCTCATAAAGCTCTTCTTTGTATAGAATACTTCAAAAAGCTCTTCTATGTATAGAAGATCTCATAAAGGTCTTCTATGTTTAAAAAACCTCATAAAGGTCTTGTGTGAATAGAAGACCACTTAAAACTCTTCTATGTATAGAAGACCACTTAAAACTCTTCTATGTATAGAAGACCTCATAAAGCTCTTCTATGTATAGAAGACCTCATAAAGATCTTTTGTGTATAGAAGACCTCATAAAGCTTTTCTGTGTATAGAAGAACTCATAAAGCCTTTCTAATTATATAACTGCGTAGATGACTTTTTAAAGCTATTTTATAGAAATTTTGAGTTTTCTATGTTAAAAGCTCCCAAAAAGCTCTTACATGCAAGCGTAAAACTCGTTTATATACGGAATACCACATAAACTGAATTCATAGTATAGAAGACCTCATAAAGTTCTTATATCTAAAAGCTCTTATAATCTCTACTATGTAAATGATTCCTTCTAAAGCTCTACTAGGTAATGAAGTGCCTATAACGCTTTTCTATATAAAAAAAACTTATAAAACACATTTTGTGTACCTTGCCATTGTTCCACAATATTTGCTCCACTGATCCACTGTGCCTTGTATTTTCTTGTATTAAACATACATACCTACAATAAGCTGCTATTGAATTTTTATGTAAATTTTATTTCATTTTTTGTGTTTTTTTTTTTTGCAAAATCTTCGATTTGTTGCTCTTCGGCTTCTTGAATCATTGCTTACTACTCAGAAGGAGATGATGTTGAAGAGGCAACGACGATGACAACAATGATGAGGCAACTGACAACAACGACTTAAAGGCAAAATAACGTCTTTGACTATAAGCGTCAAAGCATATCATTTTGCTTACATTTTGAATAGGCTAAACATAGCCAATTCACTACACTGTCGTCGTCGATCAGGACATTTGACAATTTCTGCTATTCTACGACTTATGTATGTGTGTGTAATGTTGGAAGACAAAGCAAAAAAATAGTTTGTCTGCAAAGAAGCTTTTGTTTCGTCTTCTAGCTTATTTAGAATGACAACAACGCGAAAGATCATAATGATGCCGAACATTGTCATTACAATAAGAATAATGATCGGAAGGGTGATCGAACAGGGTGGTAGAATTTATTTTTGGATTTTATTTTAGAAGTATTCGATGGCTAAACAAAACTATGCTCCAAAGAGTGATATCTAATCTTTTATGAGATTTATAAGAGAAACCTCATAGCATTCAGTTTTTTTTTTTACTAAATCGGGTTGCGCAAATAGCTTAAAGAAGACAGGGGTCTTGTTATGTGTTATGTGATGGCCTTATCCCTGCTTTGTCTACGGCTCTGCCTCTGACAACTTTGCCAAGAAACATTCATATGTGTCCCGTACACATATTATTGATATGACCGACCAAGAATACCACCACCATATTTGGTCATAAATGTGTGTTTGTTTGCGCTTTGAGCACCCCGTTTTTGTTGAATGTTTCAGCCCAGTTCAACATCAAGGTTGTATTCAAATTTATGAGACATTAAAATGACAAGAGCTTTGTATTTTGTTTTTGTTTACTAACGATTTTCTTGTTCGACATTATTGACATTACTGGTGGAAATGATATTCAGCATTGTTTTCAATATTGCAATTTTTTCCTACCATTGTGTCTGTGCTGCGATGAATGATTTTCGTTTTGAGGTTTGACTGTTCGTACCGAAAAGTTCATGGCCATGTGCATGAAGATCAATAAGAATAATGGATTTCGTTGGTGTTTCATAAAATGCCAAAGAAAAAGTAAAAACAAAGCATAACCTTGGCATAGAGAATACCGAAGAGAAACGCCCAAAAGAGAGTGAAGAGCAACAAGTTCAGGGTCGAGTAAAATTTAAAAACTAAAAAAAAATTATCAAAGCATTGGACTTTGCAAAAAAGAAAATAGTTGAATTTCTAAACCCCTAAAATTATGCTAAGATTTATTGGGCTATGATCATGTAAACCAACCTTGTGCTGGTATCGTGCCATTGTTCAACGTAACACCAGACACATTTGCACGGTATTTTCTACAAAATTCTTGGTTAGACATTATTAAACCTCTCCTAAGGAATTTTCCATGAATGAATGGAACTTTATCTCAAGGTAGACACATCTTCCAGACCATAAACATTCAACAGGCCAATAGACGACAATTGTCTGGGGAATTTGACATTGTTTTCCTTTTCAAAAACACCAGACATCATAGTGAGACAGATTCTTATTGTGTTTGGAATATTTTTTCTCAATCAAATTGGATTGTGTTGTGCATTCGAAATTATATAAGCCAACACCATGTTGTCTAGGGAACGCAGAGGAAATCAAAGAAATTTTCAATAATTCATAAACTGAAACACGGGACAATGAAATAATATGTGTACGACGCATCTTAATATTTTTTTTTTACAAAAGAAGAGTTAAAAAATCAACAATTAATTAATGCAACTTGTTACAGCGTTGTATTGGTTAATGTATGTTACATGTAACAAGCTGCCACATTTCAGAGAGAAGAACATATTACGCATCCTGGATTTCAAAGACACCAGACAGACAAATGCTTGGAAAAAGTTTTGTTTTATTTGTAATTAAATTGAATAAAACAAACAGCCATACAACTGAAACAACAAATGATGTACCAAAGTCCAAAACGACGGCCAACTGGCGACATAAACCATATATGGTCAGGAAGCTAAGCAAAAAAAAAAAAAAAATACGATTGCAGCAGACAGCCATAATGTTGCAGAGGAGAGAAAATTAAAAAAAAAACTCGAAGAAATATTTACAATGGTGCGCATGCCTACAATAGGCCTAGAAATAACAAAAAAAAACTCGAAATACCTCAACCTCTGCAATGGAATGGACATTGGTGACAACATGCACGTAGTATATGTTGGACAAGATTGTAATTGCAAAAGACAGTTTTAAAATTTCGAACAAAAACAAAGACAAAAGAAGTTTTGCAATACTAGACACAAAGAAGAGGCATCACAAATAAACAGTGCCAAAAAAACTCAACCATGGATCGACCAGCTGCTTAGTTCCACCACTTGATCATTGACATGAACCTTAACAAAAATTTCTGTAATTCACCAAGGACTTTTTTCGCAATCAAAACCGAAACAAACAAAAAACTTCAAAAAACCCTTTAAAACAATTGAAAATTAAAGATACATAGTAGTTTACTGCCTGTGGTGTTACTCTGTGTGGCTGGTTGGCTGGCTGTTGAATCTTCTCAATATGGCCAATAAATCATTTAAATCAATTTCCGTTTGATGCTCGATTCCTGATATTGCACACACAGGGACTGCGTGAATGGGATGCTTTTTGTCTTACTCCTTGCTTTACTTGCGCAATTGTTGTTATTTTTTTTCTTTCCAGTTGTCCATAACATGTTCGGTGTTTTTTCCTTTGGTTTCTCTTGTCTCAACAGCACTCAACTTGACCATGATTTCTGATGTTACTGCTGCTGCTGTCACTGCATCACAGTAATGGACCAAAATGAAATTCGTGCAGTTCGGAGATTTTTTGCGTAGTCCATATTAACTGTCAATTGCGGCTCAGTGTAAAATCGACATGAAGCGACAGGAGCAGCAGCACAAAAAAGACTCGATGCAATTGTCATTTTAACGAACTTACAATTTACAACAACCACGCAATTCTAGCAAAACGAGGAAAAAAACACAACTGCCCATGATATTGCCCGCCATACCAAATTCGTAGAGGTAATATTACCCAATCGTAAGCTAAGGAACATGTAGGGGATTTTAGAAAAAATGGGATATTGGAGCTAAATGATCATCTGAAGTATAATTTTTCCTAAAAAAGGACCCAATTTAAATTTCTTTTCCTTTAGGTGCAAGGATTTTCACTTTTACTAGAAAAGCGTTCCATTGCTTTAAAAGCATACAATTGGCATGAGGACAATTCAACACATTTACTACTTTTGCCATATGCTGACATCAAGGTCTCACATTCTTTTGAAATTTGTATCACGTTTTGACGAGGAAGTCCCAGGCATTGTGAAAAATTCCTACCACATCTTTAGATCTTAAAAAAAATTATTTAAATGAAAATTGGATTTGCCTAGTCGAGTTTTGCAACCTATCCATGGGAGAAAGTTCTAACTCCCCGGGTAAAGTCCTGGAGTTTTCAATGAAATTCACATAGGTTCGAGCCTTAATCGTAAAATTAACTTACTTCGGTTTTTTTTATCTTTTTCTATAAAGAAAACAGAAAATATAAACGAAATACATAGTACCAGAATAAGTAGTGACTGTACAGAAACGTCCAGTGATAGAAGTAACCAACACAATTGAGACTAAAATAGCAAATACAACAACAGAAGAACTTTCTAGGAATTAAACTTTTCATCCACACCTTGCAGTGTTGATTTTTTTAATTTTTTAAGATGACGGAAAATATGAGCTCGCAAACGAATTGAAATATATTCACTCCGAAATTAAATAGCGAATACAACATCCGTATAAACGCCACACGAATTTTTGAATCTAGCAAGTGCAAGAACCCAATGAGTGAACGAGCGGTACAGAAACTTGAGAAGCCCAGAACTAATTCGGAATTACCAAGCAATATTGGTCTTTATAGAAATGGCCTGGCACCGAATCAATCCTCGGAAATTTGTTACAAATCAATATGTATCACTGAGGATTCCTGAAACATAAAGACGAAAATATCAAATGAATTAAAATAGCATATCCATGAACCACATAACGGATTGATAGAGTGTGTGAAATTACTGGGGACTGTTTTGCTGAACTATGAGAGCTAACAACGGAGTTCTTCAATTAAAATAGAAAGGTTCAACAATTATTGAAAAAATCCTATCGACCGATTGAGCTTTACCGGCTATTTAAATGTTTGAGCTTAAACGAAGTATCGTTCGCAGCAACCTCAAGAACTTAATTAAACAAAGTACTGCACAATATTGACACAAGTTTCAATAATTATGAAATTTGTACAAATTGTTACTGGATGTTGTTCGTTTACTCTACAGTACAATGCAAAAGACCTTAGCAGATTACAAGAAGTTAATGAACTTGTACAAATTTGCACAAATTGTTGAGTAAACGAACACGCCTATAGTTATAAAATATCATGCATCCTATATTAACCAAATTAACGATTGAACTGTACAGAAATGTGGAACAATGGAACGAAAGAGGCATAACGGAGTACTGTACAACATTGATACCTGACCGACTAGATTGTGAACTAATTATTATTGTCCTAAGAGAGCTAATGAAGGAACTACTAAGAGACTGATTGATAATCAAATGAATTGTAGAACCGAAAACTAATTTCCATACCATAATCAAGGACTGTACTTTATTGAAACGGGGAACAATAGAACGAAAACACATTGTCTGTTCCTTTACTTTTGAAAATGGTAAAAACGGCAAAAGTAGCAAAAGTTATATTCTGCTTCCATATGAATTGTATTGTGTCTGAAGTAAAGGAAAGCTTTTCGAGTAAAAAGTTGTAAAACTTGAAGATTCTTGCACGTAAAGGAACAGAGCTACATAAAGATCATACTACTGTACAAAATTGATATTTGACTAACTGAACTAATGACTACGGTACTAAAGAGAAAGCAGGTGAACTAGTGAGAAAAGAAAGAATGAATGTTACTCACTCGATTTAAGTAAAAGATCAAGTAAACTTTAGTAAAAATAATACGTCTTCGAACTTTATTAATTACCGAACACAGCAACTACAAGAACCTGATGAGAAACTCTAAACAAGCTTTATAAAAAATTAACATCTCCGATGGAAGACTTCTCTCATATCGATTAGTACAATTCGATTGAATTTCGATTCAATTGCCGTTCAGTTCAATTTAAATGGACGTTTTTACTTAGCATAGGATTTTTTTGTCAGGGATAAAATCCCTCACCTTATGTGTGCAAGACGGGCACGTTAATTATTAAACCACGGTGGCACCGAAGCTTTACAGACGATAAAACTAAAGACCGAGTAAGATTTGATTGACATTATTACGGAGGCGGACAGAGCATCATATTATGTACAACGCCATCTATACTTCAACTATAATACTCTTCTTTGTACAATGGTGGTTGTCTGAGAAAAACACATTGATGTGCATAAGCTAAGGAATATATAAATTTTAATAAATAATAGATTACTGGGTTTTAGCAAACTAACTGAAACCAAACCCCACTGTTATTGGCGTAAAGCGATAAAATGAGGCAGGTGTATATTCTAAATACAGCAGCGGGTATAAAGAATATGTTAGAAAACAAATTGGGTTATTCAAATAGGACTTAAAGGACAGAGTTGAATTACCTGTGCAATATAAATGAAAAGCTTTTAAGCTTTTAAGACTACATGATTGAGAGTTTCATTAAAACAATATTCGTTGAAATATTTTTAGGCTGAAAAAGATTTTCGCTCGAGTTGAGAATTTACAATAAAAGTTTTATTTGAAAAGCGATGGAAGTGGGTGGCACCAAGACCACTTAAAAATGAAGACATATTTAAATCCTTTAACATGTTACTGGCTACAAAGAAAATGTTCCTGGAAGAAGAATACACCAAGTCGCCTATTACCAACCGCAATACAAAAATGTAGAAATTTAGCTTCCGAATAAAAAACTTCTCGCTAAAAACACCATCTTCATGTGTGGTAACAACACACTGATAACATGCTGGCTGGCTAGGGCCAAAGATGCCATATGTTGTACAACTTGGTTGTAACTCTTTAAGTATTCCATGATATTTTTTCTCTCTCGTTTGTTTCATCAGTGAATTGCACAGCAAAATGTTTAAATTCATACCTTTATCCAAGAAACCTACAAAAGTACACAAAAAGTAGTTGTTTTACAAAACGTAAAGTTACACATCCACCAACGATTTTTTTTACATTTGTTGTAAACTACAACAGAATGTTTGAGGTTGTCCTTACAAAATAAACTGAGAAAAAAATTGAATTAATGTATGGATGTTTTGTTGGTTGCTTGCTTGGAATATATGAATGATGAAACATCATTGAAACAACAATGCAATGGATTTTCAATAAAGTGAATGCAATGTGTGGCTGCTGCTGCTCGCTGTTTGGCTCAATGCCATCGTGGTATGGCAAGGATGTACAATTTTAATTCATTGCATTAATTTAAGATAGATATCTTAGGGTGTTTTCCTGGATTTTTTGTGTTTTGATTAATATAACAATGGTAGGTAGGAAGGTTGTAACTTTAATTCTCTTAGGATTAAAAGGTAGCCTTGGTGGTTTAAAAAAAGGAAATAAATTAATAAAAGGGAAAAGATTGATTGATTAATGGTTGGTTAGGCGAGAGTATAAGGTGATTCAGCGAAAGTTGTTGAGAGTCTTTAATGACGGTGAACGAGATCTATTTGAACTATTTCAAGGAAATAAATTTCTGTGAAATGTAATATGTAGACACAATTTAAACTTCAATTCAGTTTTCAGTCAGTATTTTATAGGACTATCAGTAGTAGGATTCTCCAACACATTTTGTGAGTTACCGAAAAAAATCGGAAAATTAAAATTCTTATAATTTCGGTAATTAACGATGTTTTTGGATAAGTTAGCGACAAATAAACAGTAGTCGTAAAGTTCTATTGAAAGCAAGAGTACTATCAACTGTTATTAGAACTTTTCATTCATAATTTTGCGTTTTCATTTTAACGACTTTTATTGGTAACTCAAAAAATGAGTTAACGACAAATATCGGTAAAATTAAAACGCAAAATAATGAATGAAAACTTCAAATTAAAAGTTGACAACACTGTTGCTTTCACTGTTACTACTACTTTTTTTGTGGTCGCTATCTTACCGAAAAATATCGTTAATTACCGAATTTATGGGCGTTTTAATTTTACCGATTTTCGTCGGTAACTCTAAACATGTGTTACAGAATTCCACTACAGAAGTGAGTCTATTAATGTATAGGGCTAAAATTTTTATTACTATTTTAAATATTATGTTACTGCCCAAAAGTATGTTTATAAAAATAAATTCCGTAGGCAATCTAGCTTTCGCTAATTAAAAATAAACAATGAAGCACAGGTGGCGCTAGTACATGCAAAGAAGTTTGTTTTTAAGTTAGCTCCATAATTAAAGGGCCGATCAACCTTATCCGAAATCTTCTCTTAAATGGAGATTGGCATTCATAAAAAATCTGAATATATTATCACTTACTTGCGAAAAGCCTGGAGTCTGCTTCCTATTGGTATTTCAAATATTATTTCGGCGCCTTAAAGTATGTACATCAATTTATGTAAACATTTTAGATATCGAAGAACAGATGGCGTTCGTTTTAAAATAAATAACTCATTTCCAAAAATTTTTCGCATATTGTTTTTTTTTTTTTTTTAACGATGCGCTTTATAACTAATATTCGGCCCAACTGTGACAGCCATACAAAATCTTAACATATTTTCTTCGTTATTTTTTCACCTAGGCGTTGAAGATCATCTAGTTGGATAAGTACCTCTTTATGTTTATATATAATGACTTTATGTTCCAATTTCCTAAGTCCTGTTATGTTAGACATTTTATTTGCCTTTAAAATGTCAACGACGCTTTAAAACACAATAGATTCTTTCTAACAACTCAATTAAATCGACAAGAAAACATAAAACTCATAAAATTCCAATTGAAATAAAGTGATACAAATTTTCGAATTATAAAGTGATCGGTTTCTTGTTCTCTTAGATAAAGACTGTCACATTTTCTCAACAAACATCATTAATTGTTTTGTTTTTGTGGTGAAACATTTAAAAAGCCGTAAAATGTCAAACACAAACATCAAAAATATAAACATACCACACAAAATTACCAATGAAAGAAAGGTCAAATGGAAGGGACTGTCGAATTATACTACCACAGTAAACTAACAATTTTAATGATTACAATACTTTTTTCTTATTGAAAAAAAAAACGAAACTGAAAACAAATCTTTAAAAAACACATACTTTTTATAAATTATGTGAAAATACATTCAATAAAAAGACATGAATGTATGTATGGATTTCAAATTGGGTTACTCATGTTCTTTAGAACTTTTTTATGGCAATTTCACTGGAATCGAAGAGTCGCTAATAATCATCATGCTAATGATGGTGATGATGACGTTTGCGACCCATTTCTTTCATAAAAATTATTTTATATTTCAAAATAAGACTGTGTGTCTCAGACGAAAAAAAGAAACATAGGAACTCTTGTTTCCCCATAAAAAAAGAAGAACATTTCTACGTCTTTCACTGAAGGCTACAACATTCTTAACATGCTACACCACATCTTAAGGGCATGAAAGTAAAAATAAATAAACCGAACACAGCATGAATGTAAACAACAAGCTTCATTTTTTTGTCAGACGTCGCTTAAACCTGTATCAGAAAATCACTTAGCAGACCTGGTTAACCTGGTACGTTTGCTGTGCGAATCAAGAGCACACAAAATATGCGACACTTCAGCAAAACGTTTTGACCCAAAGCAACAACGAAAACAAAAACTATTAAGAATATCAGCGGTTTGAAACAGTTAAGAGAAAAGGAACGGCAAAAAAGTGAAAGAACGTAGTTAAGAACTCTTCTTTTTTAGTGAAGTATAAGGAGGGCCATAGTAGCTATGTACAGAAGAGGTGAAGGTCTTCCATTAGGGTAGATCTGTATGTGTTCATAGAGAATACGTAGAGGTCTTCCCTATGAAGGCCTGCAGGACTTCTCTTCTCGACCTTACATAAAAACCTACAAGTCTTCCAAGAGAAGACCCAGAAGGCCTTCAAAGAGAAGACATGTAGGTCTTTTTAGAGTAGGCCTGTAGGCCTTCATATAGAAGACTTGTAGGTCTTCTTAGAAAAGACCTGTACGTCTTTATAGAAAAGACATGTGGGTCTTCATAGAGAAGAACTGTGGGTCTTCATACCGAAGACCTGTCGGTCTTTTTCCCTTTGTAGAGAAGACCCTTAGGTATTCATAGAGAAGACCCGTAGGTTTCACAGAGAAGATCTGTAGGTCTTCAAAGAAAAGACCTTTTGGTCTTCATAGATAAGACCTGTAGGTCCTAATACAGAAGACCTGTAGGTCTTCATAGATCATTATACGGAAGACATGTGGGTCTTTATAGGGAACACCTATGGATAATCATAAGAAAGACTTCACGGAGAACATGTCCTCCTAAAAATACCTGTAGGTCTTTATAGAGAAAACCCGTAGATCCTCATAGAGAATAAAAAATAATTTTTTGACTTCAAAGAGAAGACCTGAAAATTAAAAGGCTTTCTTGTAAGGGAGCAATATACCTTTTTAAAGAACACCTATTCTTCTTCGAAGAGAATACCTGTAGGTCATTATAAGGAAGACATGTGGATCTTTACAGGGAAGACCTGTGGATACTCATAAGGAATTCTTTATAGAGAACACCAAGAACGTCTTAAGAAGACCTCCTAAAAAGACCTGTAAAACCCGTAGGTGTTCATAGAGAATAGAAAATAACTTTTTTTTGAGAAGACCTAAAGATCCAAAGGCTTTCTTATAGGGGACCAATGTAACTTTTTTAGATAACACCATTAGTCTCCCTCTTCATGGCCGAACGGTCCAACAATTGTCTTCTTATATAGCAATTGAGAATCTTCGTCCATCTCTATGAAGATCCCTCGATCTTCTCTATGAAGATCCTTCGATATTCTCTATGAAGATCCCTAGATCTTTTCTATGAAGATCTCTCGATTTTCTCTATGATGATCTGTCGATATCCTCTATGAAGATCCCTCGATATTCTCTATGAAGATCCATAGATCTTTTCTATGATGATCTGCCGATCTTCTCTATGGGGATCACCCGATCGCCTTTATGAAGATCACCCGATCTTCTTTATTAAGATCCCTCGATCTTCTCTATAGAGATCCTTCGATGTTCTCTATGAAGATCCATCAATCTTCTCTAGGAACATCTCTCGATCTTCTCTATGAAGGTCAATTAATCTTCTCTATGAAGATTACTCGATCTTCTTTATTAAGATCACCAGATCTTCTTTATTAAGATCCCTCGATCTTACCTATGGGGATCACTCGATCGCCTTTATGAAGATCACTCGATCTTTTCTATGAAGATCACTCAATTTTCTCTATGAAAATCACTCAATCTTTTCTATGAAGATCATTCAATCTTCTCTATAAAGATTACTCGATCTTCTCTATGAAGATCACTAGAACTTTCCCATGATGATCTGCCGATCTTCCCTATGGGGATCACTCGATCGCCTTTATGAAGATCACTCTTCCCTATGAAGATCCCTCGATCTTCTTTATAAAGATCCTTTGATCTTCTCTATGAAGATCCCTCGATCTTCTCTATGAAGATCCCTCGATCTTCTCTATGAAGATCCCTCAATCCGCTCTATGAACATCTCTCGTTCTTCTCTATGGGGATCACTCGATCGCCTTTATGAAGATCACTCGGTCTTTTCCATGAAGATCTATCATTCTTCCCTATGAAGATCTCTCGATCTTATCTATGGGGATCATTCGATCTTCTCCATGAAGATTTCTCGATCTTCCCTATGCAGATATCTCGATCATCCATATGAAGATCCCTCGATGTTCTCTAAGAAGATCTGTGATCTTCTTTATGAAGGTCACTCGATCTTCTTTTATGCAAGATCACAAGATCTTCTCTTCTTTTCGATCGATCTTTCTGAAGATGTCTTGATCTTCTTTATAAAGTCTTACCGGTCTTCTTTGTGTAGATCTTTTTTTTGATCTCTCTCTTCCCCAACAAAGAATCTCCAATTTGTCTACTTTGCTTTTGTTCCATTCCATCCTTTGACATTATTATCCTCATTTGTCCTTTCAACCTTTGTACAAAAACAACAACAAAATAAGCCATCATGAAACATCTGTTCCCATTTTGCCGAATGCAAATGGGGTCCCAGTAAAACAGACTTAAATGTTCGACACAGCATGATGTGATCAAAATGCAGTTGACACAGACTTCCAAAAAAAAAAAAAAAACACACACACACACATTTTGACAAGAACAACAAAAAAAAATTCAAAATTAGGTCATTATATTACAATGCGTAGCGCGTGCAGTAAACCGGCATAAATCAAGAACAAGAAAAAAAGAATAAAAAAGACTCGAGCGTAATACTAACCCTTATTCTGAACGATCGAAACTGAAATTCAATGAAGCTACAAGAACGACACCGGCAGACAATGTAAAGATGATTACCACGGGGCCATCTCTTGTTCCCTTTTTTGCCCTAAGAATCATTTGACAAAAATCGGTAGGTAGGTACATCAATATTCTGGCAAATTCTTGGTATCACTGCAGGCTGGCTCGATTGGATTATGATCATCATTAACATCATTGTGGGCATGGTCTTGTCATGTTCTCGATTCTGTTAAACAAATGATCTTCGTTCACAACATTAAGCGAATGTGTTGATTGTTGTGTGTCCACCAGACATTCGAACATATTTTATAAGAAAGTGAACTGATTTTAAGTATGTTTATTATGATTTCGCATTGGAATCCACCACCTAGCCTGGCCAGTGAGCCAGCCAGCCATTCAGGCATATCCACCTTTACTTTAATTCGCTTTCTTTCAAATTATTCCATGTGTTGATGGGTTTTCATGGTTTTTTGTTTTGTGTATTCCCGCCAGCTGCTTCTGGTTAGCAGCAACAATTGATGTATTGCCTTGGCTTTGAAAGAAAAAATAAAGCTCGTGTTTTATGCGTGTTGTATAGTTTTACATGTTCACGTTTAAGCATCACTTGCTTTGCCGTTACAGCAATTTGATTTTTTTGATGGTATTGTTTTTTCCCTTCTTATGAAGCGTAACTAGGTTGTTGGTGTATTGGATTTTAAACATTCAAACAGAAGTAGCTGATATACAAAAGTGACATTTAGAACTCAATTATATTAATATTTTAAGTGGAATAATCTCTTGTGAAGATGAACTACAAATTCATCCATGACCATTGTTATAGCAGAGTTTTGATCTTAGGCCATACTGCCCCCAATATGAAAAAAGAAAACTGACAAATAAAACATCATTAAAATGAATTTAAGACAACTTGGCACAGAACTTTTCGTCACATGTTCTCCCAAGGCAAAAAATTAGCCCTCCTTTTTCAATAAACGAATAATTTTTGGCCTGTTGCAAACAGCATTTCAGCAAGTAAATATCTTAAACTTTCTTCTTTATCATTAAAATGCAATAAACGAAGAAGAACATCATCAGAAAACATCCTCTAAAATGTAGTCCATACTATATCGAAAACCAATAAAGCCAAAACAACAAACCCATCAATGGGGGCATATTTCTTTGACGATAAAAAAAAACTAAAACAGAACATTTACTCGTTGTTAGTTAACGCAACAGTAACCTATATTTACACAAAAACAACAAAACTAAGAAAAAACAAAAAAAATCAACCAAAACTCAAGGTCCGTCTGCCGGTTATAGGCATATTTTATGTTGCAACCAGACAAAAAAAGATGATAAGTTGTTCCCTGTTTATTTTTTTTTTTACTTTTTCTCTGTCTGTTATCCTTGAGGCCATAAAATGCCGCTGCCGTCTTCTTTTGTTTTTGTTTACATGAACGCATTCCCTCTGGAATGGTGGAGTCGTCCCAACAATTCTTATTTTAAACGGTGGGCTTACCGACAGTTTAAGTGTTTTGATTTGATAATTATTATCAGTGACGGACGCATGCGTGATCAACCACAGTTTGCGCTTGTAGAATATGTTCTGTAACTGAACAGAAAAGTTTTTTTTTGGAGTAAACTGTTGCTCAACCAGTAAAGGGTTCCAAGCATTTTTTGTTGTTAAAGAGAAGAATTCAATTGCATTTTTTGACACTCATATGAAAAAAATTGTCAAGTTTTATTTTTGGGCAACTTCAAGTGAGAGTAACAATGGAGAGATAAAAGGTGACGTTGGAGCAAAGGTATTTGGAGCTTGAAATTAATGGTAACATAAAAAGACTCTGTAATAAAGGATTTATTTTGTTGGAGGGTAGATTGAACTTCATAAAGACGATTGTGAATTATTTATAGGGGAGATCGTGTAATATTCATATAATAGATCAAGTGATGTTTATAAAGAAGATCGACTGATCTTCATAGAGCAGATCAAGTGGTCCCCATATAGATGATCGAGTAATCTTCATAGAGAATATTACTCGAGAAATCTTCATAGAGAAGATTATAAAGAAGATCGACTGATCTTCATAGAGTAGATCGAATGGTTCCCATAGAGATGATCGTGTAATCTTCATAGAGAACATCGAGTGAAAAGATCATGAGATATTCATGGAGAAGATCATGAGATCTTCATGGAGAAGATCAAGAGATCTTCATAAAGAAGATCGAAGGATCTTCATAAAGAAATCGAATGATCTTTACGGAGAATATCTAGTGATCTTCACAGAGAAGATCGCTTGATCTTCATGAAGTAGATCCATAAATCTTCCTAGAGAAGATCGAGTGATCTTCATAGAGAAGACCAACAGATCTTCATATAGAAGACTGATTGATCAGCATATCTTTCTTCATAGAGAAGATCGAGTGATCTTCAAAGAGATCGATAAATCTTCTTCATAAATAAGATCGACTGATCAGCATATCTTCAAAGAGAAGATCGATTGACTCTCATAGATAAAATCGACTGATCTTTATAGAGAACATCGATTGGTCTTCATAGAGATGATCGATTGATGTTCATAGTCAAGATCGAAGGATCTTCATAGAGTAGATTGAAATATTCATAGAGATGTTTGAGGGATCTTCATAAAAAATCGATTGATCTTCATAAAGAAGATCGAAGGATCTTCATAAAGAAATCGAATGATCTTTATTGAGAATATCTAGTGATCTTCACAGAGAAGATAGCTTGATCTTCATGAAGTAGATCGATAAGTCTTCTTCATAAATAAGATGGATTGATCAGCATATCTTCAAAGAGAAGAATGATTGATTCTCATAGAGAAAATCGACTGATCTTTATAGAGAACATCGATTGGTCTTCATAGAGATTATCAAGTGATTATCATAGAGAAGATCAAGTGTGGTTCGCAGATCAGATCTACAGATCTTCATAGAAAAGATCAAGTGATCTTTGTAGATAAGATCGAATAATCTTCAAAGTGAAGATCGAGAGATCTTCATAGAAAATATCGATGGATCTTCATGGAGAAGATCGAGTGATCTTCATAGGAAAGATCGAGAAATATTCATAGAGATGATTGAGGGATCTTCATAAAAAATCGATTGATCTTCATAAAGAAATCGAATGATCTTTATAGAGAATATCTAGTGATCTTCACAGAGAAGATAGCTTGATCTCCATGAAGTAGATTCATAAATATTCCTAGAGAAAATCGACTGATCCTCATAGAGAACATTGATTGGTCCTCATAGAGATGATCGATTGATCTTCATAGTCAAGATCGAGGGATCTTCATAGAGAAGATCGAGGGATCTTTAAAGAGAAGATCGACTGATCTTCAGGGAAAGATCGACAGATCTTCATGGAGAAGACCGAGGGATCTTCACAGAGAAGATCGCTTGATCTTCATGAAGTAGATCGATAAATCTTCTTTATAAAGAAGATCGATTGATCAGCATATCTTCAAAGAAAAGATCGATTGATTCTTATAGAGAAAAGCGACTAATCTTTATAGAGAACATCGATTGGTCTTCATAGAGATGATCGATTGATCTTCATAATAAAGATCGATCGATCATAGAAAATATAAAGTGATCTTCACAGAAAAGATCAAGTGATATCATAGGGAAGATCAAGTGATGTTCGCAGAGCAGATCGACAGGTCTTCATAGAAAAGATCGAGTGATCTTTGTAGATAAGATCGTAATCTTCAAAGAAAAGATCAAGAGATCTTCATCGAGTTATCTTCAGGGAAGGGAAGATTAAGCAATATTTTTAGAGATGATTGAGGGATTTTCATAATAAATCGATTGATCTTCATAGAAAAAAATTGAGTGATCTTCATTGAGAAAATCGATTGATAGATCGATTGATTTCCCTAGAGAAGGTCAATTGATCTTCCTAGAGAAGATCGATAGCTCTTTATAAAGATCGATATGTTCATAGAGAAGGCCGATTAATCTTCGCAGAGAAGATCGATATATCTTCATAGGATAGATCGACATAGAGAAGATCGACTGGTCTAAGGCGGTCCATGTTATAACATAGTAAATATATATTTTTTCTTCTAATTTTCACATCATCTCTATTATCCCATCTTTTCATAACTAGAAAATAAACTTACAGCATAAGAAAAAAGAGGCCACTAAAAATAAATGTTGATCTTATTCAAATGTTTTGTGTGTATGCTTAACATACATAACGAGAAAAGTAATAACTGCAACGGTTATACAAATTCCAACCCCTTCCATATTTCTATCCCCAAGAAAAAATAAAGTACAACTGCATCAAGATAAGCGGAGTTGCAGCTCCCAAAATGCTCCAATTTTATATGTTGTTGCTGTCTTCTCAATTCATATGTTTGTTGTGTTGTGTGTGGTGGGGTATCATATCTAAACTAAACAATATAAACGGAGAAAAACTATTTATGCTACTGGTAAATACGATTGTGGCGATGCTGGTAATATGAGTGCTAGCTAGCTTGCTTGTCTGCCGGGTTTAAACAATTTTTTTCAGTTTTGTCTGTCCCTCTATCTATATGTACTTAGTTTGTACGTCTGTATGTCTAGGCAGGCAACATGTAAATGATGTGTTGACAGCATGCATTGTTTGTTCAACTCTTTACGTTGTTAGATATTACCACAATGAAGCAACTGCAACAACAACAGCAACAACAGAAATAACAAAAAAGTGTTCCCCATTCACCAGAAACAAAACCAAAACTAAATAAGATAAACTGTTTATTGAGGAATAGTTAAATAAATTAAACATATTTGTTTGTAAGTATTTTTATCTCATTTAAATGTGATCTGTGTTACACTTTCATATAGGGGAACAAAAAAATCAAACATCAAATTTGCCTTTCAAAAGCAACATAATGGTAAGCATTTGTGTGGTGGACCCAACCGACTAACTAAGGCAACCAACCACTAGACTTTGAGGTTTTTCAGATATTTTTTTCTTCATTTGGTTTTGGGTTCCCTCCAGAAAACTTTTTGTTGATTTTTTTGGGAATTGTTGTATGCAGTTTATTTTATGTTTATGATATTAAACTTTTGACCTGATATACATACAATATAAATACATATGTATGTGTTTATGTAAGTTTCTCCCTTGTTGTTGCCTTAATTAAATTTAATATACATGGCTGAAATTGTTGTTAGATTTTTGCATATCTCCAAAAAACAAGTAACAGAAAAAACTGTCAGAGGAAAAAGTAAATAGTGAATCTAAATTTCATTTAGTTTAGCTACAATTTTAGCCATTCAAAACTGGGTAATATTTATCATTCGTAATCTAAACCCAATTAACATTAATTAAACATCATATGTGAGGATGAATGAGTGAACGACTAGTAGACATTATCATCATTGTTTGTGATTTTTAAAAGAAAAATAGAAAATTTTGCCTGCTGAAGTCACTGTGATGCAATGGTAAGCATGTGCTTGCCCCCGTGTGTAAAAGTTCATTAATTACACTCACATTTTCCAGCGTTGTTTATATTCTTTGGCAAAATGTTAATCCCATTAAATGAGTACTCTGCAATAGTCGTTCAATTGTAACAGCGCGTCTTGCTGGAACAATATTCTCTATGAAAAGAAAAATAGAAAATTTTGCCTGCTGAAGTCACTGTGATGCAATGGTAAGCATGTGCTTGCCCCCGTGTGTAAAAGTTCATTAATTACACTCACATTTTCCAGCGTTGTTTATATTCTTTGGCAAAATGTTAATCCCATTAAATGAGTACTCTGCAATAGTCGTTCAATTGTAACAGCGCGTCTTGCTGGAACAATATTCTCTACGAAGATCACTCCGTCTTCTCAATTAAGAACTGTCGATATTCTCAATGAAGATCACTCGATCTTCAATACAAATACCACTCTATTTTCACAACGAAAAGCAGTTGTTCAGCTGCGCTTCTCTACGAAAATCACTTTATCTTTCCTATGAAGATCTTTTGATCTTCTCTGTGAAGATCACTTGATCTTCTCTATGAAGATCACTTGATCTTCTCTATGAAAATCACTCTATATTCTCTATGGAAATCACTCGATCTTTTCTATGAAGATCACTTGATTTTCTCTAAGAAGATATCAAAGATCAGTTGAGCTTCTCTAAGAAAATCACTCGATGTTCTCTGTGAAGATCACCAGATCTTCTCTATGAAAATCACTTGATCTTTCCTATGAAGGTCTTTTCATCTTCTCTATAAAGATCACTTGATCTTCTCTATGAAGATCTCTTGATCTTCTCTTTGAAAATCACTCGATATTCTCTATTTAAATCACTCGATCTTCTCTATGATGATCACTTGATCTTCTCTATGAAGATCAGTCGATCTGTTCTATGAAAATCACTTGATCCCCTCTATGAAGATTATTCGATCTTCTCTATGAAGAACACTCGATTTCTTCCATGAAGATTACTTGATCGTGTCGATGAAGATCACTCGATCTTCTCTTTGAATATCACTTGTCTTCTCCTTGAATAACCTTTGATCCTCTCTATGAATATCACTTGTTTTATCTATGAAGATCGCTTGATCTTCTCTATGAAGATCACATGATGTTCTCCACAAAGATCTTCTTAAAAAATATAGCTCGATCTTCTCAATGAATAAGACTCGATCTTCCGGATCTTTTTTATGAAGATCAGTCGATCTGTTCTATGAAAATCACTTGATCCCCTCTTTGAAGATTATTCGATCTTCTCTATAAAGAACACTCGATTTCTTCCATGAAGATTACTTGATCGTGTCGATGAAGATCACTCGATCTTGAATGTCACTTGTCTTCTCTATGAAGATGAGTTGATCTTCTTTATGAAAATCTCTCGATCTTCACTATGATGTTTTCTATGAATATAACTTCTCCATGAAGATCAGTTGATCTTCTCTATGAAGATTCCTCGATATTCTCTATAAAGATCACTTAATCCTATATATGAAGATCTCTTGATCTTCTCTATGAAGATTACATAAACTTCTCTATGAAGATAGCATGATCTCTATGAAGATCACTTGATTGATATTGTCTATTAAGGTCACTGGATGTTTTCTTTGATGATAATTTGATCTTCTCTATGAAGATCACTTGATCTTCTCCATGGAGGTCACTTGATCTGCTTCATGTAGATCACTTGGTCTTCTTTATGAAGATCACTCGATCGTTACAGTGAAGATAACTCTACCTCTACTATGAAGATCACTCTATACTTCTCTATGAATATCACTTGATTTTCTTTATGACCATCACTTGATCTTCTTTTTCTATGTGATTAATCGATTTTCTATATCAAGATCTATTCATGTTCTCTATTTAAATCCTACCGATCTCAAAGTGTTGCAATTGTAACAGCCGGTCTTGCTAGCCGAAGGTAGAACCTTCGGCAAGAAATCATATTTTTCATGTTGGTCAAACGTCACAACAAAATTCTATCCCCATTTTTTTTTGAGTTTTCCAGATCTGATTGATCTTCTTAAAGAAAGAAAGTTGCATCTTGATAAAGAGGAACAACGAACGAACTTCAATGTGTAGATCGGTTGATTTTCATAGAGAAGATCGATAAGTATTTATGGAGAAGATGTTGATCTTCATGGAAAATATAGACAGATCTTCAAAAAAAAAAAAAAAAAAAAAATCAGTAGATCTTCATGAAGAACCTCGATAGATTTTTGTAAAGAATTATCGACCTTCTTTATAAAAGTTTATCGAGATTCTTCATCTTTATAAAGGGGACCAATAAATTCTTCATGGAAAATATCGATAGATTTTCAAAAATAAGATCGATAAATCTTTATAGAAATGAAAGATAAATCTTTATAAAAAATATCGATAAATTATCGATCTATCTTCCGAAAAAGATCCGTTAATTTCCATAAAGCGGGGTACACACTATCAGTTTTGACTGACAGCTTTGCTCAAATAACCGGTTGCTTGCCAGTGTGGCCGTTCATTTTTGTCAGTCATCAGGCAACCACAAAATATTTTGTGATTGCTGGACAGTTTGACATTTATCGATATTTCCGAAAATTCGATAGTCAAAACTGATCGTGTGTACCCCGCTTAAGGATAGAAGACCGATAGATTTTAATCAAGAATATACATATATAGTTATTCATAGATCTTAATAGAGAAGATCGATTTTTTGTCTAGACAGTTTTTACGAATTGTTGCGGCTCAAATAAGAAGAAAATAGTTTTCAATGTGGATTGACATTTGTTTATATAACAATGGAAGTTGTAAGTGTAGGAGAAAATATTCAAACTAATTGTCTGATTTGGTAACGTAAAAAGCCGAGGCGCTTCGATGTCTATTTACTTTAAACCTTCTGGTTGTGCCACCTAAGATAAGAGGTTCAGTTGGAAAATTTTACTTTTTATTTTGAAAATTTTCTATGCACTTGGTTTGAATAAGAAAATATCATCGAAGAAATTGCAATACACCTTTAGCCCATTTTCTTCCAATCTCACATAACATATTCTACTTCTCTTTATTTATGTGGCAGATTGTATTGCCCGATTTGTTGTTGGTTTCTGTTGTACATGTGGTGACAAAATCGTTATTTCTTTTTTAGTTTGCAGATTGCATAAAGGTTTCTTATTACATTGCCGTGGATGCATACAGTCAGGATACAGGGGAAAGACCAAGCAAACGCTACATGGCGGGTTGGCTGACAAAGGTTTACTGTTCAATATTGCCAGCAACAAACATCGATTGCAGAGCAGAATCACTTGCATTGTCACATATATTTGGAAGACACAACACATGGTAACACATCCCCACCACTCTGACATATATAAACCTTTTTGAACAATATATTTTGCATATCAATTTATGAAATTGTTCATGAAATAACCATAAATTCTTAATTTTTCAAAGTGGCCTACAACATCGTGGACGTCGATTGGAAAGCAATCTTGGCGGCACTAAAGACATACATAGGTCTCAATATGTTGGGCTCTATTAACAACGTTTAGAGATTTTGTTTTTTTGCTTCATTGTGACAAAGAAAGACCTACATCCAGCCATAGTAACTAAAGAGATCAGTATACAGAGGGGGGTTTCAAGTTTTCTATTTATTGGTTTTGTTGTTCATAAGTTTGTTTCTCATCATGAGGTCGCATTAAAGGTTACATGCTAACGTGTTGTTTTCTATGGCCAAATAAAAATCCCTGACTGCCTAGTAAACAAAACTCGGCTAGAGTTGGCTGGCTGGCTTAGCTTAGCCAGCCAAGTGATCATGCATGTCCTTTTGGTGGCAAACGTGAGATCAAACATATGTTAATACACGTCTATATGTGTATTGTTTTTCAGCCATTCTTGACATAATCTTGCTTGGGTTTTTTTCTTAGTTTGGTTTGTTCCCATTTTCCTAGCATGATTTTGAAACTAGGTGGGGAATTGATCGTTTTTTGGGTGACTGATTTTTATTGCTGCTGTAAAGGTGACCACAACCACCGCCTAACTGTGATATTATCGCTTAGACTTTAATATATTATGAAATTACTTTATTAGGAAGGTAGTGTTTGGTTATTAAGCAATGACTCTATGAGCTTTAATGGTGCAAATAAAAGTAAATAATTTTTAGAGAGAGATTTAATGAATGTTTTTTGTCACAGCATGAGGTCACATAAGGAGTAAAATAGGAGTTAATTAGAAAAGATTGGTCTTTTGGAAAAGTTTTCAAAAATCAATTACATTTAAGAAATTAATTATATGTTAAGAAAACTATAACTGAAACTATAAACTATTATTCTTGGGATTTTGAATTGCTTTAATATGTGTTCTATATAAGAAATCTGTAATTTAGCGTAGCTGAATTGGCACTAAGTTACGAAAATATAAATTCTGTGCTGGTAAATATCATTTATTTGGGGAATAGTGTAATTCAGCCGAGCTGAATTACTGCAATTTCTTCCAAACAACACATGTGCATAGAATAGTTTCACCAAAACGACAATTCAGCAAAGACAAATAAATTTTTCATCTTTAAATTTTGAACGGATTTTTTAATGGCTGAATTGATTTTTTGTGGATTTGTAATGGCAGAACTTGTGTTTTATATAAGAAATCTATAATTCAGATAAGCTGAATTGGGACCAATTAAGGGAAATATAATTTCTGAGTTCGTAAATATAATTTGTGTTGGGAATAGTGTAATTCAGCTAACCTGAATTGCGGAAATTTCTACAAAAAGTACATGTGTATAGAATATTTTCACTAAAACGACAATTCAGCTAAGCTGAATTAATTTTTTCACCATTAAATTTTGAATTTCTGTACTCGTTAATATAATTTATGTTGTGAATAGTGCAAATCACCCAAGCTGAATTGCTGAAATTTCCACAAAACAGCACATGCATATAGAATATTTTCACCAAAACTACTATTCAGCTAAGCTGAATAATTTTTTCCCCAACAAATTTTGAATTTGAGGATTTTTAATGGTTTATTTTTATAAAAATCTGTAATTCAGATTAGCTGAAATTTATTCAGCTTAGCTGAATTGCGATTTCGCCTAAAATGTTGTAATGCAGTGTAATTTTAAACCACTATTGATCAGATTTACAGATAATTTTATTTCCCAAAATTATGTCCATAAATGAGTTTGTAGGTCTTGCTCGATTGAACAACCTGATGAAACCATGACTCAACTTTTACACAATATGTGTAATGTGGACCTGTTTTTAGCGCTCACATTAAAGCGTTGGTGGTTTTCTTAAATTTCATTTTGAGGACAATCTGTAATGCCGATTCGTTGAATTTCATTGGACGCCTGCAATAATTTACCAAAGTATCCCAGAGTAGTGCCGTCGACATGGGACTCCAACGCATAGTGTGTGGTGCGTTTCCCAACATAAGTATTTGTCTATCCAACGTCTGTCTGTCTCTCCGACTTATATGAACGACATTTATTGGTTTGTAGAGCATTAATGCCAAATGTAGTCTTAAAACGAAACATATTGCCTTGCTTGGCCATCATTTTTCGTTTTTGCTGGGGGAGACAAAAGACTTATTTTAATCATATCCTTTGTATTGTTAAAGCTCAAGCATACAATGATGACAATGTTCGGGTTCACAGTGATGGTGGTGTGAATTCACTGTCTGCTATCACCAAGTCTGTTGGATCTTCGTGGTGGCAATGAGTTTCAAGCCAGCCAAACATATTGTCTACATATGTGTTACTGGTCCAACAATGTCTGCATAGCTGGCTGGCTGGTTGACTGGCTAGCTGCTTACCATTGTCTGAGCATTAAATTATTTTTTTAAGATTAGATCAACTTGTTGCTTGCTGAGCAAGCGCTAAAGCAAATGCGACAGTCAGCCAACCACCACCACCGCGACCAAGTAAAATACAGATTTATGCTTTTAATCCATGCTGCTGCTTGGCAAAAATACATATCAACATATGATGTTGCTTGCATTCACACATGTTGCTTCCTCCATTCCAGTCCACTCACTGCAGCCGCCTTTAATGTTGTCTGCTGCTGATATTCTTCTTTACATGTAAGAGTATGGATGGAACCTATGTAAAGCGGCGACAATGTCATGACAAAGTGTTGTTAAAGTGTTATAATTATTTACAAAAAACATAGCAAAAAAGTCTACAATTGCATTGTTTGTTGACTTCTTTTGTTCTTTGTTTGTTTCGCATTCACAATCCAAAGTAAATATAATGGGGTTACAACAATAAATATTTATTTATTTTTAATCATGATTTAAAACGAATTTTTGCAGGGTATTTTTCATAATACATGGGAAAATTTTGAAATTTGTGACTTTTTAATGGCTGCAATGGTGCTTTACCTAAGAAAAATGTAATTCAGCTAAGCTGAACTGAGATTAAATTAGCGAAATATAAATTTTACATTGGTAAATATAATTTTTTCAAGGAATAGTGGAATTCAGCTGAGCTGAATTGCTGGAACTTCAAGGAGCCTTAAAGAAAACACGGGTATATTGACTATTTTTCACGCAAACGGCAATTCAGCTTAGCTGAATATATATTTTTGAACAAAAATTTCATTTTTTTAATGATTTTGGGTAATTTTTGAATTAGTAAAGTCTAAAATTAAGACTCTAAATTCAAAAGTGTTTTTACTATGTTTTGCAAGGGATTATTAATAATTCAAGGGAAAATGTTGAAATTTGAAGATTTTTAATTGCTGAATTGGTGTTTTCGTGGATTTTGAATGGCTAAATTGGTGTTCTATATAAGAAAACTATGATTCAGCTAAGCTGAACTGGGACTAGTAATGTTTGCGCTCGTAAATTTTGTGAATTTGTTTTGGGAATGGTGTATTTCAGCCAAGCTGAATTGCTGAAATTTCCACAAAACAGCACATGCATATATAGAATAGTTTCACCAAAACGATAATTCAGCTAAGCTGAAAAAAATTTTTACAATAAAATTTTCAATTTGAATCTTTATAATGACTGATTTGATGTGTTTGTCGATTTTTAATATCTGAATTGGAGTTTTAATAAGAAATCTATAATTCAGCAAAGCTGAATTGGGGCTAATTTAAGGAAGTATAATTTCTGGTGCCACCATGGTGCAATGGTATGCACGCCCGCCTTGCACGCAGAAGGTCGGTTGTTCGATTCCCCGGCCAGGCAACACCAAACATTTTTCAACGGTGGCAAAATACCCCTCAGTAATGTTGGCGACATTTCCTGAGTATTTCAGACTTGAAAAACTTCTCTACAAGTGGTGTCTTAGGACACGCCGTTCGGACTCGGCGACAAACAGTAGGTCCCATATCATTGAGCTAGATATGAATCGGGGTGCACTCATTGATATGAGAGAAGTCTCCCTTGTCCCGTAAGGGATGTTGTGGAACAATGTTTTTTATAATTTCTGCACTCGTAAATATAATACATTTTGGGTATAGTGTAATTCAGCTAAGCTGAATTGAGACTAATCTATGGAAATACAATTTCTGAGCTCGTACATAGAATTTGTTCAGGGAATGGTGTAATTCAGCTGAGCTGAAATGCGGGAACTTCAAGGAATCTTCAAAACTGCACCGGTATTTTGAGTATATTTCAGAAAAACTACAATTCAGCTATGCCGAATGATCTAAATACTTAAATTTTTTACTAAAGTAGGATATTTTTGAATTCGTATATGAAAAGTTGTATTACTAAATTACAATTACTACTTTAATACTGCAATTCAGTTAAGCTGCATTAAACCTTTTTCTTTCAGAAAGGCTCTGTAGAGGCGCCCTTTCTTTCAGAAAGTGTCTATAGGAGCAGCCATTCTTTCAGAAAGGGTCTTCAGAAGCAGACTTTTTTCAGAAAGGGTCTATAGAAGCAGTCTTTCCTTCAGAAAGGGTCTACAGAAGCACCCTTTCTTTCAGGAAGGGTCTATAGAAGCCCGCTGTCTTACAGAAAGGGTCTATAGAAGCCCGCTTTCTTTCTGAAAGGGTCTATAGAAGCTCGATTTCTTTCAAGAAGGGTCTATTGAAGCACCGCTCTCTTTTAGGAAGGGTCTATAGAAGTCCGCTTTCTTTCAGAAAGAGTCTATACAAGCCCGCTTTCCTTCATAAAAGGTCTATAGAAGCCTGCTTTCTTTCAGAAAGTGTCTATAGAAGCCTGCTTTCTTCCAGAAAGGGTCTATAGAAGCCCGTTTTCTTTCAGGAAGGGTCTATAGAAGCCCGCTGTCTTACAGAAAGGGTCTATAGAAGCCCGCTTTCTTTCGGAAAGGGTCTATAGAAGTCCGCTTTCTTTCAGAAAGGGTCTATAGAAGGCCGATTTCTCTCAGATTGGTCTATAGAAGCACATAAAAGTACCCCTTCTTTCAGAAAGGTCTATAAAAGCACCCCTTTATTCAGATAGAGTCTATAAAAGCACACCCTTCTTTCAGATAGGTTCTATAGAAGCGCCCTTTTTCAGAAAGGGATATACAGAAGCACTATGTCATTCAGAAAGGGGTCTACAGAAGCACAATTTCATTCATTCTTTAGAACCACCCTGTCTTTCAGGAAGGATCTATAGTAATACCCTTTCGTTTATATAGGGTCTATAGAAGCACCCTCTCGTTCTAAAGAGTCTATAGAAGCGCACTATAAAATATAAGCTTCAATATTAAATTCAAACATTATTAGAGCACAATTCATTTTAGTGACATAATAGCCAAACATGAGTTTTAAAAATGAACAACAAAAAAAAGAGGAAATGTCACCTCAAAGGTCCAACACAGATCAAGATGTTAAAACAATGACTCTATTCCGGCAATAGATTAACTTATTAACTTTAGCCACATGGACGATGGGTATTTAAACAATTCATAGGTAAATTCATAATGCTTTCACTGCATTTGTATACGAGCCGAACCCCATCTAGGTTTGTCAGCCCAAACCCATGGTGATGCATACAACTTAAAGGTAAAGGAACCAAAATGCAAAAACAAAAAAAAAAAAAGGAATGAAGTACAATATTTACTTACATGCTTTTCTGGTCGCAAAACTATGCCATTTGCTGCTGCCGATGATGATGACGATGATGGTGATGTTGTTGTGGCTGGTTGATGATGCTGTTCAAAGCCACCAGCACCAGCATTGGCCATAACATAACGATCATGGGCACCCTTGCCATAACGACTTTGGATGACGGCTGTGGCAGCGGCGGACAATAGCATTGGTGATGTTGGCCCTGGCGATATGGAGGCTCTTGTCGGAGTCAATGATGATGACGATGGTGATGATGCTGCTGGGACGATTGTGGCAGCTGTTGCTGCTGCTGATGAAGATGTCGTTGTTGTTTTATCAGATGCCATTAAGTTGTCCAAATCTCGCAAGAATTTGTTTGCCCACATATTTACATCATCGGTGGCAACTTCTGCTGGCGATTTGCTTTGCAATTGTTTGCGCAGGCGCTTAAGTGTTGACGAAGATGGACCGGCTGACAAAGGTGATGGAGATACGTTGGGTGCCGATGATGAGTATGGTAATGATGATTCTTGTTGTGCTTGTTTACCTTGTTGTTCTGGACCAACAGCCATCGATGAGGTTGGGATTAAGGCACCTTTTGGCGGTTTACCTTTTATCGTCATGCCTTTGCCTAGAGGCAATTCATTTTTACCAACATTTTCCATCACTCGTGTGTCATTTGAGTTTTTGTTGTCATTTTCCATGCAGCTTGTAGTTGTCACTTTGGCTCTAGAAGGTAATTTGTTGCTGCCACTACTGCCAGGCGTTGTCGTTGTTGTTAGATTTGCCGACGTTGCCTTGCCACGCCAGCCACCGCCAGTGGCACTATCAAAGCCGCTATCAGATTCTGTTGAGCGAGACAATTCATCATTTGAGACAGCCGCTTTTAATGTGTCTATTATTTGATTTTCTACGTTGCTGTTGTTTTTCATGCAGGCGATTGCCGTCGTATTTGTATCACTTTCAAAAGTGGCTTGATGTTGTTCGCCTTCTTCCTGATCCTCTGGTTGTTGTTCTTGTTGGAATTTTTGACGGGCCTTATGTAATTCAAAAACTTCATTGATTTCGTGCTGTAATGAGAAGAAACGTAAGAAGATAATATGAGTTTCTAGCAAAAGAACGGTGGTGGCTTAAACTTATGTTAACATTTTTTCCTATGTACTGCACATAAACTGCAGCTAGCCATCCTGCTAAGGAATTGTCAATAAATTAGCTCTCACATGACATTGGACAAATGATGTTTATTTTTTTCCTACTACCACAATATAGCCTGATCTTTCTAGACCTATCCTCTCTTTTTTAATACAAAAAAGTCTATATCATTCGGGTTCCTAAGATTGTTGTTGTTGTTAGTATAGCTTGCGACTGCATTAATTTAATCACCAGCATACAACCAACCATACAATGTTGCTTTGTAAGTTAACTCTTGAAAAAGATTGAACATCATGTGTGTTGCCAGTGAAAGACTTTAACGCATTACCCCTGTAGAGTTTCAAGTTAAGAGATCCTGGTACATCCATCAAAAGATAATGCCGCTTATTGCTGCACCATGATCTTCCTTCCATTTGGTTTTTGCATGAAGTTTGTATATTAAGCGCCTTCGATTATTTCAAATAATGTTTTTTTTTGTTGTTTTATTTTTGAGCTAGAGATCAAAGGAACTCTATGGGGAACCTGTAGGAGGAAGTGTTAAAGCTTAAGCTTCTTATTACATAATTATAATGGACTTTGATAAATGAATTGTTCACCGTATTCAAAGATGATGTAATTTGAACTAAAAGTTTCCTATAATGGATGATTATGAGGTGTAGGAGAAAAAATAGATAATTCAAGGGAAAACCCGACACACATAGCATAGAGAGTTAGGGGTATTTAGAAGAGGCGTCATATTGTGAGCCTAAAGGTAGGCTAGAAAAATCTCCTAAAAATTGTGAAATTATCACACAAATTCTTCTCAAACCTGGATCCACGTTAAGAAAGGATATTTAAGCTTTAGTAAATATATAATATAATGACAGAAAACAGATAAATGTAATTTATCCGCAGAATATTTTGAGTCCGCTGAACTACGATTTTGAGCCGTAGCTCGGAGTAGAATATTATTTAACAATCTTGTAAAATTGCGTAGCTAAATTAAAAAAAAAAAAACACTCTTTCTTTCAGAAAGGGTCTATGGAAGCACCTTTTCTTTTAGAAAAGGTCTATAGTGGAGCCTTTCAGAAAGGGTCTATAGAAGCGTCTTTTCTTTGAGAAGGGGTCTATAGTATAGCCTTTTCTTTCAGAACAGCCTATAGAATCACTTATTCTTTCAGAAAGGATCTATAGAAGCAACCTTTTCTTTCAGAACGGGTATATAGAAGCACCCTTTCTTTCAGAACGGGTCTATAGAAGCATCCTTTCTTTCAGAACGGGACTATAGAAGAACCCTTTCTAAACGTAACGAGTCTACAGAAGCACCCTTTCTTTCATAACGGGTATTTCAGAAAGTATCTATAGAAGCAGCCTTTCTTTCAAAAGTGTTCTATAGGTCTTGAATACAGTAGTTCAGCAGGCTGAATTAAATTTCTCTTTGAAAATTCACCTTTTTAAGATCGATAGCCTTTTTTTCTATATACAAATATTTATTGAATTGATCTTAAGCTTGTAATACTATAATTCAGGCCATATAAATTGGTTATTCTTAAAAAAAAAATACATTATACAGGAGCTGAATTGAAAGTTATGCCGAAAACGTAGATATTCGTTCTGCTAAATTTAAAATTTTACTTGAATATTGGAATTCAGCTCAGCTGAATTAGAAGTTATACTAAAATCGTAGAAATTTGTGTTGCTGAATTTAAAATTTTACTTAAATAGTACAATTCAGAGAAGTCTCCCTTGTTCCTTATGGGATGTTTGTGGAACAATTATTATATATAGTACAATTCAGCTCAGCTGAATTAATCTTTACTTTACAAAATCAGTACTTTTATATGAAAAATCACTAAATTTTTGTGTTTTAGTTGATCTTATGCAAACAAAGTGTAGCTGAATAGAGTGCAATCTATACAACTTCGAAATTTGTATTGCTATGTTGAAGATTTTATTTGAACATGGCAATTCAGCTTAGCCGAATTAAGCTTTACTTAAAAAATTATAATTTTAATATGAAAAACATTACATCTATTTTTTGAAATTATTTTATGCCAATATAGTGTAGCTGAATAGAGTGTAATCTAAAGAACTTGGAAATTTGTATTGCAATTATCAAGATTTTGCTTATAGTCTGCAAATCAGCTCAGCTGAATTAATATTTTTTTTTTTTTTTGAAATTTTGCCTTTTTAGGGCGAAGATAATTTTTTAATGATTTTTTGTTAATTTTCTCGTTTAGAGTTAAGCTTGATGATCTGAAATTATTTGCAAGTGAAAAAGGAAAGCCAAGGACTCGAACCCACTTAGTCACCAAATAATTTCAGATCATCAAGCTTAACTCTAAACGAGTGAATTAATATTTTCTTTAGAAAAATACAATTTTTATATGAAAAACATTGAATTTGTATTTTTAATTCATTTTATACGAATAAAGTGTAGTTGAATAGAGTGTAATCTTAAAAAAAAAAACTTGGAAATTTGTATTGTTCTGAATTAATTTCAGCTTCAGAAAACTGTAAATTTGATATAGAAAACAATAATTTTTTTATTGAATTGATTTTGTGCCAGTAAAATGTTGCTGTATGGAGTGTAATCTGAAAAACTTGTAAATTTTTATTGTAATACTGAATATTTTACTTGATTACTATAATTCGGCTCATCTGAATTTATATATTCTTTAGAAAATCAGCACTTTTATATGAAAAAAACATAAAATTAACTTTTTAAATTTTGAATATGAATACGATTTAGGTCAGCTGAATTGATTGTTCTTCAGTGATATACAAATCAGGCTAAAAGATTGTCCATGCCTAAACATAGGCAATAGTGTGCGAATGATGCACCTAATAATATGCACCAGATTTAAAAATTAAAAACGTCGGCATGCTGCATTATTTCCACCATTATGTATATTGCAAATAAGAAATATTACACCCTGTTTCCACTTATTCTGAATCATACACCCAAAATATAATATTGTCAGAAGAGTATGATTGATGAGGTATGTTTGTACTAAATAAGAAATTGTGAGACGAACCAATTCATACAATGAAAAAAAACACAACGATTGTAAAAATTCACTTCTAACTGCTGGGATGAAACAATTTAACTTTGGTCAACCATCATAAAACACTGCCAAATTAAACGATTATTAAAGTTCAAGGTAATGCTTTCTTTGAACAAATGACAAATAAGGGATTCTAACTCTTTGAACATAGTTCATTAATTCATATTAGATTATTCGCCTAAAAGTATGCACAATATTTAAGAAACAAAAAAAGCGGCCAAAATATAGCTGATTCTCAAGTCGGGCATAATATGACAATTTTCAAGGAATTTTCTCGAGGTAATTTTTATACCCTCCACCATAGGATGGGGGTATATTAAGTTTGTCATTCCGTTTGAAACTACTCGAAATAATCATAGTAGACCCCACAAACTATATATATTCTTGATCAGCGTGCAATTCTACATCGATATAGCCATGTCCGTCCGCCTGTCCGTCTGCGGAAATCACTCTAGCGTCCGAACGGATTGACGTAGGTGGATGAAATTTTGGGAAAATCTATTATATGTACGTAGGACTTTTGGTATTGAAAGCGGGCTATGTAGGTCCACGCTTTCGTATAGCCTCCATGCAAAATGACGGGTGACGCGTCGTCGTTTTAAGGAATTTTTAAGATATTTGTCTGATTTTACCACCGAATTGGTTGTAATTTGGTATTTTGTGTTTCCAGAGGCCACGTTTTGGTATAGCCCCCATATAACGCCTCATATAAAGTACGCGTCATTTTAATATATTTTGAATGTATTAGTCCCATTTGACAACAGAATCGGTTGTAACTTTGTATTTTGTGCTTCCAGAGGCTAAGAAACATTTCTACTATAAAATGTTTATACAGGTCCACGTTTTGATATAGCCCCCATAGGACGATATCTCCCAATTTTCGGTATTTTGTAGGTTTTAGCCTCATTATCACACCGAGATGGCTGAAATTTGGTATTTAGTCTTCGTTGGGGGTATCATATAGCCCTCATAGAACGGTACCTTCCGATTACATTTTAAATTTTGACACCCACCATTAGGAATATGGCAAACTATGGCTACAAAGAATTCATGTAATATTACTCGCCTAAAAGTAGACTCTACATTTAAGAAAAAAATGTCATAGTCTAAGCCATATGTTTTTTATATAAAAATGGTTCTCATTCATAGAATTTAGTTTTTATCGCATTTATACATATTGCAATGGTCGCCTAAATGTAGGCACAACAATAAAAAAGTTAAAATAAAATTGCTGCTTACATTGTCATATAGCGAGCTTCAAATACATAGAAACATGGCTAAGTTACGAAATGACAGCCACCACGAGGAATATGACAAACTGGGCGATTAATAATTTAAATAACATTCTTCGCCTAAAAACAGGCAACATGTTTGAGTTTCTACTGTTCCTTCAGGCAATGTTCGTTGGAAATAGTTTTTATCACATTCCTCATCTCCATTAAGAGGAAAACCTTTCAAACCATTCCAACTCAGGCATCTATTATTTTAAATTAAATACCACACCTAAAAGTAGGCTCCATATTTTAGAATAATGGTAGAAATAATGTATTTTCTTAATTAAAAATTTGGCAAAAATTGGGCTTATAATTCCTTGAAGGTAGTTTTTAAAGCATCAATGCATATTGCCTTGGTTGTCTAAAAGTAGGCACAATATGAAAAAAGTTAAAATAAAACTGATTCTTAAATTGTCACCAAGAGGTGTTTCAATTCAGGAAAACCATGCCAATCTATCACTTCAGGGATTTTCGAAGAAAATAGTTTATAGTTTAAATGACATTCCTTGAGCGATAAAAGGGGTCTTCATATTTCATACAAAATACACTAGCGGTCATCTGAATAGGTTTGAATTTTTTTCCTTTTATATGTTAAGTTATCTTCTGATGTGTTCGCATTGCAGATCCATACTATTTAGTTTTTGAGAGTCCTATACTATGCCAACATTCCCAAGAAAAAACTTGACGGTGTTGCCATATTTTCGGAAAATATCCCAATTATAATAAAAAATATACAAAAAAGTGACCAATTTTTGCGATCATCAGAATAGGTTTGAATCAAATAAAATTGAAAAATTGTACTATTCAAGCAAATATTGCGCAGTTTTTTGATTTAGTTTAGTAAAATGGAACATTCTGATAAATCCTACAAAAAATTTGACCCGCTTTAGTTGGAACGTGGGTTCAATTCTCAACATTGAAAAGTTACCAAGAACTTTCAGATAAAATCAAGAAATATTCAAACCAAAACGTTTTATAAAGTTGCTTTAAATGACTTTTTGAATTCGTTAGATCTCTTCTGAGCTTCGAAAATTGTCAGAAAGCAAATACCAAGTGTAGCCATATTATTAAGATCGATAAAATAGAAAGGTCATTGAAAATAGTTGGTATTTTAGTTCAAGTTTCATTTTTTAACTATCCTTGCAGTACAAATGTATGTGTTATGATGCTCACAAATCCACCATAGTTGACCACATGTATCATAAATGTTCGAAAATTGGTCTGGAAGAATGTTTCATCGACGACAATAAAGTAGAAAATTGAAATTCAAATTTAAGTCAAAGGGGCATGATATCACCGACTGTTATAGTGCTGTAATACCTATATAGTCAGGTCAAAAAGTTTTTATCTGTTCACAAGTCATAAAACAAACACGAATAAGTACAAAAGAATGAACTACTGAGGTTATACAGCACTATAAAAGTCGGCGATATCACGCCCCTTTAAGTTAAATTTGAATTACAATTTTCTACTTTATTGTCGTCGAAGAAACATTCTTCCAGACCAATTTTCGAACATTTATGATACATGTGGTCAACTATGGTGGATTTGTGAGCATCATAACACATAAATTTGTACTGCAAGGATAGTTAAAAAATGAAACTTGAACTAAAATACCAACTATTTTCAATGACCTTTCTATTTTATCGATCCTAATAATATGGCTACACTTGGTATTTGCTTTCTGACAATTTTCGAAGCCTAGAAGAGATCTAACGAAATCAAAAATTCATTTAAAGCAACTTTATAAAACGTTTTGGTTTGAATATTTCTTGATTTTATCTGAAAATTCATGGTAACTTTTCAATGTTGAGAATTGAACCCACGTTCCAAATAAAGCGGGTCAAATTTGTTGTAGGATTTATCAGAATGTTTCATTTTACTAAACTAAACCAAAAAACTGCGCAATATTTGCTTGGATAGTACAATTTTTCAATTTTATTTGATTCAAACCTATTCTGATGATCGCAAAAATTGGTCACTATTTTGTACATTTTTTATTATAATTGGGATATTTTCCGAAAATGTGGCAACACCGTCAAGTTTTTTCTTGGGAATGTTGGCATAGTATGGGACTCTCAAAAACTAAATAGTATGGATCTGCAATGCGAACACATCAGAAGATACCTTAAAATATAAAAAGAAAAAAATTCAAACCTATTCAGATGACCGCTAGTGTAGATTATATGACAATTTTCAATAAACCCACTTAAGACACAGTATTTTTCTCTCCGTGCAGTACTCAGCAAAATATGGCTAATACAAAATGTATTCATCTAATCAATCTAGTAATGTGGTCAACAGAGATTTTAGTTAGCATTCGGAAAACACTATAACAACCACAAATACAACCATTTAATTTCATGCATCGTCAAGAAATGTAAACATATGGAGTAAACAAATAACTTGAAGCAACATGTGGCAGAAAAATATGTTACAATGCAATGCAACAATGATGATGACGATGACCACGACCAACCAACAAAACGAAAGTGATCCCCCAAGGAATCATGAGAATATCGCCCATTCAAAAAAAGCTTCTATGACTCCCATGAACCTTAAAGGAACACATAGAAGAAAAAAATATAACCTACTGGGTGGCCAGTTTTTTGCTCATTTTCTTTGTCTTAGAAAAAGGAGTAGGAGAGCAATGAACAAAAAAATATGAAAAATTACTATAAAAGCGACATAAATTTCCCAAAGAACTTTCAGTTTCGTCGAGAAAAGGCAACAACGAACGTGAACGTAAGTCTAAACTGACCCGCGGCTTGGTCTTTGCCTAAATGACTGGTCAAAGGATGTGAAGAAGTGTGTGAAAAGTAGTAAAAACAACCAAAGCAAAATTTTAGCAAAGATCTGTTAAAGTAGATCTCCACTCTGTGCTCTTTTCCAAGCTAGCAGAACAAAGAAGATAATTCGTTTTTCAAAGGCTTTGTATTTGTGTGGAGGACGGACCACAAAAAGCCAGCCAATATGAAAATCACGCTTGCTGTGTTATTTTTGGCGGGGCTAACAATTTATTGCAAATGTAAGACGGTATTATCTTTACCACCATCGCTTATCGCCGAGGCGGCATCCTTGCAGGAGACACCAACTCCACAGACATTGGATCACCAACAGGCAACTGCAGCAGTAGTAGAAGCAGCAGCACTTACCAACAACAACAATGATGAAGGTCGTGGCGAAGGTGAAACTGAAAATGCGGGTACCATGGCATTGTATAAAGATTTCAAGAACCTATGGCCCAAGAATTTTCCTTTCGAAAAACGTGAGCACAAAACCTTTGAAGATGATATCGCCGCTTTTGTTCCAACTCTGCAACAACAAGAAGAACAAAGATTGGTACGGCAGAGCTCCATGGCAGCAATTAAGAATAAGCAAAATGCCCTAGAGCAGAGACAGCAACAACAACAGCAATATGACAAAGGTAATAATAACTTGGTGAAAATGGAATCAAGCGCCACCAATTTCAAACACCTTAACGTGAGAGACTTTGGCATAGAGGATTATGGAGATGATGGCGATGATGATGCTGATTCAGACCAAAGTGAGGACGAAGAAAACGATCCAGGGCATTTTGCTAGCCTTGTAATACCAGCTGATGAAGATTATGAGACGGCTGCAGAATATGATTCCAATGAATGGTTGGCCCCCAGCACTGAAATGACGGAAGATATTGCTGTCTCACCACCACTACTTGGCACAATTGGAAAATCAAAGCCTAGCAAGGCACTTATGCTCGCTAAAAAACCTAACTTTTCAAATAAATTTCTGGGACCTTTAAAATATCCAATGCCATGCCATGGAGAAATGGAAAACAATTGCCCGCCAGAGGATTATTATCACAATGCCCTCAATAAAGACAGGTGAGTTGAAAACTAAAAACAGAAATATTTAAAATGAAAAGCGAAATCAAATTCGAAAAGAAACAAAACAAAACAACTGCAACAGTGTTAAAAATGAGTTACCAGATTTGAACTAAACACACACCAAAGCAAGTTAAATAAAACACTGTAAAAACTGTCTGAAGAATGCCACAAAATATTGGTTAATTGGTTGTTGTTTCACACAAATACCCACAAAATTGTGGCTTGGATTTGTTGAACGTGTTGTTGAAAAAAGCCTTAAGGATTTTTATTAAAATTATTGTCTGTGAGTGAGCACACATATCTTAACACCACTTCTCTTTGATTGCTGCAGACACAAGTGAGGCAGAGAATTGAAAATCAAAAGTGAAGATGAATAACAGAGCCCCAAAACCAAAAATCCCCCGTAAAGACAACCAAGCCTACAATCTTTTGGCGGCCTTCATTTCTTCACAGCTTCTTTTTATGAATTAAGCTCAACAAACGGCCCCAATTTCTTGGCATTTCTTCGCCTCTTCTTCTTGTTGTTGTTTGTTTTATTGCAGTGTCTTTCGTTGCAGACTGGCCAACTTTTTTTTTTGAATTTCGTTTTCTGCATTGCTTTACGTCAAGGTTACAGTGAAAGTGTTTTGTGGTCACCGGCCGCCGCACGGTGCGGTGATGATGCAGATGACGTTGATGGAAGAAGTGATGCAGCATCGTAATTTTTGTAAGTTTTGGCAGCATTACAAAATATTACCATAGCGCTGTAAAGCAAGCATGGCAATCCAAGTTACTTATGCTTGGCCATAATTTTCAATAACCACTTTACGCTATTGCCGCGCTGCAGCCGCCATAGCTAATCTGACAATGATGCTGTCTGTTGTCTTGCCTGTCTGTCTCTCTGTCTGGTGGCAAAGAAGCGTTTAACCGCTTTAACTCTTTTTCTCGTGTCTAGCTGCAGTTGCTGCAATGCCTCCTGATACATCAATTGGCTTTGTGTTAAATATTTGACCATTGCTTGTCACTTCCAGCTGTTGTCTGCATATTTTTTTTCACCAAATTGTCCCCTCCCCACCACGGACAAAATTGAAGTGGTAGAGGGGGCATGTGTGTATGGAGATTTGAATTCATAAAAAACGAAATTTTTCGACAGCACTTAGCTTTTTGAAAATGTGTGAAGAATTGCTTGGACATGCCTTCAATGAGTTATTGAGTGTAGTACAGGTAGAGCTAAGTGGATTTACGGTGTACAAATGAAATAATGCGGAAAGTTAGAATCCGTTGGGCATTTTTGTTTTCAAATAACCGGATTATTCCCAAGTTTATAAACTAATTTTTAGGCTTTTATACATTTTATTATCAAACAGAATATATTTGGGAAATGCAGAAGAGGCTACCCAGGAGATTTCTTCTAAGTTCTCCTATCTATTCACAATTTCAATCACCATTAGATCAAGAAGAACTATCGCCAGCTATTTAATTTCACTTAAAAAATCCTACATATTCTCATAATCAAAAAATGTGAACAATTTTCACAATTTCCTAAATAAATTAGGAAACGAATCATGGTTCTTATAATTTATATATTCCTCCTAAAGGAATGTGCATCTGCTGATCGCTTATCAGACAACTCGTTAAATACAAATATTGTAACTGAAGTATAGATGGCGCTACAAACAATATTGCTTTATTTTCTGGATATTAAAAAGTGGTTTTCACCGGGGTGATTGGGGCAAAGTGGTGATTGAATAAATAAAACTAATTTATTTAATGATCAACTTAACGTTTCGTTGGCGACTTTCCAACCCCTTCAGGAGCTTTATTTGAAAATTCTAACGACAAAAATACAATATTTGTGTTATACAGCTTTTTGATTCTTCGTTTAAGTTTACTTACAATTAGTTTTCTATCGCATTTGCAATAAAGATTGTTCTTATTATGTAAAAAACGTGACTTCACAACACAGATTTGTATAATTTAGAAAAATAATTACTAGTAATGTATAAAAAATATTGCAGCAAATCCTTAACCTAATCCAAAGAACTGTATAATTGCATTATATTTTGGAATGTCAGAACATTTCCCTTAAGAAGGCCAACGAAAACATTTCGATTCCAATTCCCGCTCAACAAAAATTATTATTATTAAAAAATATCATGGCGAAATACTCATCAAATACTTGTCACTATTTTACTGCGGGAATTTTGAACTCAGAAACTTCAGAGCGTACTTCAAAGTAATTCAGTTAAATAAACTAACCACAACACCATTGTAGGAAGTTATATAATACTTGTTCGCAAACATCCCAGAAGGGAGTTCCCCGAGTCATATTTGCTCAATGATATGGGACCTACTGTTTATTGCTGGGTAGGAACGGCATGTCTTAAGACATCGCTTGTAGAGAAGTTGTACATGGCTATAATACACAAGAAATGTCGACATTACACTGAGAGATATTTAACACCGTTGAAAATTTGATGTTGCCTGGTGTGGGAATAGAACTGCTGGAATTTATTACTATTTAAATATTCCTTCCTCTTAAAGGTATGCTCATCAGGTTATCTATCATACGTTTAATGAAAAATGTACTTGATGTATAGATGGCGTTTTCATACTCACAACACCATGTAATATATCGTAAAAGTCGTAAGTCCAGATCTTAGCATTCATTTGCCGGTTCGTCCGTATGCCCAGACTCAGTCAGCAGTAACAAATTCAGCTATTTGTAATAAAGTTACATATAAATTTATATAAAGTTTGATGCACAAATAAATTCTTCTTCGTTTCATAATATTTTAAAATTTGAGGGATAGATGGCGCCATAAAATAGAGTAAAAAAATATTCATTGTTTGGAAGTTTCATCTTCTAAGATGAATTTCTGAACACCAGAAGGGAAGACTTCTTACATACAGTGAGAACAAATTTAAGAGATAGATGGTGTTACAACATAGAGTAAAATATTCATTGTTTGGAAATTACATAAAATTCTAGTGACATATTCTCTGGTAAGGAAGAAGGAAAGACTTCTCATATATCGCTGGAAATAGGTAAATTCTACTTTGAGCTCAATTATATTATAGAGTACAAAATGCGTTTTTTGAAATTTTGTTCACTTCTAAGACGAATTTTTCATGCTTATCTCTCCACAATAGTGACATACACTCCGGTTACGAACGAAGGGAAGACTTCTCTCATACTCGTATAAATGTGAGTTAGTAAGTTGTACTTGTAGCTTATTGATACGGGGTCCTAATTTTATTTTTATTTATTTCTTAACTTACGATCTTAAAACTGAAACTTTATTAGATCTAGATGCCGATTGTTTCGTTATTTATTATTATAAATATCATATTCTGCTTATCAGCTTATCATTCACTGAACAATACACTTTATTTTGCACCCGTCACCCGTCTCGTACGAACTTCCTAAGACACTATCTTATCTGGTACTAATAGGAAGTTCATGCCAAATTGTATCTTAGCACTTGCCGCTTCGCCTGAGTTATGGGAATCAACCAGCGAATCAGTCATTCATAGCCTTAGTTTATTTTTGAAATATATTTTTTAAGATTATGTTGAATTTTATGTATAGATGACGTTGTTGTTTTGCTATTAATTTTCAAATCCTTGGGCTTAGCTCGTAATAATCATGCAACGTTTGAACATCGAAGGTGATTTGTCAATCAGCGAGATAGTCACTCAACACCTTACTCATTTTTCATATATATATATACATATATCTTTAGATTAAGTTGAATTTGATGTACAAATGGAGTTGTTACACACTTCCGGTATATGAGAATAAATCTGAGATATGAGAATAAATCAACGAGTTGGTCACTCATCACCTTACTTATTTTTTATTGATATATGTCTTTTGATTAAGTTGAATTTGATATAAAGATGGTGTTTTTGTACACTTCTGGGTACTAATTTCCCTAATCCTGGCCTTATCACGTAATAAAATCGAGATAGCTATCATTGTAGCTTCAAGCATTATGTTTGAGTTGTGAGAATTAATCAGCGAATTGGTCACCGTCGCCTTACTAATTTTTATAAAATGTATGGCATTATATAAAGTTGAATTTGAGGTATAGATGACGTTGTTATACTCTTCTAGAAATATTTTCCAAAAACATTGCCGTATATCGTAACAATGAGATATCGTGAAAGATTTGAACATCGTAGTATCTAATGGTCTGTTTCACTAAGACTATTCGAATACAAATTCGTTTGAACTACTACCAAACTTCTGTTTGTTTTTTTGAAAAATATTTGATTAATTTTTGTTTTCAATCAAAGAAACATTTTCTACAACAACAGGAGTTTGGTAGTAATTCGAACGAATTTGATTTCAAATCGTCGTAGAGAAACAGGCCATTAAAATCAGTCTTTGGTTTAGTCACTCGATATTGAATTCTTTCTACACATAAAAAATATGTTAAGTGCTACAGATGGCGTTGAGAATCATTTAAGATTCCTAATTTCATGTGAATAAAACATAGCTTTAGATAGAGTTGATGTAAAGAGTGCGTTCTCGTACCCTTCTACAACAAATATCTAAAAATTCTGCCATATACCTATAATACCATGTACCTATTAATTAATTAATTAATTAATATTTAATATTAAGCTTATGCAGAATTTGAATATTATAGCTTCTGTTGCTACTCCTGAGTGTTCAGTAGTAGTGATGAATCAGCAACACTTTTTATATATAAGAATTAAAAAAATGGATTTGATGCATCGATGGCATTAATGGTCACTTTGACCATGCAAAATAAGAACATACTGTGTCTGCACGATAAGAATCAGTCAACTAACTTTTCCATATGAGTACAACATAACTTTAGATACATTTGATGTATATATGGCGTTTTCGAACCCTTCTATTACGAATATACAAAATTTTGCCATATATAATAGCAATTTTAAGCACATGCAAAATTGTAATATATTAGCCTCCGCCGCAACGTCTGTCTGTCAACAGTCAGGGAAGTAGAAATTAATCACCAACTCTTTTTATATATTTTAAAAATTAGGATTTATATTTGATGTATAGATGGCGTTAACGTACACTTTTTGTACTGAGCTCATGAAACATAAGATGTTAGCTTCTGCCATTCCTTCTGCGCTTAGAGAATCAGTTAAGTAAGTGATTTCGAAATAAATAAATCATAGGTTTAGATCAGCGTTAAGCAAGTGAGCGCTAACGTGCAATCCAACTAACTGAAAAAGCATGCAGAAACACTATGACGACCCCTATGGTATGCAATAGAAAAATATGGTGCCTATCGCTGCTTCAGATAATATTGATGTTGGCGTTTTCGAACCCTCCTTCGACTTCTGTTAGTCATAGTAGCAAGCGTATGCAGAATTTGAATATTTGTCGCTACGTCTGGATGTTCATCAGTGACAGACTGATGTGGGCATTCATTACCAATAGAGTGACCCGAAAAAACAAAATTCCTTTTTTTTAACTACTACCCTCTACATTTTGTCTATTTGATCCAAAAACATTATATATTAAATTTTATGGGGATCGGTTAACGTTAACACGTGCAAACCTAGGGATCTTTGTTTCCATAGTTCTTTGTATGGGGTTGACCCCATACAAATGTTCACGAAAATTCTCTAAAGGCCGTAAAATGGTTCAATAGACGAAAAAACTTCACCAGTTCATTGTTGTGGGTAAAAAACGATTTCTACAAAAATTGAGATCGGTTCATTGTAGGGGTTAAAAAACCGAATCCTACAAAAAGTTAAGAAAATCGGTCCAGATATTGCTCCAATATGCATATATTATTGGTAATTTGGGCCCTATAATATACCTAATATAAAAATCCGAATGGTGTATAGTGTATAAGTACACTTTTAGCAGGAGCTCATAGAAAATAAAATAATCTTTTCTTCTTCCGATTCTTCGGAGAGTTAAGAATCCCTCAAGTAACTAATTTCTCCATAAGTAAAGAGTTTTCAGATAAATACCTATAAAGCAAAGCGGCCTGTTACCTTTAAATAATTATTTCTAGAAACTCTGCAATATTCTTTGATACTCGCCCCGCACATTAATCTCATGCAGAATTTGAATATCTTAGGCGTAGGCCTGGATGTTCAGATAGACATCAATAAACACGGTGCTCTTGAAACAATTTTAAATGGAAGGTGCGTACACCTCGGAAATTTTTGCGGATTTTGAAACTACAATGTTTATATATGAGAACAATCAAAAAACAAAAAAAATCGCCGGAGCGCTTTTTTAATAAATCGCGATTTAAGTTGACATTTTTAGGGGTTCTTTAGGTTTTCGCGATTTTGCTTAGAAACCACATTTCCTATCAAAATGGGACTAAAAAAAATGTTGTAGATATGAATTTGCAGTCATGACATTGTTTTATAAGGGGGCGATACAGAATTGAATTGAATTTGAATTGCCCCAATTTGAACTTCTATATCTCAAAAATGGTAAAAACTACGAAAATACCATTAAGGTCGATCTTGTAGAGAATTTTCATAGCTACAATATTTGTTTTAGTCCCATTTTGAAAGGAAATGCGGTTTCTAAGCAAAATCGCGAAAACCTAAACAACCCCTAAAAATGTCAACTTAAATCGCGATTTATTTAAAAAGCGCTCCGGCGATTTTTTTTTGTTTTTTGATTGTTCTCATCTATGAACTTTGTAGTTTCAGAATCCGCAAAAACTTCCGAGGTGTAAGCACCTTCCATTTAAAATTGTTTCAAGAGCACCGTGTAAACCTTTATACATACAAATACATATAATTAGAGGTAAGATTTATTGTATAGATGGCGTTAAGGTGCAGTTTCGTTATTATCCTAACATTTTGTGTCACCCTGTATCGCATCCTTATTTTTGTTTATTACAACACATAATTATCTGATGAAAAAAAGATACCGTTAAGATGATGCTAGGAAAAACTCAAAGACAAGTAACCGATTATAAAAAATACGAAAATATGTCCTGCACAAAGAGAAAGAAAGATCTTTGGAACACAAACATAATTAATCACTTTCATAGCTTCTTGAGCGATCTTCTCTGTAAAATGTTGCTAAGAAAGGAAGAAAACAGAAACAGGCAATGGTAATTTGAGATCAACTCTTTGGGTGATCATTGGGGCTAAAAAACAAGGCTAAATCGAAAGCTGGCATCAAATGGAATATGGTCGACTTAATTCATTTTAATATGACAAGTAAATCCCATTAATGTTACACACATATACACAAGCAAATGAATTCAAAGTATATACCCAGCAAACCAAGCATACCGACATCGTAACGAAATCGGAGCAAAATACCGACTCTACGTCCGATGTCGAATCCGAAATCGCCACCATATCTTAACTATAGTTGTATAAAGTGGTTGACATAATTTCGAAATGAAATTTCGGAGCTAAATCGGATCGATTTCCGAACGAAATCTGAAGAAAATCCTTTGGAAATTCGTAAGGGAAATTTAATTCCGACATTCGCTTCGATATCGGTACAAAATCTGAAAAATTTCTCCTCCGAAATATCGTTTAGAAATCGGAACGAAATCTGAACGATTTTCATTCCGAAATTGTTCAGACGTGTCGGACATTCGACATTTGGTTTACTGGGTACTTTTGAGGAGAATTTCAGATACATATACAGTGTAACCAAATATCACCATGATGAACAGCATACAGAAGAAAAACAATTCAAATTTATTGAATGAATGAACAAATGTCTGCTTGATTTTCGTCTTGTTTATGTCTACGTTTATGAATAATTGAAAGGAAACAAATAACAATAAAAAAAAAATCAAACTAACTGAACCGAACCGGCAAATGGTTGATAAATCGAACTACTGGTTTTTGTGTTTACTTTTTTCGCCTTAATTTTTCTTGGGAGTCTGGGAGACAATCAATTGAACGCACTGACTGGCCGAGTCAGTGAGTGAGTAGCTGGTCAGGTCGTTGTGAATATTTACCATCTGATATCAGGAGGTTTAGAGCTGCACTACAAATTTCACTTTTTTATGAATATAAAGAAGACGAAGAAGAAGAAAAATGCATTATTTGCATTTGCTTGGCCTGAGAGGAGTTGCTGTTGCAAGACGGACTGACTGACAATTGGCACATTATCGCCCGCTGTAATCAGGGCGGGCGTTCGTTCAGTTACTACCATTTGGTTAAAGACTATGGTTTTTGGTCTCCTTGAAAAAATATATACTACAAAAGACGGAAATACTTTACATCAATACCCTGCCAATGGCCATGATAGTAATGTCCAAAAAAAAAAAAGTTTTTGTTTAATTCATATAAAAATGATTTTTTATTTTTTTTATGGGAACATTATGCCTGTTCCAGCAAATAAATGAATGCTGGAAAAAGGCGTTTAAAGTTTGTTAAATGTTATTGATAAATTCCATATATTATTAAAAAATTGCATGTATTGGCTGTTACGATTATTTATGATATGCAAGAGATGTGTAACACACACACACATACCTATTGCACGCCTAAGAAATTAAAGTTCGAGCATCAATGTGTGTGTGTATGATTGGTCATTGGTATTGTAACCTGTGATGTTGGTCTGGTGTTTTGGTGTTTTGCTGGTGGTCTTCCACCAAAAGGAATCTCATAATAAAATTACTATGGCCAACAGTACCATCGATATGCTCTGATATTTCAATTAAAGACTACGTATAATCGATAAGAAATACAAAACACTTTTGCTTTTGTAATATTTAATGGAGGGGTATGCTGTTGCTTTTTTGTTGCTTTGTTTTGCTTGGCCATAACGTGATTTGTGCTCCAATGGATAATTATTAACGAAAATGAAAGTGAAGGTAACAATTTAATGGTTTCATTTTGTTATTTATTAGCGTTGCTTTTCGAAATATTTTGATATCAAAATTGAGATAAGTTTTTAAAGGAGTTTTGTGTATGTAAATAGTGGCATTCCGAAATGCAAAGAATCTTGAGAGTTAAGACCAGGGTTTCGGAGTCGAGGTATTTTTGGCTCGACTCCGACTCCAGACGAGTTTTTTTCACGACTCCGGCTCCGACTCCGGCTCGACTCCGAGAGTAAAATCCTATACCACTAAAAATGAATAAAATTTGCACAAATTGTTAACTTTTTCCTATATTTTGGCCTATATAGGCAAATGTGTTAGTTTTTCCTTATAATTCTTTATAAAAGGCATTCGTTTGAATACATTCGAACATATCAATATTGTTTCTGCCGAATCTTACATTGAAAAATAGCAAAGTTTGTCGGTTATCCTTTTTTGCACGAGTATATTCTGGACGGAATTCTTCCGCGTCAGAATATCGTTAAGCTTTCAAAATAAGTGAAAATGAAGGAGCAATACAAATCATAAGGACTACATGCAAAACAATTATAGACAATTCATGACCAAGTTTCAAACTGGATGTAAGCCAACATTTTAGTTGTAAAGCTCAATAACAGTGATTTTTCTTGATTTTTTCCGAGAAAACTACGTAACTTTTTGGCAGTTTTGTTTTCTTCATCTGAAAGAGAAAAATATTACGAAGTTTTGAGGCCATCTACGAAACCCTGTTTTTTTAAAGCATTGTGGGGTGCCAACTTTAGCTCGAAAATGAATAAACCAATTGTCATATATTTTTGCGGCCGATTTCGAGAAAAACGCAGTTTATGCTGCAAACAAAATAAAATAAGTTGTTCCAATCCAACGCTCACACTAAGGCAATATTGTTCCGATCGACTTAAAAATTTGACTACCTATTCTATGATATTTATACATTCTTCTTTTTTCTGAAATTTATACACATTTTGAACATTGGTGTGGAAATATATGAGATATAGTGAGTATTCTACCCAGCACGTAGGCAGATGGAAGTTTACGGGAACTGAAAAATTAGCACACGATGAGATTTCGTGCATGAAAATATTCTACAAAAATGTTGCTAGGAAAATTTTATGTAGGGTCGGTCCACTAGGACAAGAAATCGATATTGCCATGTGTTCACTTCTTTATCACTTTTACCCGATCCTTTCTCATGAAAACTATGATTATATATTTCATTGAATTTCGTATGTGATTGTGTAGAAAACTCGGATACACATGAACTATATCTGTTCCTGGCGGACAGATCCGCTTATTTGAATGTCTACATCTAAAGCCCTCATCGAGTATATAGAAAGATGACATGTCATCTAAAAATGATGAAACAATGTATCCAAACTGAGATATAAAGCTATTTTCTCAATGATGGATGGGGGTCAATGAAAAAATTCATTATGTCATAAGTCAGAAATTTCAGCTATGGGATCCTTTGGGGTTCTCAATTGGGGCTTTCATTCCGAAAAGGAATTTTTCCACCCCTAGATCTTGAATTCCATTTTGTGCCACAGGGTATTCAGTAAGATTTCCCATAGAGACCACACAGTCTTTAATAGAAGACAAGGATGTCTTCTCATAAAACACTGGATGAGAATACCAATAGACTTCTAACGAAAGAGGTTACAGGTCCAATCTTTATTCGATTGTCATAGAGCATTACTTTCGTTTGCAAAAATGTAAAGAATCAATTGGATCAACAAAATAGGGATGAATAGATTACACTTCACAGGATAATAAATATCCTGTGAATCGTCCCTTAACTTAGTATAATATACCGTTTGCATATATGTTTTCTTATACATTTCTTTTAAAATAAAAAATTATTCTTAAAAACATGTTCTTGTTCCAAATTTTATGTTATACTTCTATAACGTAGAAAAAATTTTGCCCGGAGTCGGAGTCGAGTTATTTTTTTCGACTCAGACTCCGACTACAGCAAAATTGCTTGACTCCGACTCGTAGACTCCGACTCCGAAACCCTGGTTAAGACGGTAACAAGGGATTTTCTCTATTTCTCCAAGAACCAAAATTGCTTTCCACTATTGTTTACAGACGTGGAAATCTCTTTGATACGGAGGATTAAAAATTGACAATAATTCCTCATGATTACTTTTTTAAAATCATTTTTTTAAATTTCTATTAAAATTAATTTAAAAAGTATCCAAAAATATAGATTTTAAAAATGTACCTTTACCATCGAGGGGAGGCGGTTTTCAAGGGAAGATTTTTTTATTTGCTGACAGATCAGACTTAATATATATACCAAAACTTGTTTAAAATTTTACCTTTTTCAATTAAAAATATTTTGTTGAAAAATTGATTTTACTGTTCGAAATGGGTTAAGCAAAAGCACATTGTTTGCTCCTTAGGTTCTGGTCCTTAAACTGGCTAAGGCTAGGGGTGTTATAAAGTATCTTTTATCATACTACGCTTTTTATATAAAAAAAACACAAACACACGATTTATTTATAATACAACGTCGCTACATAATTCGCATTTTGGCACACCTAAATATTTACATAAAATAAAACATGAAGTCCCTTAAAAATAGCCTACGGCAACAATAGCAAAAACATTAAAATTACATGCTATTCTCAAGCAAACATAGCTTACATTGATATATGAATGTAAGCTACATGTGGAGAATAAACAGCTTGATGAGACAAACCCATAGAATAGTTATGGTTGGGGCTTAAGCTCAGCTTATAAAGAATCACACATATAAAATTACACACTTGCTTACGAAAAGGTGTCAATACAAAACAATACCAACAACAACAAAAAAATAAACAATACAACATATTTCTTATTTTTTTACATTTCAACGCACCCATTTATCAAGCGAAAAGAATAAAGTTAACTGACTCTCATAAGAAGTTAAACGTTTTTTTTAAACAAAGGCTCCTCTTTAACAGGCAATCAGATGACAACCCACGCATTTTAATCAAAACAAGACCTACCTTAAAAAAATGTGTTAATTTTTTCTTTAAATTTCGTTTAGGGACAACACCTATACAAAGGCAAATTATTATCAAGGAGGAAATGCTGCTGCAGCTTCAGTTTCACCATTTGTCTCAGCACTGTTACAACAATTTCAAGAACCAAGTCCTGCAAATGAATCATTGGATGATGCCAAGGATGATTCGGATATTTTGTTACTAATGACAGCCGAACAGAATCTTATGCAATTTTTAAATTGGGCCATGACGGAACTTTATCCTTATGGAAAATTTGCAAATTCAAGTGTAAAAGATGCTGAACACTATGACCCTGGCATGTATTTGTGGAAAAAGTTAAATTTGTCAGGGCGTCTGGAACCACCCATGTATGTGGAGGAGCCGCACTATGTTATTGTGCGTCGTGAATATGACCCCAATGAGGATGTGAAAAAAGGTAAGGTGACAGCACCTGTCCATTTCTCTATGTTGTATGTTGTTTTTATTTATGTACCAGTTCTTGGTTTTTTTGTTTTGCCAGGTCTTCACTTTCGCAATGATCCATTTATACCGCCAAGGGGTCGTAAACATAATTTACCCGATCTTGATGCATTGTTACAACGTTACGAGACATTTGTACCCAATCGTGGTAGACGTGACAAAATCAAAGATATTTTCAAACATGATGATCTTTTCTATCCGAATCGTGGCAAAAGACAAATGATGTTGCCGCCATTTAATGACAATGGCATTGGTGATATTGATGCTGGAACTGGTGACAGTAGTAGCATCAGTAGCAGTAGTGGTGGTGACGATGACATCAAAGCAACTCTTCAACAGTGGCTGCTAATGAATGGCGAAAATGCGGCCACTCCAATGCAACATCCTCTTCATCCTTCATTGACAGTTGAGGAGGCATTACAGCAGAGCCTAGAAAATGTTATGGCAAAAATGAAGAGAAAATTACACCAATCACAGCAAAAACCACAAAATCCACTTCTTGCAAATAGTTTTGATGAAATGTCCAGCAATAGCCTCAAGCCGACAACAACAAAAATGTCAACCACACATCAAAGTGCAACACAACGATTCGTCGACAAACGTTTAAAATCAATGGTCAATATATTACAACAACGGCAACACAAACAGCCACACAGTAATAACAAAAACAACAGACGTCAATGGTTGAAGAGATATTCGTCACTAACATCAGCAGCAGGCAGTGGCAGCAACAATGATAGGCCAGCAGTCATCAACACTACTAGTCGATCACGTAGTGGGGCCGCTAATAGATTACATGCATTAAGATCAATGTCACCCAACTATCAGCAACAGGATCCAAGTGAATACTTTTCGCCATGGTCAACTACCACCTCGGCCGCCAAATTTATGTGGCAGCAATACAAGTTGCCACAGCAAAAACAAAAACAACACCATCAACGACAATCATTAGCAGCTCAGCAATTTGATCCTTTGTCTTGGCATAAATTACAAATGTTGCAACATCAATATCATCTACCATTGTTATTGTCAGAGCGAGGATTGACACGAAATTCAATGCGACAACAAAACAAAAAACAGCACCAAAGACCGGCAAAGCGGCAAATGACAACGCCTCAAGAGACACAATTATCATTATTGGCAACCGCAGCAGCAACACCACCGCCACCAGCACCAGATCGTATCACTGATAATTTGCTATCTAATGATCTATGAAATCTTTTTAATAAGGATTTTTCCGCTTAAGCATCAAATGAGGTGGAGAAAGGCAGTTATTGATGGCTGCTAAGAGAAATTCACTAAAATTGTTGAAACCAATTATGAAATTTTGGCACTCAATTTGAAATTTTGTTGGTTTGGTTTTTGTCTTCACAAAAAAAAAAAAAAATAATAATAATAGTCATTTTAGGGGAGTTGTAAATATAAAAATAACGATGAAGGCTGGTTTCTTTTCTTTCCAATATATAGAAAAATATGTATATAAAAATATTATAAACAATTAAATCAAATGCATATGATATATAAAATATCAAAAAATAAATGTGTTTCATTTGGGGTTATAAGGTTGGGATTATACAATTCGGAGTAAAGTTAAGTAATTAAAATTAATAAATAAACTATTAAAATTGAATATATTGAAATTATTAAATATTATGATAATGACTACAAATAATTTTATTAATATTTAAATATAATTACAATTAATTATTATAATTTAGACTATTTTAAATTATAATAATTATTAAATATAATTATAGTAATAATTATAATTAAATATAATTAATAATATTAATTAGTATTTAATTATAATTATTTTATAATATAATTTATTTAATAATATTAATTAGTATTTAATTATAATTATTTATAAATATATGTACTTATTATTATAAACTTTTTATATAGTTATTATATTTATATTTAATTATTAATTAAAAGTTGCAATTAATTATAAATATAATGGCGAAAATACGGCCATTACAACATAAAATAAAGTGCATACGATATACAAAATATCAAACAAACAAAAAATAATAAAAAATAAATAAAATTAATGTGGAGTAAAGTTATTTAATTATAATTAATTAATACAATAATGAAAATTATGCAAATAAAATATTTAATATAGTTATAAATTATTATTAGTTCTAAATATTAATTGAAATAGAGTTTAAATATAATAATATTAATTAATAATTTTTATTTAATTTTTATTTTTAATAATAATTTAGATAAACTCGTATTAAATTATATTACAATTATAATTAAATATAATAATAATTATAATTAAACATTGTTAATAACTTGAAATAGTATTTAATTTTAATTATTTTTTTTAATTATATGTACTTATTATTGTATAAGTATTATATCTATATATTCACTTTTTGTTTAAAAATTATAATTAATTAATTACAATTACACCTTTTTCAGATGTAATTCGAATTATTTTCATTGTAATTCGAGAATTCTATTTGTAATTCTAACATTATATTTGTAATTCGAGAATTCCATTTGTAATTCGCATTATTATTCCACTTGTAATTCGAATTATTCCATTTATTATTCGAATTATTCCATTTGTAATTCGAATTGTTCAATTTGTAATTCGAATTATTCCATTTGTAATTCGAATTATTCCATTTGTAATTCCAAATTTAGTACCATTTAGTACTTTCCATACCCATAAGTACGAATTTCCAAGATTAACTCAATCATACACTCCAAAAGTAATTAAATACCAAATTTCAGGATTCCAGATCTATCCGTTCACCCAACTCCAATTTGTACCAAATTTAGTACCGTTTACTACTTTTCGTACCCATAAGTAAGAATTTCCAAAACTACCTCAATCCTTCACTCCATCAGTAATCTTAATTCCAAATTGCAGGTTTCCATGCCTATCTAAATCCAAATTGTACCAAATTGGGTACCATTTAGTACTTTTCGTACACATAAGTATGCATTTCCAAAACTACGCCCATATCTCAATCGTACACTTCAACGGTAATCTGAATTTCAAATTTCAGGTTTTCAGCTCTATCCGTTCACCCAAATCCAAATTGTTCCAAATTTAGTACCATTTAGTACTACTCGTACACATAAGTACGAACTTCCAAAATCATTTCCTTATATCAACACCACTTCCCAACCTTGATTCCCATACTAAATATGAAGATTGTAGCTATATCCGCTCAAAATATACAATTGGTACCAAATTTAGTAACTTTTCGTACACTTATAGGTCGAATTTCCAAAAACCCTTTGGTACATCTTTCTAACTCTCCATCAGTTACCCTCATTCCAAATTTTAGAATTCTAGCTCTTCCCGTTTGCCTAATACAAAGGGTACCATATTTAGTACTTTTCGTACTCTTCTAGGTCGAGTTTCCAAAAACCCAGCCTTATCTCACCCCTACACACCGACAGCAACCTACAGTCAAAATTTCAGCTTTCTAGCTTCAGCGGTTTCGTCTGGGCGATGATATGTACGTCACTCAGTCACTCACTCACTAAGCTCTTTTATATATATAGATTATTATAATTAATTATTATTATAATTATGTTTAATAATTATTATAATCTTATTCCATAATTGATTATAATTTCCATTAATTATAATTTTAATTGTACAAACTTTTTATTAATTATGTAAGTAATTAAATATAATTATTATTAGATAATATAATAATTCAATATAAATATATTTATTTATATTTTAATAATTAAGTGTAATTCCATATTTTAAAACTTGAATTATTAATTATAAATATATTTAATAAATTGTTAATACCATAATCATAATAAAATAATATTATTATATTTAATTTTTATAATTAATAATTATAGTATTTTATTACAATCGTAATAGTAATTAAATATAATAATAATTATACTTATATTTATTAATACTTATTATAATTATATTAAGAAATTATTTTAATTATATTTAATTATTATTATGATTATATTTAATAATTATCATCAACATTTAGTTATGATTATAGTGAATTATTAATATAATATAATTTTATTTTATAATTATTGAATTTTTATTTATTGCTTAATTATTATAACTAATTAATGAATAACACTAATAATGAAATTTTATTATAATACTAGCTGACACGGTTCCGCGTTGCTGTCCCGTCGTTTTGGATTTCCGTGTAAGCCTTTGTAATCTATTTACAATTTATCAGTTAAATATTGATCACTCTAGATTTTCGAACCGCATTGTTGGCCCGTCGTTTTTGTGACCAATGCACATTATCGGTGTTGTACTGTATTCTAAAATGTGGAATTGATCGCGCTTTCCCACCTATTGGAGTCCCGGTTAAAAGCGTTTTTATAGTCACGCTTACTAAAATTAAGGATATTATCTACAATTATACATTTTTGAAAAATTGGGTTGACCGCGATATTCCATTTCCGAGATGACCATTCAAGATCAAGACAGTAAAAATCATATTATTGCAAACGTTTTTTAAACAAAACGTTCAAAAATAACTTTAATTTCACGATTTCTTAAAAAATTTTGTGGGGGAGGTACCCTGGTCACTCCACTGACCACTATAAAAAGTAGTTAAAAACCTATTCTCAGACCTACAAACTCCACATACAAAATTTCATCAAATTCGGTCCAGCCGTTTCGAAGGAGTTCAAAGCCGAACACCGTGACAGGAGAATTTTATATATATATAGATTAAGTGTTATAGTAATAATACACATATAATTATGAATAAACATTTAGCGTAACAACAATAAACACAATAATTATAGAACATTGGTGGCGTTTTTTATTAGTGGAGAGAGTTTGGCATTGTTCGCCAAGGGTAAGGCAGGGAAGACTAGTTTCGATCCTCGCCACAGGATCTTTGAGGAACTGAATCGTCAGTTCGAAGTATAAAGATGAACAAAGAAAAAATTTCAATGAGAAGTTTTTCTTTGGCAACCTCACACAACCCCGAGGAACTGATGAGATGCTGTGGCGAGGATCGGAACTAGTCTTTCCTGCCTTACCCCCTGGCGAACAATGCCAAACTTTCTCCTCTAATAAATTAGTTGTTTCAAAATATTAAAATTATTTTGAAAAAAAAAAAACACCATAATTATATTTATTCATTATTAAATGTCATTATTATAATCAATTAATACATTTATATTTAATTATAATTACAATTATATATTTTAAAATTATATTTAATTATTGATATATTTATTAATTAATATAATCATATTTAATATTTATTAATTAATTATAACTATTTATTTGAACTTTAATGGTAATTAAAATAATTATAATTAATTATTATTTTTTATTTTTAATTATAATAATATTTGATTATTTTAATTATGTGTAATAATTATTATAATAACTATAATTATTTAATTTAATTACTTATAATTATACTGGATTTTTATTATAGTTTTATTTCATAATGATTGTAATTATATTTAATAATTAATGAATAATTATAATCAACTAATTATTATAATTAATTATATTAATAATTATAATTTATGTATAATAAATAACACTGTGCTACAAAAGTTGACAAATTTTTTTTGCAGGAGTTCTGATGCGTATATTCAGGTTTGTGGGAGTCCATGGAAGACGAAAATACCTTTGGTTTCTTTGGGTCACTTCATTTTTTGATTTTATAACGGCAAATGTAGTGAAAAATGTGGTTTCTTGGATTTTCAATTTAAAGCGGACATAACTTTTTTTCCACAACGGACTTTTAGAGCTTATTTTTTATTTAAAAGGGGAAAATAACGACTTTCGAACAAACCATAATTTTTAAAAATCGTGTAACAAATGGTTATGTTGTAGTGATTTAAGTGTGATAAAAACGCATTAAAAACAAGAAAATGCTTTTCCTCGTGCTCTAGGCTGCGTAGAAGACGCCAAATTGCGTAATAATTTACTTCAATCAAGAAGGAAATTATGTTAGCTTTACAAATTGGGGAAACCCAATGAAATCGCTTGAAAAATAGATGAGTTATGGCATCTAATTTCCAACCGATGGCTTGTTAGAAAGGCATGATTTTCGCCTTTTAAATAAAAAATAAGCTGTAAAAGTCCGTTGTGGAAAAAAGCAGTTATGTCCGTTTAAAATTGAAAATCCAAGAAACCCCCTTTTTAATACATTTACCGTTATAAAATCAAAAAACGAAGTGACCCAAAGAAACCAAAGGTATTTTCGTCTTCCATGGACTCCCACAATACCGAATTTATGCATCAGAACCCCTGCAAATTTTCACTGTAGCACAGTGTAATTAATAAGTATATTATATGTTATAACTATATTTGACTATTATAATTAAATTAATTACATTTTTAATTATTTTTAAAATTTTATACATATGTATGTTCAGATGAATTTATATAATTCCTATCTTTCTAATTTCACAACTTTGCTAGTCTTTGGGAGAAAAATTCTTGCACCTGCAATCATTTCCTGGTGTCCTTAAAATTGTATGCCATTGACTCCAAAACACAAACATCGTCTGATTTAGAAAACAAAGTTTGGAATTTTTGGTATTTTTCAAAAGTCATTGTCTTTTTTGTTAAGCTTGTGTTAAGTATTTTAATTATTTTGTGATACAAATTGTTGTTTGTTTAAAAACAAGTTTTAATCAAGAAAAAAAATTGTGACTACAAAAGTTATTTTCAAGTACCATTCAATGACCCACAACAGCGACAGAGCACTGTATCTTGGAGTTCTCAGCATCATCAATACTATTTTTAACGTCACTACTCTACATTCAGTATTTTGCTTATTAATAGAGCACCACCGTGTTGTTTTTTGTCGTCAGCTATTCTTATTATACATTTTCAAGTTGTTACCAATTTGTAAGTGTTATTTTATTGTTGTTTGTTTATTTTCTGCTGGCTGGCTGGTATGGCTGACTCTTTGTCTACGTCACTTCTTCTATACTATGCTTCCCCAAAGTGACAGGCCAACGATCATTTACCTCAATCACATTTCATGGTGATGATGACTATGATGGTGGCAGGTCATCATACCTCATATTGACTTGCTGGTTGCTTGCTCTCTTTTTTCTGTTAAGATAACTGACCTTCATGGTCATCATAATTGTACTTACTGGTGGTGGTGTTACCAATTTAGCTTTTGGTTTATTTATTTTTGTTTGAATATCAACAACAACGGTTATCCATCCACACATAGAGGTACACACACCAATTTGCTTCATTACATTTCAAAATATTTTGATATTTAATCTTTTGTGATGGTTTTTTACTTGTATTAAAAAAAAAATTTTTTTTTGTGGAAATTGTCTATCATGCGCTCCGAATTATGACGGTTTTGTGGTGGCCATGCCCTCAGACATTGCCATAGATTGTTGGGGTAATGGTTTACATTTGTCTTTCATCTGTGTGTTGCAGACAATGAGAAGAGGCCATTTCATCATTATTTATTTATTTATTTACCTTTTGTTCAATGTCAATGTCAAAAGCAGTACATTTTTTTGGAAATGCATTTTAAATTTTATGAAATAACATTGCTAAGTGGTTTAAATGCATATCTTGGCATCATTATCCAAGGCTAAATGTTGAAGGAGAGGATTAACAAATGATAAATATGGTGTCCCCCTGTTGGGCGCCATTATATGGAGATACAAATATTAATTAATGTTTTTATGATGGAGGTGAACCATTCAACGGTGATAGGTCGTCATTAAATGTAATTCCCCTAATCTTGAATTTTAAATCTAAACGAACCTACGTTGGGCGCCATTAGATGCAAATATTTTTACATGGTGGACAAAACTTTTCCTTAATAGATTATTTTTTCATTCGTCTGCTATAACTGCTTTATAATTATTGTTGTTAAATTCAATATTTTCATCTCAGAAATATTTTTCAACAAAATGCGTGTATTTTGTAGCATGTTGTACATTTCGTTTGTTGTTAATATTGCTGACAATATTATTCAACAAAAATGACAGTGAATTTCAGGGAAAAACAGAAAAAAAACCTAAACAAATTTTGTGGATTGCATGCAACACGAGCCTAAAACAATAATCATCAAAGTTGCAATTGACATCGGCAGTTTATTCAAAATCATTTTAACTGATTTTGTCAGAGAAAAAAGCCACTGCATATCTTTTTCAATTTGCATTTAATGGTCATTTAATTTTAAAAAATATTTTCCAACAGTCATTCTGTCCTTTTGTCGTTTTCTTTAACAATACATTCAATGACATGTTGGCGAATTTTGGTTTTTTTTCTTGTTAACAAATGTCAAATGAAAGTAAAAGTGCATTTGGTAGGTTGATTGTTGTTCTGTCGTCCTGCATTGAAACGACCACAAAACTTCAACATGTCATCGTTTGTTTGTTGTCTATTTGAATTCGTTCAACGCCGCGACAAAATGGCAAGGTGACTGGCCCAACTGTGGAATGTTGCTCTTGTCGTATTTGGTAGATTTATGTACATATTTTCGTTGTATGGCTGAATGGCCAATTTTTATTACATTTCAATTTGAATTTATATCAAAATCAGGTAGACGAAATGTTGATCGGCATATTTTAGAAATCTAGAAATCTGCAGGACTATTGACAAGCACATTGCCAATAATTATTTGAAAATGTTTATATATCGCATTCAAGGCGATTGGGTGCCAAAATGTGAAATCTCATAAGGATGTGAAATCTCATAAGGATGTGAAATCTCATAAGGAGTTAATTTATTAAAACTTGGCCTATAACTATTTGAATGTGTTAAAATATCGCCTTCAAGTAGGGCCCACGTTGGGCGCCAAAATGTGAAATCTCATAATAAGGCCATTGATTGTGAGATTCATATAAAAATATCGAAAATCGTTGTTATATCCGGTAAAAGCCCCACGTTGGGCGCCAAATCTGTGCATATTTTTTAATTTCTACGACGATTGACATGCACATATCCAAAATCTATTTGATAATGTTCAAATACCGCCTTTAAGGAGGGTTGGGCTCCATAACTTGAAATCTCATAATGAGGCGATTAATTGGGAGTTTTGTATAAAAAATCGAACATCGTTGTTATATTAAGTGGATGTCCCACGTTGGGGGCCAAAACTGTGAAATATTTTTAAATATGGACTTCAGAAGAGGATTAATTTTAGGTGTCATGTAAAATTACTCTATCTTTGGTCCGGTAGAACTTTGTTTTTTAAGTGAAACGCAATAGATATGAGAGACCACATTAAAGCAGGGAATTTGAATGAAAAAGACTTCTGTGGATTCCTGATTTTTAATAAAGTGATTGAATGGAAGTTGGGCTCAAGAACTGTGAAATATCTTTAAATGGGGTGTCACTTAAAATTAATTTAAGATTTTCGGTCAGGTCGACAATAGTTATCCGAGACCACACAAAAGTAGGGATTTTGAATGAAAAAAACTTCAGAATGGATTTTCTATCCATAAACGTGCACAAAGTAGGGATTCATTTGGAGCTTTAAATAAAAACGTTGGGCGCTATATATTATATATTTTTTATAATCATGTCGATCTTTGAATCTGGCCAAAAACTATTCGTAAGGTCGCCAAAACTGTGAAATATTTTTAAATGGAGACTTTAAGGGTGTTACGTAATATTTTCGATGTATCCGATATCCGAGACCCCACAAAAACAGGGAGTTTAAATTAAAACCGAGTAGAATTTCTGTCTATAAAAATTACACAAACTGGCTGGCGATTGTTGGGAGCTTAAAAAATATTTCCCAAAACAGTGTTATGTCCGGTAAAAGCCAAACAGGTGATATATTTTTATATGAACATTTCAGAGGAGTCGATCTAGTCAGGCTTTGAATCTAGCTCTTTCCATACAGAAGACAATAAAAATATTACATCATATTTGGCCAAAAACTAAACCAAAAACTATTCGTAAGGTCCTCAAAATATAGTGAATGATAGGAAGCTGAGCGGCAAAACTGTGAAATATTTTTAGATTTAGAGACCACACAAAATCAGGGAGTTTAAAATTGTACAAAATGGCGATTGGTACCTTTAAAAAAATATTCACCAGAACGGCGTTATGTCCGGTAAAAACACCACGTTGGGCGCCAAAAAGTTTATATATTTTTATATGACGATTTCATCGGAGCCGATAAGAGGGACCACACTATAGCATAGACTTCGAAGCTAGTTCTGTCCATACAGAAGTTAATATAAAATAGTTCACAATATTTGGTAAAAAAACTGTAAATAAAGCCCTCAAAATGTTTCATATATAGGGTCAGCTTTAAAGTTGCTATCAACCTTCTAGATGTTTTTTTGTTTTTAATTCCGACAATCGAAAGGCATACTTTATGGGAATATATCCATATATTTTTTGGAAAATATTTGGGCTTATTTTGAACAGTTTTTATTAAAGCGGTTATCAAATGTTTTAATTTATCCAACGAACAGACTTATAATAGGGAAGAAACCGATTTTACGCTTACTAATTTCTGAATACTTAAAACGTACGGAGGTAGTTTTCAGGAAGCATGCTAGGGATAGGTAAGTCGACTTTCTATTAATCGATTTCCCGGTTTGAAAACTCTAAAAATCGAAGTTGAATTTTGACTATCCACAAAATCGAAAAATCGACTTCTTATGGCCGACTTTCGATTTTTCTACCCACGATTGTTTATATAGCAAGTTTTAAAATAACACCCTCTGTTGACAACAATATGTATAAAAAAGAATCTAAAATCGATATGAAATCGATTTTTAGACTTCGTTTACACATCCATTCATACAATTTCTAAATATTTTGCTTCCAAAAAGTCATACTTGGTCTGGTGGGCGAATAAACCCGCACCGAGAGCTGACCCTGAATGATAATATTAGGCCCACCAATATTTCGAGGCATTAGGCTAAAAGAGTTTTTTCTTATCCGAAATGATGTCGTTATGGCCACTTCAAAAATTGTTTAGCTTATTATCCTCTTTGGGTCCTCTTTAATATATTAAAATAATTATCTTCTTGTTGGTGTTTACCGAAACCATTTCGGAAATATTGATTGTTCTCATTTAATAAAACTCTTGACAATTTTAATTTTATTGTTGGCAAAAGTTCTTTTCATAGCGAAGGAACGGGTCTGCTTTTGATAATTATTTCCAAACCTTCCTATTGAGCGCCCCTGGATTTCATGTATTGGAAATATAAAGAAAAAAAACTAATCTGCTGATATATGTCAAGTGGTTACGCCAATAAAGTTAAAGCCCAAAGTTGGGCGCCAGTCGATTTCCTAAACGTCTGAAAATTAAATAATGAATAAACAAAATTATAGTAACCAGTCCATAGACTATAGTTGTTAGGAGACCCATCTTTTCCCAGTACAGAAATTTTGCTTGCTCAACGTTGGGCGTCACTCGATTTTCTAAACTTCTAAAAGTCGTATAAATAAGAAACAAAGTAATAGAACTCACAATAAAAAAATTCAACTTTTGTAGGATCGACATTGGTCTGATGTGCAAAAATGTTGCTTGCTTCTCGTTGGACGCCACTCCATTTTCAAAACATCTTAAAAATATAAAATGATGACATAAATCAATAGCAACCACGCCATACATAGCTGTATAGCTATGGTAAGATTCACACTAATTTCCCTTACAAAAATGTTAGTTGCTCTTCGTTGGGCGCCATTCAAACAAATACCGACTTCCCTATGATAAACTTAAGATTTTACAAATTTATATTTCACCTTTTTTTCTTAAAGCATTTATACACCGCTCTTAATCATTACCTCACAACCGGTTGGCGGCAATTTGCCATAATTGAAATGGCAAAAAAACTCACCATAAAATTACAAATGTTAATTGCTTTTACATTAGCACAAAACATAAATTCTAAAACAATTAAAGGAGGTGATGGCAACAATGTTGCATTAACCAACAGACAACAACAATAACAACAACTTACAACAAAATATGATTTAATAAAAAAAAACCCGAAGTGAACAATTATTATTGCTGTATCATACTGAATCGTTGGTTGGTTGGTTGACTGTCAGCCTGAACGACTGACTGGGTCTTGCCTGGCTGCTCGACATGCAACTAAAAACCCCAAACGTTTTCAAGTAAATTAAGATATTTATTTGGTTTTCCATTACAAAAACACACACTCGCACTGAGAAGCTGCAGTAATAACAGGCAGCAGCCACAACGAAACAGATCAACAATAAAAATGTCTATAAGGAAAAACAAACCGTTGACAGTTTGTTGATTGGTTGACATAATATGCAACCGCCAAAGATATTAGGTAGATAGCAAATTGCAGATTGTTGATGGCAAGCAGAAAAATCAACAACAGCACTCAAATTGAAACAAAACGGTAGGAGATTTTCATTGTGAAAATCCCATGGTAAAGAGGGTTGCAGCAAAAAAAAAAAAAAAAAAAAAAATAGACGAAAAATCCATTTGAAAGTCTTCAAGTGTTTTATGATGCCAGCAATGTTAGTCAAGTAACATCAATAAAGCAATGACTTGGAAAAACTACTGAACAAAAAATAATAAAGCTAAAACAAAAACGAAAGTTTATCGACACAAATCACTTAACGGAAAGACAGATGCTTTGATGGACAGACGGACAAACGATTGGATAAACTGAATGCCAAGTTGAAGAAAAAAAAAAATAGGCGGTAAGATGCAAGCCTTAGCTCGCTAATAAAAGTCAGCAGCATCAGTTCGCTACTAAGAGCATGCCAGCCATCACTTTTATTACTATAATATTAACAACTTAATATGAATAGAGGTGGCCTAAGCATAGCATTATTACCACATTGCAGTAGCATAAGAGAAAAAATAAAATTACTGCACAGCACACAATTGAAGTTCATTTACCGCTGTCAATGTTAAATCAAATTGCCTGTTAATGTTGCTGACTTTTAAGAGTAATAGCTAACAATTTTTAAGCCGATAATGCATTTTTTCTATCTATGTGATTGGAGCAGTTTTGAATTTTCCATAGTCAAGTTCGGTTAGTTAGTAATAACCGAGGCACTTAGGCATTGCATTAAAATGAACTATTGTCATAATAGACATTATATGATTTTTTTGTGAAATAAATTCTAGAGCAGAGCAATTCTTTACTTTCAGGTTGGGCGCCAACCGTTCCATTACCGTCTTAGCATGGGTAACAAATAGAAAATATTGGATGTAAATATTAAAAATTGGCGTCCAACGTTGGGTTTGGAATTAAAGTTCATTATTGTAATTATTTTTAACTTAAGTGAGAAACGAAGTAAAAAAAAAAACATTTGGTATTACTTAAACCAAATTGGGATGAACAAATACCAAATAAGGGATGCACCGCCCAAGAATTCGTGTTTTTACACATTTGTTATAAATATCAATTTCAACGCAAAATGGACATTGGAATAATTTTGGATTTGAGGCCATAGGGGTATGATGAGTTTGTAGCGCACATAGTTTAAAAAAGGTTAATCTTCAGCTTAATAGGCGAGTTTCAGAACAAAAAAAAAAGTTTCATAAAATTTAGATAAATATCAAATTGAGACCTTCAGCTGTCCTCATTCGTTCTTAATTCATGTGGGTATTCTTATAATACCGACAAAACTTCAATGAAAAATAACTTCATCAGCGTTAACTCATCTGCGAAGTGAAGGCTATGAAGCGTTAATTTTAATTTCCTTTAACTCCTTCTCCACCAAGTAAATGTAGCAAAGCCTAAGACTAAGCAGTGGTCTTAAATTCAGCACATGTGTCTGCTGATTATTTTTTTTATATTTTTTGCATAAAAATTATGTTTTTCTTTAGAGCTACACGTCTGCTTTATGCATTTTTAAATGCCGCCATAAATGTTGCATATTACCGCTATATCATTGTCATGTAAACTGTTTAATGTTCATTCATATTTCTCTTTTTTTTTGATGATTTTTATGATTTTTGTAGTTCACTAGTTTCGAGCATGGGAGTTTTCCCCCTACAACAAAATGAACATGATTTCAAATTTTATAGCAAAGGAAACCGCATTTCGTATGGCGGTTGTTTAATCGCCTACATTGCCGCTAGTTTGCCATTAATGTTGTTTACGGATTTTTTTGTTTGGAAGCATAGTTTACATGGACTTGATTTTAGTTATAAAAATCAGTAGAAATGTAATAAAAAATAAAGAAAAGTTGTAGGTAAGTTTAAAATAGAAGTAAGGTAGCGAGCTTTTCTAAAGAAAATATGTTCGATTTCAATCTTTTGTAAAGGATAATTTTCGATAACAGTGTTTACTAATAAAATGCTGTTCGATAACAATTTTTCCTAATGAAATCTTGTTCGATAAAATCAGTTTCTAAGAAAATGTTGTTCGATAAAATCAGTTTCTAAGAAAATGTTGTTCGATAAAATCATTTCCTAAGTAAATGTTGTTCGATAACACCACTATCTAATGAAATCTCGTTCGATAACAACGTTTCCTAATGAAATTTTACTCGATAACAACATTTCCTAATGAAATGTTAGTCGATAACAACATTTTATAATGAAATCTCGTTCAATAACAACATTTTCTAATGAAATGTTACTCTATAAAAATATTTCCTAACGAAATGTTGTTCGATAACAACATTTCCTAATGGAATGTTGTTCGATAACAACATTTCCTAATGGAATGTTGTTCGATAGCAACATTTCCTAATGGAATGTTGTTCGATTACAACATTTCCTAATGAAATGTTGTTCGATAACAACATTTCCTAATAAAATGTTGTTCGATAACAACATTTACTAATGGAATTCTGTTCGATAACAACATTTCCTAATGGAATTTTGTTTGATAACAACATTTACTAATGAAATATCGTTCGATAACAACATTTCCTAATGAAATGTTGTTCGATAACAACATTTCCTAATGTAATGTTGTTCGATAACAACCTTTTTCTAATGAAATATCGTTCGAAAATAATACATTCGAATGAAATGTTGGTAGATAACAACATTACCAATCGGAATGTTGTTCGATAACACATTACCTATCGAAATGTTGTTCGATAACAACATTTTCTACGGAAATGTTGTTTGGTAACAATATTTTCTACGGAAATGTTGTTTGGTAACAATATTTTCTAATAAAATATTGTTCGGGAGCAACCTTTTCGTGAGAAATGTTGTTCGATAACAACATTTTCTGTAGAAATTTTGTTCAATAACAACATTTTCTACTGAAATGTTGTTTGGTAACAATATTTTCGTGAGAAATGTTGTTCGATAACAACATTTTCTCGAGAAATGTTTTTCGATAGCAACATTTTCTAGAGAAATGTTGTTGGATAACAACACTTTCTAATTAAAATGCTGTTCGATAACAACGTTTTCTAATGAAATTCTGTTCGATAACAACATGTTCTACAGAAACGTTCTTCGATAGAAATCGATAAAAATCTTCTATAGAAATGTTGTTCGATAACAACAGTTGCTATAGAAATGTTGTCGGGTAACAACATTTCCTCTAGAAATATTGACCGATAACGACATTTCCTATAGAAATATTTTCCGGTAACAATATTTCCTATAGAGCATTGTCCGATAACAACATTTTCTGAAAAAAATTTTAAAAGAAAAAATTTGATAACATTTCCTATGGAAAAATTGTCTTTTATTATTTTTTCTGTAGAAAAGTTGATCGATCGATAAGAAACTTTCTATAGAAAAGTTGGCCAATAATAAATGTTCAATAGAAACGTTGATCGATAATAAACTTTTCATACCGATAATCGATTTATCTATGGCAAAGTTGATCGATAATAAACTTTTTTTATAAAGAAAGTATTCCATAATAAGCTTTCCTATAGAATAATCGATCTATGGAATAACTATCTTTCCCATAAACAAAAGGATTCAACAACAACAATTTTCTATTGAGAAATTTATCGATAACAATTTTGTTAGTATGTATATTACCTTAGGAGACCATAAATATTGTGCACCACAAATTGAAGTCAGATAATTTATGACCTACGTCTCTATCCTAAATCAAATTCTAACAAAAATATTTGGCAATTATTTGTCAGCTAAACACATTAAGCTCAATAAAAGCATTTTGTTAGCAATTTATGGCAAAACAATTCAAATATAAACCTTAACAGCAACAATAAAGTATGGCAAAAGAAAAAAATTGTGCAAAACGGCAACATTTGAAATTGACCACATGTATTATGATCGTCATCATTATCATCATCATTGCTACCAAATATGCAAGACAAGAGATTTGCAAATAACACCAACGCATAACAAATGTTGTTGCTCATGCGCGCACAACATAAGCTGTACGCATCGCACAGCACACCGCACAGCAGCGGGCGTAAATAATGTCACATGTTTCTTCTGTTGTTTAACAAAAGCAAATCGGCTTAAACAAACGCAGAGTATGCATAAATATGACAACAAAATGACAAAACATATAAAAAGCGATTTGCTGGCGGAATTGGCAATGTGGGATTTTAACATTCCCCCTATATTCCAGCCGAAAAAAAAAACAAAAACAAAAAAGCATAGAGAAAGAAATGTTTATTCAAGCCGATATTTTATGGGCACATTACCCCCACAATATGCAAATGCGCGTGTGAGAGGCTCTAACTGCCGGTGATTGGTTATTATCATCCTGTACTCCTCAGGAGGTAGTTGGTGAGTAAGCTGCTCAAGTGTGTAGTGCAGTGCAGTCTTGAAATATGATCATGTTTATAAATGGCACTACTTAATGAAATGCTATCCATTGATGTAACGAAATCTAGCGAAAAGTAATGGGTGTCATCACCTTTTTCCTATAAATACGAGCAATACACAGAAGTGTTAGTCGTCTGCTTTTACCCCTCTCCACATACCACCATCACAAGTGATTTCAATATTTGCATTAAAACCTAACAAACTGGGACTTGGTTATGGTATGCGATGGAGTTTCAAGCATTGAATGGTAGTTGAATAGCTTGTTTAATTGATTTTCAAATGTGTGCGATCATTGGGGTATACGCTCGAAATTAAACAATTAGTAGATTATTATCTGAAGTATAAACTTAACACAATTTCTTTTAAATATGTCTTGGAAAATGTGACATAAGGTCCACTAACATTTTTCTTTGAGCGTAGCCAGAAAACTATAAAACTCAACAGCAACTTTTAAATTAAATTCATTACCGCTTTTCTTTTTAGTTAGTATTAGGACCTATGGGTAAAACGTTAGCTACACTCTTCTCCAAAGAGTCAATGTCATAAGCAAACCATAAAAAGTTTTAGGCCTTTGGGTCGCATGGCCGGAATCTAAGCCTTGCACATGCTATGCTAACATCAAAATGTTTTTCTCCAATAAAGAAAAGCGAAAGTCTTCCATTTTTTCTAAAGCAATTGCAATTAAGTGCCAAATGTCAAAATTAATTTAATACTCAGCCTACAAACAACAACAAATTGGCAATCGAAAAAAGTTTACCTAAAACCGATCACAATTATTGTAATTACCATGAGACTGGGTGCGAGCGATTATCTTTGAAGTGTAAGCAAGCAATCATATGCGAGTTACAATTTGCATCCTACATCTGAACGTAATTATGCCAAAATAAAAATTGCACAAAATACATATGTACATACATATGGGGTTTTCTTTCTCTTGCAGAGAAATTTGTTTATTGTGACACATAAAAGTGGGCGAAAGAAATAATTTTTATTTTCAAAATTTTGTTGTTTGTCACAAAAATGTCAAATTCTAGATGAGTTTTTTTTTGGCAAATTTCAAAATGGAAATGCAGTTTTTCAAAATTGATGAATATTTAAGGAGTGCTGACGCATAAGGAAACTATTTCAGGAGGAAATGTTGTTATCGGCTAACATTTCTATTGGCAATGTTGTTATCGAACTACATACATTTTTATAGAAAATGTTGTTAATGGACAACATTTCTAAAGGATATTTTGTTATCGACCAACATTTCTGTAGGAAATGTTGTTATTGGCCCACATATCTATAGGAAATGTTGTTATCGAACAACATTTCTATAGAAAATGTATTTACCGAAGAAAATTTTATAGAAAATGTTATCGGACAACATTTCATTACGAAGTGTTCATATCGAACTAAATTTCATTAGGAAATTATGTTATCAAACAACAATCCATAAGGAAATGTTGTTATCGAACAAGAATCCATAAAGAAATGTTGTTATCGAACATCATTGCAAACAAAAAAATCGAACAAAATTTATAAGGAAATGTTGTTATCGAACAAGAATCCATAAAGAAATGTCATCGAACAACTTTTCTATGGGAATTGTTGTTAATGAATAACTTTTCTATAGCAGATATTGTTATCGAAAAACACTTCATTAGGAAATGTTGTTAATGAACAGCATTTCATTAGAACATTTTGTTATCGAACAACTTTTCATTAGGAAATGTCGTTATCAAACAATTTTTCATTGCGAAATTTGTTATCGAACAAATATTAATTGGAGAATATTGACATCGGGCACAATTTATAGAGAACATCTTGTTATCGCTCAACATTTATATAGAAAATGTTGATATCGAACAAAATTTCATTAGGAAATGTTGTTATCAAACAACAATCCTTAAGGAAATGATGTTGTCGAACAACACTTTATTAGAAAATGTTGTTATCGAACAACATTTTATTAGGAAATGTATGCATCGAACAAAATTTCATTAGGAAATATTGTTATCGAACAACGCTTCATTAGGAAAAGTTGCTATCGAAGAACTTTTCTATAGGAAATATTGTCATCGAATAAGTTTTCTATGTTGTTAACGATTAACTTTTCTATAGGAAGTGTTGTTATCGAACAACATTTCATTAGAAAATGATGTTATCGAACAACATTTCAGTATAAATGTTGTCATCGAACAACATTTCATTAGGAAATGTTGTTACCGAACAAATTTCATTAGGAAATGTTATCGCGCATCATTTTATTAGAAAATTTTGTTATCGAACATCAGTTCATTAGAAAATGTTGTTATCGAACCACTTTTCATTAAGCGGGGTACACACGATCAGTTTTGACTGTCAGTTTTGCTCAAATAATCGGTTGATTGCCGGTGTGGCCGTTCACTTTTGTCAGTCATCAGGCAACCACAAAATATTTTGTGGTTGCTAGACGGTTGGACAGTTATCGATCATTCCAAAAAATCGACAGTCAAAACTGATCGTGTGTACCCCGCTTTAGAAAATATTATCGAATAACATTTCAGTAGAAAATTTTGGTTTCGAACAGCATTTCTATACAAAATGTGGTTATCGGACAACATTTCAGTAGAAAATTTTGTTATCGAAAATCATTTCATTATGAAATGTTATTATCGAATAAAATTTCTAAAGAACAGGATTTTTGGGGAAATGTTTTATCAAACAACATTTTATAAGATAATGTCGTTATCGAACAAAATTTCATTAAGGAATGTTGTTGTCGAGCATTTTTGCTTGGGATAACGTCACTATCGAACAGGACTACATCTTTGAAGTGGCAATAAAATGTTGATTTCAGAGTTTTCAAAATCTACTGAGATTTTTTTGTACAAAAACATATGTGTTGCACATTTTTTTTTTTAATTTTTCTATTGTTTCTCACATCAAAAATAAAAATTAACATAACTGAATTTTCACACACTCTAAACAAAACCAACAAAAAGGAAAATAGTACCCAATACAGATGTCAAAATTTAAACAACAAATTATAATTGGTAACATTTCGAAAAACAAATGATCGTTTAGCAAGCAACACATGGTTGCCATAGGCACAAGTGTTTCGTGGACAGTGTTTGGCGCGATGCAGGGAGAACAGTGTTTTCTGTGAGTTACATATGACAGAAATGAGAATTTATGTCGTTCGTTTTATGGCGCCCAACGAGGGTATTCATTTTCTACAATGCTTGGCACAGGTATTGTCTCATGTAAAATTCTCATGTCTACCGTTGGGCGCCATTTAAGATAAGAAAATGAGACAATAGCTGTACCAAGCATTATAGAAAATTGGAATAGTTGAGGCAGAAGAGCGATCTATAAATATTTTAAAATGTTAGTGGCGCCCAACGAAAGGATTAAAAGTATTATTCCTTGAGGACTACAAAAATACGGTGGGCGTGAGAATTTTATATGAGACAATATCTGTACCAAGCATCGTAGGAAAGATAACTTTATTTATTTATTTACTACATTAACTAGTAGTAAATACCAAGTTAACAAGAAGGTAGCATTGGCTACTAATGCCATTAGCTACATTACAAATTATTAATGACCTGGTATTAAGATAAGATCACATTAGGCAAATTTTCGCTTATTGAGAGCAAGTGGGCATAATTTTCAATGCATTATTTACGCTCACTTGCTCTCAGTAAGCGCACACTGCCGGTCGTTGGAGCAAATATTTGCCTAATGTGACATTACCTTTAGTTAAATTGTTTTTTGAAAACTAATATTTCTGGCGCCCAACGTTGTTACACGTGCAAAAGATAAAAATACCTACAAATAAATATGTTGCTACAATTTTCATGAGTGAAGAAGGCGCCCAATGATGGGCACCACTGCGAAAATATGAATTTTGTTTTATAATCTGTTATGACAACTGAAACTGGAAGAAACGTTCAACATTGGGCGCCACTATGTGGTCGGTATCAAGCGAAATTCTTTAAAACTCCAAAAAATATTCCAATTTTTGGCTTTATTTTCCAATTTATAGAAATTGTGCTTTTATTTTACGTTTCCAGATACGATTAGTTTTACTATTATTTTAACCACTGTTCTGAAATGTTGATGGTGGCATGTGAATCATGAACAACACCCAACACATGTTGTGAGCAATGAATTGAAGGAATTTTTCTATGTGGACAAAAACAAAAAAACTAAACTAAACAGCAGGCAAGTGACAGAGCAAAATTCCAAAAAATGCAACGAATTTTCTTTTTTTTTTCAAATGCATGTGACTGCTCTAAATGCATTCCTCAAACAGTCCATGATATGTGCATAAAAAATGTTAAAATATTCTAAAAATGTCCAACATATGGACAAGTATTGAGAAGATAAAAAGGAAGCATAAATAAGAAAAACATAAAAAAAAAAATGGCGCCTAAATATTATTAATATTTTCCATTATAGTTTTTTTTTGTGGAATTTTCATAAAAAGCCAATAAAATATAAAAAATTCTGAACCCCAATTTCTTAAGTAGAAAAGTAATAAAACATGTACATAAAAACCTGAAATTTCGATTTAGATAATTAAAAATGCGCACTTACCTTAACTCGTTCCAAATATTCTTGCAGCACAAAATATGGATCGTCATCATCATCAATATCTAATGGCAAATTGGCTAAATTAAATGGCAAATCCATATTAGCCAATGCTTCTAATTTACTGCGGCAATTTGAGGCAGTTTCAGCCAACTGTTTATCAGCTGCGGTAGTAGTAGCACCGGTTGATATTTGTTGTGGTGTTGCGACAACATCATCACCTTGGCGGCTGTTATCACCATTTGTGACATTTGACAATGAAGAGGATGAAGCTTTTGGCAGCAATGTGGTATTACTTAAGTTCTTAGATTCCTCCTCTCGGTAAGGTTCCTTGAGATTTTGTGGCTGTTGGTTATCAACTGTCATGGTTGTTTGAGGATTTGTAGCTGATGAGGTTGTTGCATTAACGCTTCCGTATTTATTGACAGCGTATTGAAGACTACAACGTGGAATGGCAGCAACGGCAGAAGCATCAGCGACAGCTGTTGTGGTAGATGTTCTCAATTGTACTACACCACCATTATTGGAAGAAATTGAGGATAAGGCACTTGATGGTGGTGATGGTATGGAGCAAGACGTCGTTGTTGTCGTCGTCATTAATGTTGTGTGGTTAATTTTGTCATCTTTTTTAACTTCCATTTCTGGTTGTTCATGGAGTTTTGTGGCGGCTTTTCTAGTCTGAAGATTATTTGTTTCATTGGCAGATGTTGTTGTCGAGGAGGCATCAACTTCATCCGCTGCCATGGAAGATTTTCTAGTTCTAAATGTTGTTGTTGTTGACGGTGTCGCCGCAGAAGATTTTTGACACATGTTACTAATGCCACCACTGATAACCATTGATTGCTCATGTTGTTGTCGCTGCGGATATGTCATGTTTGTTGTTGCGTGGTGTTGTTGTGATGTTGATCTCATCGGTTTATTGCACTGGTTCTTTATGGAAGTTCTATTAATAAAATTGTCATGTTGTTGTTTTTGTTCTGCAAAAAAGGAAAAGAGCAAAAATTAGAAACAGAATGGTCACTCATTGCGAACGACAACAATTGTTTGTTAACATTTCCTCGACAATGTTGTTTGTGTTGTTGTTGTTCTAAATGCAACAAAGCGTTAAAATTTATAACAAAATATTACTAATAAACTTGTCAGTTCATAATTCTTGTCGTTGTTTTTTTTTCTTGTTCTCTCTTCCCGACTTAAATAATATTTTATAGTCACGTTCTAGCTCACCACCATCTCATTGCTGTGCGGCATGGTAGCCTTGTATTGTGGAAGTCTGGTACAATTGTTGCAATTACCAAGACAATTGTTTGGGGTCTTAGCCAAGCACCAAGGTTTTGGGTTGTCTTGTTGATATGGAAGAAGGTTTTGGCTTGGTTTTGGCACAGTGTTTGGAAGGAAATAGAAGGATCGATAAGAAATAAAATTTAATTTACAGAAATAACATGAAAAACATTTCATAGACTAGAATGTACCAAGTTTGAACAAAGCCATCTCAAAACCAAATATTTTTGGAACTAATATGGTTTCGATATGTCTTAAACACCTCATTATAATTTAATTCTTAGCTCCTAATTGTAGTTGTTCTAGGTGTAGATAATTTATGTCTAAGATTTTTATTATTACGATAAATAGAACATGTGTGATGCATACTTTCAGGCGAGGGAAATCTGAAGCTGTAAACCATATGTTTTAGCCCATGTTTACTTCAATTAGGAGCTGCTGTAGTCAATATTGCGGATTTATTGGAAAATAAAATATTTTCGCAAGTGAAGCAGAATTTAATTAATTCCAAGAAACTTTTTTTTTTAAAAATACTGTGATTTTTCTAAATGTTCGTTTATAAGCCCCCTTTTTGGAAGCCACACCAACGATTGTGGTCCGATAATATTTTATGTTTCAGTTTTTTTTGACTCCATATTTTTCGTTTTGTATTTGTATATAATTCATATCTAACAGTTTTATTGTTAAGTTGGATTTTTTTTCGTATTGCAGCCATTCTTCATCATTGTAAGGCCCATTGTAAATGCGTTGCCATGGTGTTACATTTGCATCTAAATATGTTTATGAATGTCTAGCAAAATGATTGTTTATTTGCTTGTATTTTACAAAATTTGCATGTTACAATGTCGCGGGAGCAAGCGCATGTTTCTTGCATACAATGTAAAAGGTAACAATTCAATATAGTCGTTTTTTTTCTTTAGTTTGGGGTTAACGAAAAAGACAGGGAAACAATACAAAACAAAAAAGGACTGGGGCATGTTTGAATAGAAACAAAACTAAATAAAAATTATGTTAGCATTCATTAGTGACACTTTATGACAGAAATACACAAGGGGATGATTTTGAGATCTGAAGCAAAACGCTGAAAATTTAATAAGAAATATTTTGAGTTTGTGGGAACGGGATGAAAGAGTCGTTCAGCTTTGCTCTTTCCCAAAAGCTCAACATTTTTCACATGGAATTTCCAGCTATGGCTTCGAACTAAGCAAGATGAAAATGTCAACTAATGGGTCTATCTTGTATTGCCACTAAACTTGAGTTGCGTTGTCAGTTGTCTGCGCGACTGAGACGAAATGTTGTACCATGAATGTCAACTCAACTGGGTGGTCGATAAACATGTTATCGATCAGTGTTTTTTCAAACTTGTGACCTCTATTCGCAAAAAAAAAAAAAAAAACATTTTAAAAATAATTGCGCTTTGGATAACTCTTTTGTGTATTCTGGACAATATTTTAATATTTTGGCTGAGTTTTCGAGCAAATTTGGAAAACAACCCAAGATTGGAATATAACCTGCCCATTGAATCTTCGGAACGTCAAGTTTTATTTGCTGTCCCAAAAATGATAAGTTCGGTGGAATTATTTTTTGATGATGAAGAAAATATACAAGACATTGCATCTATTAGAAGAAATTTGAGGGACAAGTCGAATCCATTGGAATTGCCATCTGCACTGTAAGCTGATGATCATGTGGAAAGATCTGTATTTGTCACCAAATTCATTTGCAAAAGATTTGCTGCTGTCCGCTCCAAAGGCGATAAATTCACTTATTGTGATGGACCACCACCAGTGTCGTTGAAGTTTATTTTATTTTGAGGCATTTTATTTTTCAACTTTGCTTTAAAGTGAATCCAGACTCTGTCACTCTTCAGGTGTTCGTGTTGGAGGTTCATGGCTGTTTAAACTGTCCGAAATGGACCTCCACGCTTCATCCGCTGTGGCTTTGGTTTCACCAAAACTCCCGAACTCCTCGGGCTAAGTTTGGATTTTCACTCAGTTTATCAATTAATATTTCGAACTGCTGCTTTGTCGTTATTTTTACCATATTGATACAAAAAATTAATTAATGATGCAAAGAATCAATAATTGTTAACAAAATGTTTATTTTTCCTTCTATTTTACTTCTTGTTTCTTCGAAAATGTTCACTGCAACTGAAAATTGGTGGTTGCTAAAAAACAGCCGCTTCGTCAACTGAGATTCGCAACTTCAGTTGAGAGTTGCCATACGTGGATCAATTTTGACAACTGGCAACGCCACTCAACGATAATTGTTATCGATGATCGACCCCTAAATATTAATATTTGCGTAGGCATTGCTATGGCCTCAAGTTTTAGAATATTTGTAAGATGGCAATAACGCAACTCATATGATTGTTCAACTGTCAAATTCTGTTGAAATTTTGAAGCTTTTATGTGGCATCCAAAAAATATGTTCATAGAAAGATATCAATCAGCTCATATCAGAAGTCGAAATCGAATGTTTGGCACCAAAAACAAATATCACTTATAACAACAATCGACAATTTTGACGACTGAATTTCGTCGGTCCCTTGACCATGATTTTGTGAGTATCAGTTAGTTCCGAAGCTCAATTGAATAAGTTCCGGTTGTTGAGTATCCTAGTTCAGCAACTCCAGTTCGGTTTTGTTTTTTTATGTTACTTTAGCGAAGAAAACAATGACATTAAGTGCCCAGCCTCTTATTAGTGAATTAGTAAGTGATCGCTCTTTTCAGTGAAACATTGAATTAAGTTTAAGTGAAATGATTTTCTTTGAGTGCTTTACTTCCAACGGTATTTTCCAATCATTAAATTGAATTTTTTCAAATTGAGGTAAAAGGATTGATTTTCAGTGTTCGTGTTCTCTCGCTCTATTCAGTGAAACATACAGTCAGTCTCTCCTAGTTCAGCAACTCTTTTCAAAGAGTCGCTCATTTCAATGAATCATTAAAGTGAACAAGTTCCGGTTGTTGTACTTTCCGGCAACTGTATTCTTTTAATGAAAAATAGGGATTGATAGAAAGGGCCTTAGTTCCAAATCAGCAAAACAGCCACTTTTTCAATAAATTAACAAATTCGAGTTGTTGCATTAATTTAATGACGAAAGGAATTGATTTTGAGTGTACTAGTTCAGTCGTTCTATTCAATGAGTCATTCAGTCACACGCTCTTAGTTCAGTGGCTCTTTTCAGTGAATCATTCAATTCAACTAGTGCAGTATGTTGCATTGTTAACGAAGTAAAAGGTATTCAGCGGTTCCTTTCACTGAGTCTCCCATTTTTGTGTGTCCTAGTTCAGCAGCTTTCATTCAATTCAGGACGTCTCATTATTTTAATGAAGAGGTAGAAGTAGTTCCAATGTTCTTTTGAACTTATTGCGACAGCTGTATTCTTTGAATGAAAAAATAAAAATTGACATCGGATCCTTTCGGGAATCAATCAGCTAGTCCCTCTTTTCAGTAAATTATTCAATTGAACTATTTCCGGCAACTGTATTCTTTTAATGAAAAATAGAGATTAATAGAAAGAGCCCTAGTTCCGAGGCTCTTTTCAGTGAATCAGCGAAACAGTCGCTCTTTTTCAGTAAATAACAAATTCAAGTTTTTGTACCATTTTAATGACGGAAAGGAATTGATTTTAGTGTACTATTTCAGCTGTTCTTTTCAATGAGTCATTCAGTCACACGCTCTTAGTTCAGTCGCTCTTTACAGTGAGTCATTCAATTCCACTAGTTCAGTATGTTGCATTTTCAACGAGTTCTGAGTGTTCAGTCGCTCTTTTCGGCGAATCTTTCAATTGAACTATTCCCGGCGGCTTTATTCATTTAATGAAGTAAAAAACGACTAACATAAAGAGTCCTAGTTCCGCGACTATTTTCAGCGAATCATTCGGCTCTTTTCGATGAATAAAATAGTTCAGCTTTATATATTATTTTAAGGACGGAAATAAATATGCACGAGTGTCCTACTTCAGTCATTTTTAGTGAAAAAAAATTGAAATTGAGCTTGAGATTTCTTTCCTTTGGTTACTTTTTGTAATTTTTATAACCCCTTCAACTCTACCATATTCGGTTGCAATTTTTTTTAAGTATTGCACAATTAAGACCTCAATTGTTTGTGGCACTTTGAGAGATTCCTATCAGCTTGACAATCAGTTTGCCATTGGATGTCAAAAGAAAAACAAAACATATTTGTTGCTACTCAAAACTCCGCAAGATAAAAACAAACACACAGTAACCATAAATCTTTGTCAAACTACGGTGTCAGAAATATTTACGAAAATACTCAAATTCCAATCAAATCAATTAGAATATTAACAGCTGTCAATTGCATGTTATTAAAACAAAACAATTTGAATAATAGGTGGGTTTTTTATTGTCATTTATCAGAAATTGATATGGACATTTTAAACGCTTGACAGGAGTACTTTAAAAAAAAGCAGCTATCGGTAGGAGTACCTTCAAAAATAAAACACGGATTTTAAGCAGCTATTGGCAAAAAAGGGATTACCTGATCTCATGGAATGTTTCCCTCTACACACTCACAATTCAACTAATTAAAAAACCAAGCACTCATCGAATACCAGCTCTCTAAATTATATGAAAGTATGCTTCCGATACCTGATTTAAAGTGATTGATATTTAAGATTATTGTTTTTAATGTGTGGTGCATACTATTGGGCGATTACTTTCGTAAATAAAATATATCCGCCTATTTTTACTGTATTTGATTTGAAAATTGGAATCTCTGGTTTTAATTGGGAGATAATTGAAATACTGTCTCGCAGGTTTCAAGAAGTTTAATTTTTCAAAACCTATATTCAATGTTATGCAGCATTTCCTTGTCCATTTTCAACAGAGACAAATAGATTGAATTAAAATTTTATTTAATTTGGTACATGGTGGAATAAGAAGGTGTTACATCAAATCATATCAAACGTCAAATTTGCTCACAATAATGCATTGCTGTGAATTGCTTGTTTACATTTTGTATGTGATTTTATTCACAATAACGCAACTGGTATGAAAAGCAGCTGTTTTTGGCGTTACACCTTATTATTCCACCATGATTTGGTATAACTGCTTTCTTTCATGTTAGGTGCATACTTTTAGGCGATTGCTTGTCGTGGCAATCTATTGAGATTTTTTATATTAAATAGAAAACAATCAATGTGGTTATGTGGTTAGGCGATAAAAAGCTGATCAACTGTAGGTTTTAAGTGGTTCAATATTCTAACAATTATATTCTTTTTTTTATTTTTTTTTCTAATTTATATAAAATACACATTTTTTCATCCAGCTTACTTTTTTAGGCTATACCACAAAAATCAGCAGAATTCAAAATATTATAAAAACCCAGCTATTATTATACATTTTCTTTTGCATTGCAAAATAGTATTCGACATTTTTTGCAATGACAAACATAGTTTATAAATTTCATAGCCGCTCGGGCAAAAATCATATCAATAGACTTTATAGAAAAGTTAACTACAGTACTTCCATTGGCAAAGAAGTAAAAGCGCTAACATGATTTGAGGCACAAACCATATCATAGCGTTAGAAAAAATCATAAAACAATTAATCATTATTGTATACAGAGTGTCTGAAAAAAATCATTGCCATACAGCAATAACGAATTAGATATTGCGTTTTTGTTAGAAGAAAAACAAAAACAATGTGGAATGCAAATACCAGCATCATATGCAACAAAATATGGACCTGTGTATTACACCAAATATCAATCATTTTTTATACACGTGACCAAGCATACACACCCTAAAATTGTGTATCTCCGGTCTCAGGTTATAAAGCTCAAAGCAACTCAAATCCATTTTAGTGGCCGCTACAGGCAACCCTTCTTTGACATTTTCTGCAAAGACCATTTATGTTACATTATGGGTTTCTTGCTGGTATATTTAATTGCCCATTTTACAAAGTCCATACAAAGTTAACAGAGAATGGTGTTAACATGATTGTTTGATTATGGTTTAAGTGTAAATTGTGGTATATTTTTTATTGTCTTAAATATTTTTTTTGTTCTGCTTTTGGAGTAATGACGGGAAATCGCGTAGATATTTTTGATCTAAAAATTCAATTTTATAGATAATTTGAAAGGTGTTGAAAATTGCTAAACACAACAATTAAAAATAAAAAAAAAAAACATATTGGAAATAAAAACAAATTTGGGATTTATCTCCTAATGGGGGAATCATATGAAATTTTCGTAGTTTTCAGTTTTTGTGGCAGAAAAATTAATTGAGTTAAAACGTCAAGATTACTTATAAAGGTAAGATAAAGTGATCCTCACTTTAACATAAGCCCCTTTTAGCTTAAAGTTAGACATTAAAAATTTAGTTAATTCTATAAAATTCAACCAAAGTAATAACGACCATTAAAGGGTCAATGTGTGATGCATACTTTTAGGCAATGATTATATATGTATACTAGGGTTATGACTTTTTTACAACCTCATATCCCTGTATCATAGCGTGATAAGTTTTGCCATAAGATTACATAAAATCTTAATTATAAGGTGATTCGGTGAAAAAACCTCACGCACAAAATGATTTTAAAATTTGAATTTATCAAAATTATGGACAATTTTTTGAAGTCACTGAAAACAGATATATAATTGAAAATAAACTTTAGAGCCACATGAGATAATTAAAATGACATAAAATTTATTTCTCACTATTTTTCTTCAATTCTGAAAATCGTAAAAATGTTGTAAACGCTTTTATTTCAAAATATAATTTTTTAACAAAAAACAAAAAATTTAAAATTTTTTCAAAGTGACTTTTTTCGCGACTTTTTTAATATTTGAATGAAATAAACGTTATTATAGTTATTAGTAGGCTTATATTTATTCATAAATAATAATTTTTTGAAATTTTTTTTTTTTCATTTCAATTATTTTTTCAAAAAATTATTTTTTTTAAATCGATTTGTGCGTGAACTTTTTTTATATTTCAATGGAATAAACGATAGCATAGTGATTAATAGGCAAAAGTTCATTCATCCCTGCTACAGGAAATCATTTTTGAGGAAAAATGTCAAAAAGTCATAACCCTAATGTATACCATTAAGATAACAGAGAACAATTGACTGACCTGAGGATCCGTTTGTAATGAATTTTAGCTTCTTTGTCAGTGAACATTTTAAAACAAATGAATTCTAATATAAATAAATTGTGCACTTTCACTTAAAAAAAGTTGGGAGTTATTTCCTAGTGCCGGATTTAAATGACACTTTCATTGTTTTCAGCTTTTGTGGCAGACAAACTAATTAAATTAAACCGTGAAGATTACTTTAGGTTTGTTCCTTTAATTTTTCAACGGTAAAAGTGGTAAAAGAGAAAACTATCAAAATTTCTCTCTAATGACCAGTTTTACCAGAGAAGTAAAGGAACAGAACAATGGTAGATATGGCTACAATGTCAAAAAGAAACATAAAAATTCAGACTTCTTCTTTTATTTCACTGTTTTTAATTTTGTTTTCTCAGCTTTCGATTGTTTCTTTTGTTTTTTGTTAATTTTGTTTTCTTCATTGCCAAATAGTCTTCAAAGAAGTGCCTAAAAATCACATCTACCACTTTTTACCCGAAGATATTTGTCTGGTAGCCTGTGGTAGAAGAGAAAACTATTTTTGTTCTCTTTCTCTTAAAAATTGCTTCCAGTTTTTTTGCGTTTTGCAGGTAAAAAATGGTAGCCCCAGCCAAGTAAAGGAACATAACTTTTATAGGTAAGGTAAAGTGATCCTCACTTAAACATAAGTCACCTTTAGCTTAAAGTTAGATGTTAAATGTTGGGCTAATTCCAGAAAACTCAAGCAATGTAATAACGACCATTAAAAGGTCAATGTGTGATGCATATTTTTAGGCAGTGACTAAATATGTATACCATTATGATAACATAGAAGAGCTGACCGACCTACAGATCCGTTTGTAATGTAGTTTCTGTGGCATAGAAATGTTTAAAACAAAGAACTTCTAAAATAAATATATAAATGTTACAATTTCACTTAGTTCTGAAAAAAATGGCGAAGGCCATTTTTAGATTGATATTTGAATTAATTCTCTTTCGGGTTGAGCTGTTATGACCTAAGAGGTACATTGAAAAATTAGGAATCCACCATCAACTTGTCAAAGATTCCGATGATCAATATTGATGACCAAAATCTAATGATACAGAAGGACAAAAATAAATAAAGGTGGAAAAAATCTGCCTTAGAATTTGTAATAAAGCATTGGTAACCAGCAGGGTAACCAGTCAAGGAAAGGTCTGAAATTAAATAACTAACATTAAATAAATAAATTATTCGAATATTCAATTTTCGAATGATTTGTGGTATAAATGCTATTTTCCAAGTTTAGCCTTCGTCCACCCAGTAAAATAACAGTCTAATATGCCTGATGATCGGCCTAATCACCCGTGAAACGTAGCATTTTTCAATGTACCCTTAGGTCATAACAGCTCAACTCGAAAGAGAATTAATTCAAAATAAATTATTGTTTGCACATAATATTGAGGAATTGCGAGAAAATAAACCTTTGACGCACATAGGAGAAATGCGTGTTAAAAGTCGATAGAAACTAGCACTCATTATCCGATCCATATAAAATTGGTCACAAATAAGTTTTTTACCCCAAAAAGTGTTAATTTAAAGTCAACTTCGCCTTAAATTATGTTGCACAATGTGTGTTCTTTAAGCATCTCTTCTATCGGCAAAGACATACAATGGTAAAGATTGGACATCATGCAACATTTTTTTAAATTTTCATATTCAAGCATAGAGGTCGTTTATGTATAACAGACAATTAACAGAAACAAAGGCGTATACCAATGTGAACTATGTTAAATATAACATAATTCATGTCACCATATTGTAACATCACATTATGTTAGACCTCCAGCGCCATCTGCCGAGGTATAGTAGCAATTGAAATGTCTTATCTTATAATATTATACATCTTTGCTATCGGTGAAGTTGAAGAATAGATGGCATTGTAGTATAAACTAAGATATCACTGATCTTTAGATAATTTTGATATCCTTCTATGGCGAATAGACTTCTATAAAATACTCATCCTGTAATCGTAACTATTTTGCACTATTTTAAGATCATAGCTTCAACCATTTCTCATGAGCGGTTTTGCATAGTAATTGAGATAAAAACAGACATACTGAAATTGTCCGTCTAATGATATGCTCAACACTCTGTCATTTACAACACAGAACAGTTGAAAAATAAGCTTTGTTCCTTTACTGTTTGAAAGGTAAAAGTGGTAAAAGAGAAAACTGTCAAACTGCTCAAAACTGCTCTCTCATGAACATTTTTACCAAAAAAGTAAAGGAAAGAATAAATGGTAGATCTGGTAGCAATGTCAAAAAGAAAAAATCAATTTTCTTCTTTTATTTCACAGATTTTAATTTTGTTTTGTCAGCGTTCGACTTTTTCTTCTGTTTTTGTTCATTTTTTCTACATTGTCAAATAATCGTCAAACAAATGTCAAAAAATCAGTTCTACCATTTTTTGCCTGAAGAAATTTGGCTGGTAGTCTGTGGTAGAAGAGAAAGACATTTTTGCCCAATCTCTCCTGTCCCACTCTCTTAAAAATTGCTGCCAGTTTTGCCACTTTTTGGCGATAAGGAACGCTTTGTAGGTTAAAAATGGTAACAAATGGTAAAAATGGTAACTTCAGGTAAGTAAAGAAACACAGCTATAGATGGCGTTAAAGCAGTGATTAATTGATACAACATTTGGCAGAAATGAATTATGTGGGCCAATAAGAGTAAATATGTTTCAAGCATGTTCTTCATACATATCTCTACCAACTAATACTGTAATGTTGAAAAATAGATGGCATCGTAGTATAAGATAAGATATAAGGATCTTTAGATAAACTTGATGTCATTCTATGGCGAATATACTTTTATTTTGAAATATTTTAAGATCATAGCTTCAACTATTTCGCTTTGGCGTTGATGTAAATACACCGATAGATGGAATTGCCAAATCAAGTGTTATTTAGATTGTCTGCCTAAAGGTATGCACATTACTCGATCATTACTTAGACCGTATATTTCAAACATAGAGGACATTTTAGCAAATTTTACTCCATACTTTCTTTTATGTACGATGGACTCCGAAGGCGTTATTATCTTACAATTTAATTGATTTTCATGCGTACTTTAAGACTCAAACTTTGTGACTAATTTCAAAATTATAGGCCCCATATCTTTATAAATTGATCTTATCATCCACGATTTATGTTCATTTTAAAGTGACACTTCCATCCTAGACATCGTAAGGGTAAAAAGTGAAAAAAAAACTCTGAGAAAGTTAATAAAACGCTTGCCATTTCTTTCTTTTCTCCAACAAATTGAATGCTGAAACAACAGGAGACATTTCAATGTTTCTCTTGTAAAATACATAATACACAGCTCATAAATACTTTCATTGATATCATCATATCATATCGTTGTCTGGATAAAGTAGATGAGCATCCATTCATTCACAAAATACCTACTCAACTCCATAAACATACACCACACAAAGTCCAACATTGATGGATGGACCTCCCATGATTTACAGCGTTTCATGGAAACAGCAGTAACCACCACCACCGACAAACCAACAAAATCATTGAACTGATGATTGTGATTTCATGAAAGAAAAATAATAACATCTTTTTAGCTTATTGATGGTAGAGAAACAAAAATCACATGGCTATCAACAACGTTCACACCATTGTGGCAATATAGAGAGGTAATACGTCTGTCCAGCAGCAGCATCCTGTATTCAATGTCCGTTTATGGTTGCGAGATTTTTTTTTTTGAGTCAATGAATTTGTTTATTTTTATGAGAAGAAAATAATATAACTTTGTATTTGATCCAGTCGTCAAGGATCATTATAACTGAACACATATATACAGTTTCTTTTGTGCCGAAATGTGACTTTGAATTACCCGCTTTTGGGAATGTATGTATGTATTACGTTTTATTTGTTGTTGTTGCAAAATATCAGTTACCTCGTTTTCACAGTCTCGTGATTTACGATCTCAACATTGAAATTGTGTAACACAAAAAAACCAAACGTAACACATATACAAGAAAAAAATGCATTTGTAGCACATATGATTTTTATGGCTAGAATACATATGGGCCAGTCCACATGGTTAATGTGTTACCAATGGCAATCTAAAAGGTCTACGAATTTTTCTCAATTTTTATTACTTTTCTCTTTTCCAAGTCTTTGTTTGGTTTATAATTTTTGTTACATGCTCTATGGAGGAACCCATATGTATAGCATTTGTTTACATTTTTTTGTTGTTTGCTTGTTATGCTATATTTTTGTGTATATTTCGTTTGGATAGGAGGAATTTCTTATCATTTGATCCCCATCGACCGCACGCATGAGCAATAAAATTTTATGCATACAAATAATGGTGTTAACGGTGAGAAAACTGCTTTGGTTACAGTGGGAGACGAACGGTGTGGAGTTACATTACAGTAAAAAATTTGAAATCTATTTTAGTTTATAATTTACCAAATAAAATTAATGAGAATTCATTATCCGCATTTAAAAAAAATCGCGTAAGACATTTGCGTTTAAAAATTGGTGTCTCGCATCGTATTTAGATCTTCGTGATGCTAAGAAGGTACCATAGCACTGAGCAAAGTATGAAATTCGACAACTGTTTGAGATATAATAGAATTTTCAGATATACTTTCCATCTGTTTGCTATATGTAGATTGTCCTTTAAGAATTTACTATTTTCACTTTTCGCCTTAAAATATACAGAATAAAATATGTTTTTTCTATCAATAAAATAGGTGAATAATAGATGGCGTTGCAGTAAAAAGTAAGTTTATCGCTGATCTTTTGGCCGTATTGATATTTTTCTAAAGCGAATACACTTGTATAACTTACTTCAGCTGCAATCGCTTTTAAGATTTTAAGATCCTACCTTTCCTTGGGCGTAGGTTAAAGGCAGTGACCCATCTCCTTAAAATATGCCGAACAATTGATGTTATTCAAGCATCTCCCTCTTTATTAACATTTTAATGTTGAATGAAAGATGGTGTTTCAGTAGAATGTAAGTCTATCGCTAACATCTTGAGAGTTTTTGCATCCTTATTATGCAAATAGACTCATATAATCTGCAATCGTACCTGCAATCTTTCAGCCGAACAATTGATGTTATTCAATCATTAATATTATAGTGTTGAATAATAGATGGCGATTCAGTAAAAGTACGTCTATAGCTAACACCTTGGCAATTTTTGTATCCTTCCAAGGCAAATATACCTGTATAACGTACTTTCCTTGCAATCGTACCTATCTTGCACGATTTTAAGATCCTAGCGTCAAGCATTTCATCTGGGAGTTGGATAACTGCAATTTAGTGGTCCAATACCTGACTGGTTTACATAATTCCATTTAATTTCCCGATAGAATTTCCAAATCCACTTTCAGCCAGCCTTCCAAATTTAATTTTCCGCCTATAAGTATGCTCAACACCGGGCTTTTGATAATACATTAAAAGTTCAAACACAGATGGTGTCACAGTTCTTAGTAAAATCGTATAAAGCCTTTTCATTTTGAAAACCCTATTCAGGCGAATTTTGGAATATAAACTCTTATTCTCACATTGAGACTATGTTTCATGTTGTTATCCTCAACAATTTTATGTGCCCCAGACATCTGGCCAATACACAATAGAGTAAAGTTGAAAGATAGGTGACATCACAGTAGTTCAATTTTACTATTAAACCAAAGAGGGTTCTTGTGTATAACAGACAATTAACAAAACACAACGGCAAGAAATATAACATAATTTCATGTCACAATATAGTAACATTACATTATGTTACACCCCCAGCGCCATCTGCCAATGAATAATAGCATTGGAAATGTCTCATCTTCTTGTATCATATGTCTTTGCCTAAAGCTAAGTTGAAACGTAGATGGCGTTACACTATTTACTAAGTTTTTATTGATATGTTTAATTTTGAAACCCCTTTTGGGACGAATTTCAGACTACAAGCCCTTATTACCCACATTGTGAATATGTTTCAAGAACTCAAGTACATATTTCATTTCAACAGTCAACAGTAAAATTGAAACAAAGATGGCGTCACAGTGTGATGTAAGATACTTTTAATTTTTTTTCTAATTTAGATAAGCTTATAGGACGAATTTTCGAAAACAGACTCCTATAACTTACATTGTTAAACTTTTGCCAGATTTCAAGAGCCTATCTTCAATAATTTTGTGTTTCTCAGACATCTCACCCATAAATAACACAGTAAAGTTGAAAAATTGATGGCGTAACACTATCTAAGATATTGGATTTTCTAACTAGTGCCCGTTTTTATTATTCTCTATGATTTCCCCTCGACATTTTATCTTTTCAGGCATCTCATACATAATAGCTTGAAGCATAGATGGCGTTGCAGATATCATTGTTTTTTTTTTTAATTTAGAATAGCCAGTCGAATTTTCGAAAACATCAAACTTGTATGCTGCAAAGACATAGAACTGTAAAGATTGGACATAGTGCATAATGCAGTTCAATATTACTATTAAACCATAGAAGGTGTTTGTGTATAACAGACAACTAACACGACGGCAACAAAAACAAGTTTAACATAAATTCATGTCACCATATTGGAACAGAACATTATGTTAGACCTCCAGCGCCATCTGACGATGTAAAGTAGCAATGGAAATGCCCCATCTTGTTATATTTTATGTCTTTGTATGCTGCTATCTATAAACTACCTCTAATAACTTACATTGAGACCTTTTTACAAGAATTGGACATCATATCTTCAACCATTTCACGATTCTCGGGCATCTCGTATCACATGAATGATTTCATTAATCTTTTTTCAATTGTATACTCTTCTGAGACCATTTTTTTTTTTCGAAATAAATCTCTTCAATTGATCTTTTGATCCTGTTGCAGAATTTCAATATCTTGTCTTCAGCCAGAGTATGAGTCACAATCATGTCATCCATTAATAACGTCGTACATTGAAGCACAGATGGCGTAACAGTACGTAGTATAATCTCATGCTATTTTTTGTGTTTTGATAACCTTATTAAATGAATTATGGGAAACAGTCTACCCCAACTTACCTTCTATCCAATTGGGGCCCTATACCAAGGTCTAAAGCTCCTATCGTATTCAATTTCATATGGACATTTATGACTAGTCATTCAGTCACTCATAGCCTGTTTGTTTTATATACAAATTTAAATGTAATGAGTATCTTATTAAACTAGGAATTTGAAATGAAAACTATTATTTCTACAGTATTGGAAAGTTGTGGCATAGATGGCGTTGCACTGATCTTTCGAAAATTGTTGTAATCTTCTAGAAAATTTTAAAAACTTAATCTTGCCTTTTTTCTTGTTTGAATTAAGCTGAAAGAACGTAGAGATTTCCACATAACCGCCAAATTATGCTCGTTTGAATTTCACAAATGGGTCACAGTTGAGTAACACTTTTTCGATATTGTGAAGTTGAGTCATAGATGGCGTTGCATTGATCTTTAGGAAATTTTTGAAATCTTCCAGGAATTTTTAAAAGTTGAATATTATTTAGTTTGAATTTCAAACGTTTCAACAGAGTGCCGATGATAATACACTCGCCAGCTAACTTCTTTAAACGTTTATACAGCTTATATGACTGAACTAAGTATTAAATTTTTAGTATTTTTATCTGTTTGCAGCTTGATAATATGTCCAATATGCATTTATAAACATATTCATCCCTAAGGTATGCCCAACAGTTTATGGCTGTTAGACATTTCCCCCATTGACATCAACCTCAAATTGAAGTATAGATGGAGTTACAGCATGCACAAGTTTTGATTAAACTTTTGACAGTATTGATACCCGAATTGTTAAAACCTCACAGGTCTACCAAATTTTAAAACCCTGATGATTAGTGAAGCAAACTTCTTTAATTTTTGTCCCCCACTGTATAGTTGAATTTTTCATTTCAACATTTCAATTTGTATCCAAGAGAGCATTTTTATTTCATTTCCATTTCAAGTTTCCGTTTGCTTGCTTGCTTTGTTGTGGTTTTGTGGCGTTGAGTTGTGTTCTGTATGCTTCTAGTCCCCATTCTACTCCAAATCCATGGCCATTGCCTTCAAAGCAGTCGATTTTTGCGTTTTCTTTTCTTGGTTACGGATTATAGGTCAGTGTGACCTTTTCGAACGTCCATTTCGTAAGCTTGAGTTTAGGTTTTAGTGCATTCATTCAGTCAGTCAGCCACTTATTCATTTATGCAAATAAATCACTTTGAATTGTTAATAAAAGAGCGGAATAAAAGTGACAGCAAAAAGCTGGAGCATAATAATATTCTGGGCTTTTTTATGGAACAATATTTCTTCTTGTGGGGGAATCAAGCATGATTTCTAATGAAAAATTTAAGATTTTTGATAACACTTTTTGAAAGAACCAACGATTTTTTGGAACTTAAATAAAATTAATGATTTTAATTAAACGATCGAAGCGTGGGAAAAGACTACAGAGGTCGAGGAAGCATAGAATGGCCAGACCAGGTCAATGACAAATAATTATTGAACGTTTCGAAATACCGGGGTATGAATTACTGAGATTCTACTGTGGACATGTGGGATGTTCTTTGGAACACTTGAGATCTTGTAGAAATACTGGAAGCTTTGAAAAACAGTTCTAAGTTTCTATGTCTAACAATTTCCAAAAGGAATTGCCAGCATATAAGAAATAATATTGGGTCAGCTAAGGGCTTTTTGGTACGTCATTGAACTGGTTGAATCCCTAGAACGTTATAGGAAAAATCGTATATTTTTCTTATTAGAAAAAATGTTCATTACATTTATTCTTTGCAGTGGAGGAGTATGACAGAAAACAATATCTTGACAAAATCTTTGCAACTATCTTGCGTTTCATATCAGGCAGCACACAAAACGATTTATCTTGAGTGGGAAAACAAAAACATTACTAATTGAGGACTACCACAACATGGTTTATAGTGACTTGGGAATGGAAGACAGAAGAAACTGGTCAGAAGAGAGCTGCTGCTGCTTGGTCGGACAAACAATGTTGGCAACTAGCCAAATTCATTTTTTTTCTCCCGAAAAAATAAACAAAAGAAAAGCTACAGACGCAAACTTGCTAACAAACAACAAACTTACTTACACATAGCTGAAGACAAGAGGCAACAATGACCAGCGAACCAACCATCCAGCCGGTCAGGTAAACAACTTTGCCGACAGTGTTCAAAAAAGCTGACAACATTGTAGTGTAATTTAGAAAAGATTAATATTAATTTTTAAACGCCTCTAAAGGTTAAAATAGGTGTATAACAAATACCCGCTGCAGCCGCCACTCCACGGCTGCCATATAACAACAATGGACCATTGACTTGCCAAATTTTTAGGGCTCCCACACACAAACTTACACAAATGAAGCATTAGCAAGCCAGCCATATTACAGCACTTGCCCACTTGAAAGAAAATGCCTAAAAGCTATGGAAAATCAGTGAGTTAAGAATGGCTAATAGTTGTAAGCGAAAAAATCATGAAAAAAACAAGCGACAGAGGGGAAAGAAGATTACTTGGTCTTACAACATAACATAATGATCATGACGCGACATAAAGTCTGAGACAACTCATGCAACATTCAACAACAATGCTCTCCTCGTAAAACCACCGTACCTACCATAACATGAAACGCACCTTACAATATCATACACCTATGGGTGGAGAAAGAACATGAAAATCCTGACTGACTTACTATTCCTTACAACACGCATCCAGGCCATAACATGCCATCACACTTTGCTGTGGTTTTGTGGTAGGCTCGCATATGTAAGTCAGAAGTCTTATTATTTAACGATTAATGTTTGGGAAAAGACATATGCTGAGTTCTACAACAGCAACAGGTCTATATGCAATGTTGCCGCTCAAAGGCATACTGCAAGATAAAACATCTTTGAACCAGAAATTGCCGTTCATAATTAAAAACCAAGCAGGGTCTATGTCCATCATAGACAAGTCAGAATCTTTTAGTAGAGCATCTTTATCAGGGAATCTATTTCTTTCCTGGTGCATAAAAAATAAAGGGTTATAATTTGCAAAAAGGTAGACGAGGGGTGATTTAGTAAAAAGAGTTAAGGTAGAGTAATTTAAAATAGAAAATAATAAAGGGAGATTCAAAGAACGACTTCGATATTATTTTTGTAACAAATTCCATTCATCAATAACTTAAAAAAAATCACAATAGCTTCGTTCCCGTACTTTTTAATGGTAAAAATCGTAAAAGAGAGTACTGCAAAAAATTTGTTGTCACACACAAGTTTCTTGAAATAGTTCGGGAACGGAAAAATGGAAAATACGTCAAAAAAACTGGAACAAATGTCAAAGTCGGCGTATCAGCCAATCAGACGCCGGCAATCATGTTACTATTTTTTTACTCGCCCAAATTTGTCGTGTAAAAAGTTTTTAAAGAGAGCGTCATTCAGCGCCATTTTTGTTTAAAGAGAAGTGAAAATTTTACAACTTTTTTGTGTACGGGAACGCTTTTTCGAGTAAAATGTGTAAAAGTCGTAAAAATTGTAAAAACTTTTTAGTTCTGGAACACAGCTAATATTGTACGAGGTACTGTACAACCCAATCTGAAAATGGTCCTTAAAATATCTAATACAAGGGTCTATCTAAAATATCTAATACAATGTCTATCTTAGACAAGTCAAAATCTTTTAGTAGACCAAGAAATTCATCGGGAAGTATTACGATGGATGTATAGTTTTATAATCAGCGATATTATTTCTGTAAAAAATCCCTACTTCTATTTATACAAACAAAATTACTGTACATATGCTCATAAAATAGTCCTTCGAGTTCATTCCCAGCAAAAAGTTTGCTTCCGTGGATGCAGTTTAATCAATATAAAAGTACAGTACAAGTGCCGTTGGAGTACATCTTTTCCTATGAATTCACTTATGAATTTTGCGTCTGCAACACACAGCTAGGATGCAGTCAAATTTCGATCCAAATCACGGCTTTTGATGCAGTGCTTTGGATTGACATGAAGGGCATTCTTCGGATTGCATTTTTAATCAGTGTAAAAATGCAATAAGAATGCAAGCCATTGCGAAATATCCCAGAATATATAAAATGCATTTATTATTTGGGTAAAACAAGAATACAAAGAATTTTATTATATAAACACAAATTAAAAAAGTTTCCATTGAATTCAATCACTTTTAAGCTTACTTCCTCCGTTCTCCATTTAATCCAAGCGCAGCTGATTTTGCTTCATCACAAGGTTTTTTATGTTGCCTTCCCATCACTAGTTCAGCCTTCGACGTGGACTCCAACTCCACTCCATTACCGCAAAAATGTTCGCAACTTAAATTTTTATTTCTTTATTATATAACAAATTATTAGAAATGTATACACTCTTTTTTTTAATTTTGAAAGAAGCGGCGGGTAGGGATCGACCAACTGGTTTTTTCGTAGAGATCTCTAAAGCAACTGCTTATAAATTGTATCCAACGGAGTGCATTTTTCATAACTCCATGTGGACTACATCGAAAGATGTAGTGAAATCATAACTCCACATGCACAACTTCCAAAATTTTTGCAGGGGTCCTTCGATTTCATTGGTGTGAAATATCCCGAAAAGCTTATGAAAATATGTGCTTTATTCAAGTAAATAAATGCCAATAAGCTGTGTAACTATAACTCCAAATGGTCCTTTGACTATCTAATAGAATTCAAAGCTCTTATTTTCATTTCAAATTCTGGAAGAAAGTTCGAAAAATTCATCGATTTTAATTAGTGAAGCCCAAAAACCAAAGTCGCTATTAATAAAATTACAAATGGGGAAAAATTATGTAAAGTACTGTACAACTTTATTAATAAATGGTCCTTCGACACTATTACAATTTAACACTCGTACCTTCATATCCAATTAAATTTCTTTAAGCTTTGTAAAATATCCCAAAAATTATGTCAATAGGTCTTTCCTCATTCACCACTCATTTCCTCTCACCCCCTCATATTCATTCATCTGCATATTCATGACAATGCGTAAGATTTTCTGCCATCGTCATCAGCATCATTGTTATTATTATTAACATTGATGCCTTCTAATGATGCCCTCAAGCCAATAGTTCTAAATACTGTTGGAGGAAGGCATCAAAGAATAATGATAATGGGTAACACAACTTTTTAACTTCGTTTTTGCATGCTGTCCCTCTAACCTCTTCTTGTCAAATGTCGTTAAAATTTATTTTTTGGTAGATCAACAACATAAGACTAGAAACCACGATATTTTAATATTCAAATGTATAGAGTTGAGAATAAAAAGGAAAAATATTAAAGAAAAGGAAAAATATTCAGTACTGTACACAATAATCAAAACAGAATGAAGCAATAGTTTGAATTGGAGAAATCTTAAAATACCTTCCATTCTTCAAGTTTATTATTAAGACGCCAACTGTACATCAAATTTATTAGCGGACAATTTCTAAAATTTTGCTTATAACGTAATCCTTATCTCAAATGTTGCAAAGCAAAACAGAATGAAAGCAATAGTTTGAACTGGAAGGATCGAGGGAACACACATAGATCGTACAACACCATCTATTCTTCAAGTTTAATTTATTAGCGGGCGAGTGAGAAAATTCAATCATTTTGCCTGTTGGACCAGTTGTATGAAAATGATACAAATTGAGATCATACCTTTGGGCGGAATACTTAAATAATAAATACCGGAGGAGTATTCATTTATAGACACCACACAATAGCTGAATTTCGGAGTATTACAGTGAAGATGCAAAAAGATGGTATTGGGGTATTATACCGGTCAAGAAAATTTATAACGGAATATGAAAATAAGAACGAAGTGAATAATAATTCAGACAATCGGTTTATGTTCTGATACTTTGCCAAAAAAGGTATCAATTCGAATGGTCCAACAAATACGGTTTCAAAGCTACTACAAAGCAAACCGCTTTTAAACGACTTTGAAGAATAATAGAATGTTCGGGAGAATCCTACGAGCACCCCAATTAAACTTAAAGCTAAACTCAGATTGTCCATCGACAAAATATAGTTAATTAAATGATATTCTGGTTGGTGGGTAAGTATTTGAATGACCCTTCGACTTCAGTTTCAGTGTTGGTACAAAATCTATTTTAGAAGTTTTAGCATGGTAGAACAAATAAGCTAAAGTAAATACTACAACAGATACAACTCAACAACAACCACATCGGAATTTGTTTTTGTTTGTAATGTTAGTGTCACCGGTATATGTAAAGAAAACAAGGAAATGTCTAAAAATTAAATAAAAATTAAATAGAATTAAAAAAACTAATTTTTTCACATTTCATTGAATATTTTGAAAAACATGAATGAAAATTCGTTACATTTTCAATTTGAAAGTTTGCATATCATTCCACTAAACGGATAATTTCTCGTAGAAAGTAGAATTGTTGCAAAAATGTTTCGGGTCTCTAAAAATTCATTGAAAAAGGATAAGTTGTTTCAGATTTTTGTTTTTGAAATCAAAAAGCACATATTTATTTGACCTTTATTTTTTCATATTTAACAAAGTACAATACGTATTAACAAATGTTGTATCGCCTCTATAAGCGGTGTTTTGTCGTTCGGATTTTCAGGAGGTTACATATCATTGATGTGATAAAGTCTTTATGGGAAATAGCTTTTTTCTGAATGCTATTTTTTTTTTCTCAAAAAATATATATCCTTAATATACATCGAACATAGAAATCTATATATATAAAAGAGCTTTGTGATGACTGAGTGAGTGAGTGACTGACTGGCATATCATCGCCCAGAGGAAACCGCTGAAGCTAGAAAGCTGAAATTTTGACTGTGGGTTGCTGTTGGTGTGTAGGGGTGAGATAAGGCTCGGTTTTTGGAAATTCGACCTAGAAGGGCACGAAAAGTACTAAAAGGTACTAAATATGGTACCCTTTGTATTAGGCAAACGGGAAGAGCTAGAATTCTGAAATTTGGAATGAGCATAACTGATGGAGAGTTAGAAAGATGTACCTAAGAGTTTTTCGAAATTCGACCTCTAAGTGTACGAAAAATACTAAAAGTTACAAAGTTAAGATTACTGTTGGAGTGGAGTATTTAAGTAACCTTTGAAATTCGTTCTTATGTGTACCAAAAGTACTAAATTATACTTAACGTGATAAAATTTGGATTTGGTGAACGCATCGAGCTAAAATCATGAAATATAGAACTAAGATTACTGCCGGAGTGGAGGATTGAGTTAGTTATTGAAATTTGTACTTTCGTATGAAAAGTATTAAATGGTACTAAATTAGGATAGCGGTTGGGGTATAGAATGGAAATAAGGATCATTAAATAGGTATCGCTGTTGCGATATACTTTTTGATATAGGGATGTAAGTTTTGAAACTATTACCTATTATTAGTACTAAAATTTGGTTAGAGTTGTTGTTGCATAAAGGGAAAAGCTTGAATTTCGAATTTTTGTATTAGGTTCAGTGTTAGTTATACCCTATACCACAATGTGGAAAAGGGTATTATAAGTTTGTTTTGGTAAAAATTCATGTAACACCGCGAAATATTCGTCGAAGACCCCCAATGTGGTATACCATTCTTCATATCTCGACGAGATAAAGCGATTTTGAGATGTGTGTCTGTCCGTCCGTCTGTCCATTATAAATTTTAAACACGCCCCAGGCCACATTATGGACTGATCGTCACGAAATTTTGTATGGAGGTCGGATTCAGATCAGAATAGATCCCTATTCTTATTGGTGATGATCGTGAAATATTTAGCGGGTGAAATGGAACAAACACATAATATTTATCCAATTTTCTAGCGGCTCTGTAGTCTCAATAATTTTAAATAAGGTAAGAGTATATAACAAAGGAGAAGCTTTCAATTTGAGATGGCGATCGGATAATATTTAGAGGGTTAAATGGACCAAAACTTTTGTGTGAAAATTTTCATATACAGCTTATATCTTAATTCCTGGAAGTGGCAGTCTGGACAAGTGATGTATACTTGAAAGTGGAACGCTTGACCTTTCAATTGATGCCAATTATGTTGGTGTGCATGATCAGATAACAGAGTTACAGCCTAATATATCCCGTTATTTGTTTGTAGTGTAATAATAAACTCGCTAGAAGTCGCATTTATACATGAATAGTCACGAAATTTTGCACCGGGTAAGAGTATAGGTCAAAAAAGATGCCTACAATTTTGAAAGATGATCTGATATTCTTTAGCGGGTGAAATGGACCATTACTTTTGTATGAAAAATATAAAAATTTTATTTTTGGTCGATATTTTAATTCCTTGAGGACATATATATTTCGCAAAGTAGCCTACATATGAAAAAAAATACTGACCTCTCCTCTGATGTAAATTTCAATAAAGTGTCTGCTAGATAACGGGCCTACTGCCTAATATATAACGGGTTCTGTGTAGGGAACCACATTTTTATCCCATGCTACATATTGTCTCTCCAAAAGTTTATGTAACACCACGAAATATTCGCCCTAGACCTCTTATTTGGTATGCCAAAATTCATATCTCGACGAGATAAAGCGATTTAGCGATGTGTGTCCGTCCATTAAAAATTGTAAACAAGCTTAAGGCCGCAATTATGGACCGATTGTAACAATTTTTTTAAGGGGATTGGGTTCGGGCCAGATTAGAAATGATTAGTTTTTGGTGATGATCGTGAAATGTTCAGGGGATGAAATGGACCAAAAACAAAATTTTAAACAAAGTTTGAGTTTATGATGAAGAAGAAGCGTACAAACCAACGTGAAGATCAGATAATACTTAGCGGGTTAAATGGACTGAAACTTTTGTGTGAAATTGGTAAAAATTTCAATAACGTAGCGGTTAAATAACGGAAGTTGTAGTACTACATAAGTGGGTTTCATTACATTTTAGTTTGTGTGAACTAACTTTGCCTTTCCTGCTACAAAAATGTCTTTGTCATGCTAGATAACTTTTTGGTTTTGGTCATAAGTATTAGACATTACATCTCTGATATTTGATAATTAAATTTTCACAATCATTGAAAAGAAGTTCCGTGGAGAGCGATTGTCCAGGGATAGTGGTATAGGGTATCCCATGGTCGGCTCCGTCCGACTATAGACTTCTTACTTGTTTTTAGATAAGGAGGTTTTTTATATGCATAGAAATTCAGAAATTAGGTATGGAAGTCGCTGAGGGTTAATGTATTGAGCTGTTGTTGGAAATGCGGAAATACATTTTGATATCACAAATTCCGAAATTACAGCTACTTCGGTTGGAAAAAGTGGATATAATTTTTAAACTGTGCGGGTAGTTGTAATGCGACAAGGTTTTCTTTTTTTGGAAATTGGGACTAAAGGTGTACGAACCATATTTAAATACATAAAAATACATAAATTTTTTTCATATTAAGTATTGTTTATTTGTATATTCTTCATTTTCCGCATACGAAGTAGCGGGAATTTTGCTAGTAAATATATAAAATGTCGTATGGAATTTGATACTAACATTACAGTTCAGTTCAGTCAGCTGGGTATTGATGTTACCTTATAATGTTCAACCATGAAGTTTTAGTATAAATAGTAGTCACTGGTTAGTTAGTACAAAATATATTTTAGCAGAGTAGTCCAGAATAGTCTTTAGAACTTATAAAATAACCTTGAAACGAAATTCAGATGTTTCTTAGACACAGAATTGTTTATAGTTTAAATATTAAAATCAAAAATAATAAGAAAGTTGTCCTGGAAACAGTAATTTAGCCCATCTGGCTAAATATCATTCTACAGTTTCAATGTTAGTACAAAAACATAACATATTTAAAAGGGTTTAAGGTTGATGTAATGTTTAAAATGGTCCTTTGAACTTCTCAAATACTCTCACAATGAAGCTCACATGGTCCTTCGGCTCAAAACTGGTTATAGGTCAAAAATTAAAAGCAAATCATAACGAAGTAGTCCAGGAAAGAGTAATAAGGACCATTATACAGACTTAAACGGGACTTTTAAGAAAAATTTAATCTCTGAAATGGTCCTTTGAGCATTCCTAATAACATCAAAACGAAGCTCAATGTATTTAAGGTTATTTTGAGAATTTTGTAATCTGTAGAATGGTCTTTCAATACGATTGTCCTTCGACCCAGATATGAGGCGCTCAGAGTTTAGTAGTTATTTCAAAAGGTTCTGGTTAGATTTTTTGGGCATGTGTGATAGGCCGTTTTGGCGCTGAGCTCCTCATATTAACATAAAAATAATAACGAAATATTCCTTTGAGCAGCAAAAAGTAATTTTGTCTATCTGGCAATGTCCCTGGTTCCTCGTGTTTTACATGGTCCTTTAAATGTTTCACTAACATTAACTAACGAAACAAAATATATTTAATTTTTTTTGAGGATTGATGTAATATTTAAAATAATCATTTGAGCATCTCAAATACCCTCACAATTAAACTCACATGGTCCTTCGACCCATAATTGATTATAGTTCAAATATTAAAAGTCAAGTAACGAAATAGTCCAGGAGGGAGTAATACAGGCTTAAATGGCTTTTAAGAATAATGTAGTCTCTGAATTGGTACTTCGAACACCACAAATAACCTCAAAATGAAATCCAAATGAAATCCAAATGGTCTTTCGACCCATAGTTGGTTATACATATTTCAGATACTATAGGAAAAATAATAACGAAATAGTTCTGGAAAGACTAGTTGAGATCAACTAGCTAGGTTTTGGACACCGTATGAGTAAATTTATTAATTTAAGTGGTAATTGACTACAGTTTCAATGTTAGTACATAGCAAAATATAATTAAACGGCATTAAAGATTAATTCAATATTTGAAATGGTCCTTCGAGCACCTCGTATAGCCTCAAAATAAAACTAAGATGGTCATTCAATCCAATTGGTTATAGTTCAAAAATTCAAAGAAAATAACGAAATAGCTTTGGAAAGAGTAATTCAGACCATCTGGCAATGGTTCTGACACCTTGTGAGTAAATGTATCAAATTAAAAGGTCCTTCGACTATCCTATATAATTGGTACCTCTGCCTGGCAGAGGTTGGTATTTGAAAATGTTGCCTATTAGGGCGAAGATCATTTTTAATATTAATTTTAATTAATTTCTCGTTAGAGTCCTTTTGGTTTATATATTAGACATATTTTATAAAAAAACTATGTGATTTTGGAAAATCTTAACACTTCTCCAATTAAAATTCACCTACATTCTGCAACATTGTTTTGTTGAGTTTCCGGAAATCACCTCCGCTTCTAATGAATGGTGTTGTCATGTTATTAATAATTCAAATAACCTAACAAAAGAATGTCGTTTATTATTATTTTTTTTATCTTATACGAATTGTAGAAAATTGTTTTGGCATTTAATTGATGTATGCATCAATGAAACTTTGCAAAACCACCACCAACAACAATAAAGAATTGCATGTGTGAAGAAAAGAAACCTTTTGCTTGGTATTGGGTTAGGTATTCATTCCATATGTAATGTTAGCCCTGGTGGTGCGCTGGCGTTGTTTTGTTGGTTGGTTGCAATTGCACCGGGGCTATCATGTAGTCAAGAAACGTAGTACTTGCCATTTTGAGGTATGACGATGACGACGACAATGCTGATGATGATGATGACTATGACTGTTTGTAACGGAAATGATTGCCTTACATTAATTCAAAATGAATTATTTATAATACAATCACCGTACAAAAAAAAAAAACAAAAAACAACAAATACAACACATGCATTCAATACTAATAATAATAACGATAAAACCAACGACATATATACAATAATATGATGATATTTTGACTTTTGCTATGAAAATGCGGAAGACTCCAACAACAAACAACAACTATTCACTCACTATATTGAACCTAATGTGAATGTTGTGCAGTGGAATCAAGTCATATGTGTGGCACGACAATGACGACCAACATCAGCAACAGTAACACCGCCAATAACAACATTACCAAACCCAAACTTTGCTAATGTTAACTAACAGTAAGATAGAAAGAAAAACAAAAAAAGAGCGTAATACACACCCAGAAAACCCCAAAACAAACCCAGAAACCAACAACCAGAAAATCTGTATTATTTTCATATGCCAAACAGTTTTTGGGTTTATATTTTGTTAGCTGCCTGCCTGCCTGCCTGTCATCCATCCCGTCAGCAAGCCAGCTTGCCGTTTGTCGTCTCTCTGTTGTTATTTTCCCAATGCAGTTTTGTTTGGCAAAGTGGGCGTTAATCTTGCCATGATTTGTGGCATAATTTGGCTTTATTAAATACTGTATTTAGTCTTCACGGCTGGTATTGTTACAGGCTGCTGCTGTTGTTGCACTGTTGCCACTGATTGCATTGTTGTTGATATTGTCTGATTTTTTGTTCATGTTGTTTTTGTTGTTGTCTGTATTGTTGCATAAACAATTGTATTGTAATTAAATTATAACACAATGAATGTTTGTCTTTATGGCTGCTGTCCGCACCCTCTGACATATCCTCACAATTTTTTTTAGTTTTTTGAAAAAATGTTTCATAGAAATCAAAATTTACAGTTTTAAGTGAATATTATGAAATAGTTTTTAACAAAAGTAACACTGGATCGAATGACCATTATTTCCCCTATCAAGGGCCATTTGATCATAGTTTTGAAATTATAGGAAACGCTTGAAGGACCATTTAAGAGATTAAATTATTCTTAAAATTATTTTAAATTAATTTTGCTTTTTATTAACATTGGAACTATAGTCGAAGGACCATTTAAATGAATACATTCAATCACAAGATGCCAGAGAATTTCTTGTACAATTTAGTTTTTTATTTATATTTGAACTATAGCCAATTATGTGTCGAAGCATCATCTTAGTATCATTTCGAGGTTGTTAGAGATGCTCGAAGGGCCATTTGATTTCCTTTTTGAGGTTATTAGGAATGCTGAAAGGACAATTTCAGATGTTAGATTATTCTTAAAAGCTGTTTAAATATATTTTGATTTGTATTAACATTAAAAATGTTGTCGAAGGACCATTTAATTTAATACATTCAATCATGAGCTGTCACAGACTTGACCAGATGGTCTGCGTTACTCTTTGCTGGACTATTTCCTTCATATTATAATTTTTACAATGATATTTGAATTATAACCATGTACGGGTCGAAGGACTTTTTTCTGAGTTTATATTATTCTTAAATGCTGTTTAAATATATATTGCTTTTTTCTAACAGAACTGTAGTCGAAGGACCTTCCAAATTGATACATTTAGGCTGACTCCCGCACCGTCAAATGATTTGCAAATGACACCTAATGTCTCCAAAATTGTGATTCATAACGCCGTAATACTTAACAAATGCGAAGCTATGTACTTCAAAACGTCACAATTGCGCATGTTTAACGCAGGCTAAAAGCAAACATGTATCATTTTTATTTCTGATACATTTAGTTGCATTTTCGAGGAACAATGCGTGAGTATGCAACTGAAATATTTTGACGAAGTTTAAAAACTACAAAGCATCTGACGATACGGAAGTCAGCCTTAATCACAAGGTGTTAGAAACTTAGCCACACGCAAAAAAAAATCGGCCTCTCTAACATATGTCCCAAACATATTTTGCAGCAAACATATATATGTTTGCAACAGTCCCAAACATAATATATGTTTGGGTCTGCAAACAAATATATGTTTGGGTGGAAACAAATATATGTTTGGGTGCAAACATATATATGTTTGGGTGCAAACATATATATGTTTGGGTGCAAAGATATTTATGTTTGGGTGCAAACAATTTTATGTTTGGGTGGAAACAATTTTATGTTTGGGTGCAAACATTTTATATGTTTGGGTGCAAAAAAATACAAACCCAAAAGGCACAAAAAAAAACAAACACATGCACCAGTGAGCGCTTACTAAGAGCAAGGGAGCGTAAAATTCAATGTAAAACACTTTAAAATGTGTGCTCACTTGCTCTCAGTAAGAACTCACTGGCTATCTCCATAGTATACACACAAATGTTGAGGTTGTTTATTGGAAGGCAAAAGAACAACAAACACATAGGTACATACAAAATTCCAAAGAAATACATAACACAATCTAATAAAAGAAAAACTGATTGAAATAATTTGTATATAGTCACACTTTTAAAAAGAAAAAATATATAGAAACGTAGTTGAACGCTTCTCCTTTGTTGTGTAATAAAACAAATTGTCCTCACAGTTGAAATCATCAGCGGGGAATCGGCATCTAGAATCAAATGATTATGTAATGTAATAAATAAATATGGATATGCCATATTTCAAATATACATAAGTATGTATGTAATTACCAATATTAAATGCGATGTCTTCCTTGTCCAATAAAATAATTCCATTCAACTTTCCGATTCAATTATAAAATGTATTGGGCATTTAATTTACTAAAAAGCACAATTTCTTTAAGAAAACACAAAACACTGATTTATTCACTCACTTTACCGTCTTGACTCTACAAAGGCATCTAAAACACTGAAGAAAGAAATAAAATATAATTCATATCATTTCTTCTTTTCTTCTTCTCCTCCTAAGTTGGTTAACAACAACAAAACAAGAAACACACGAGTTTGTCGCATACACGCCACCAAAGCCCCCTTCTTCGCTTCTATGTCTTCTATTATACAATACACACAACTCTTCATTATAAAACAGCAATCCACAGTCGCGAGAGCACTGTTATTACTCTCGTTGACAAACATCCTCTCTCCACCCATGAAAAAAATGTTCTAACATAAAAAATATGTTGGTACCCAAACATATCAAATTGAGATATGTTACAAAATGTTGCAAACATATATTTGTTTGGACCCAAACATATTATGTTTGGATCCAAACATTAATTTGTTTGCAACCGGTCGCAAACATATATTTGTTTGGATCCAAACATATTTCTAACATAAATTTTTCTGCGTGCAGATGGTCTGAATTACTCTTTTCTCCTACTATTTCCGTAATATTTTGCTTGTAATATTTATGAGACGAAGGACCATCTGAGTTTCATTTTGAGGTTATTTGAGATTTTTGAAGGACAATTTCAAATCTTATTTTCTTTCGAAGCCGTTACATCATTCCTTAGAAGCCTATTAAATTTACTTCCTGTTCAGTGGACTGTATCTGTATTTGAAGTTGCATTCAAATTAATATATTTACTCAAAAGCTGTCAGGGATTCATTCAGAATATAATTTAATTTACTATCATGGGTCGAAGGACCATCTGATTTTTTTCGAGGTTATCTGGGGTGCTCGGAGCATTGTTTCAAAGATTGTATTTAATTTAAAATTGTATTGAAAGTAGTTTAATTTTTTGTTTGTTTGTAGTAGCGATGAAACAGTCGTCGAAGGACCATTTAAATTCAACGATTCATTTATACGGTGACAGGAATTTCGCAACATGGACATATTTATTCTCGGCTCAACAGACAACTTAATTTTCTTTCAACAATTGAGAATATTATTTTGTTAGGTCAGTCCGTTTTGCCCTGACGTTGCTTTCGGTACGACAGGCACTCATCTCTCAGATTTTTTTTATATATTACTATTGTTCCATTATTTAAACACCCAATAGGATGTTCATATTTAACATTTATTTAAATATAGCTATTGTGTTATTTCATATTTAAATATTCCGCCCAAAAGTATGATCTCTTCCTGGTCTAATAAAACAACAATATTTGAAATATAGATGGCGTTACAAGAACATTTTTGAACTTTCCCACTTGCACGTTAATAAATATGAGGTACAGATGGCGTCTTAATAAGGCATTTTATGTATGGAAGGAGTTACAGCATCTTTTCTGGAATTTCCCTAATCTTTCAGTTCCATTTTTTTAAACACTCTCACCAACATTTTCTAGTCTATCTTCAATGGGAAGCCATAAACGGCAAAAATCATCCCCGCATAGAATACAAAAGCATTGTCAGGGAAGGTGGCCACAAAAATGGTCCAATAAAAACAACAATATTGCGATATTTGAGATTACCACGTTCGACTGCAAACAAATTTGAGATACAGATGGCGTCTTAATACTAACATTGAGTTATGGATGGCATTATATGTAGTTTCCCAAATTTTTCTAAACTTCCAGATATAAGTTTTAAAAGCCCTACATTCGATCAAAATGTCCCATCTTATCTTCAACGGTAATTTACAAAACGGCAATAAAAAATACAAAAGGACTCGCCTTTAAATTTTCAGGGGCGCTCATAAGGTTTTTGCATAAATGGCCGGGAAGCTTAAATATGCTTACGAATATGGATTGACTTACTATTCTAATGTCAAAAGACCAATCGGGCATTATAACTTTGCTTTGAACATTTCAGTTTTCTACGTATTTTTAATTATAAGCAATTCCAAAATTTTAATTAATTGTTTATCGTGGGTCGAAGGACCATTTTTGATTGGTTTTCAGCGCAATTAAGCAGCTCGAAGGACCATTTTAAAGTCTCATTTATAAAATTTCTAAATTTTATAAGATATTTGCAAAAGTAAACTTCTATATCTGAATTTTATTTTTGGGAGCTTGATCGATTAGGATTCTAAAATCGTACCTGTAGCTTAGACAAATCCAGCATAAATTAACTTTTTCCCCAAAATATTCCCTAAAAATTTACCTTTTGTTGAAAGTGCGTAAAAGAGTAAAGAAAAAATCAAGCGGCATGCCTTTATATTAACAATGATTGGCAGCAAATGGGACTAAGAATATCATACAGAGTCTTTGTAAATTTGTATGTGGGATATGCGTTTCACAAGTACTTCAGACTTGCAAAGAATAAAGTAAACAAAATGAATCTATTCTCCATATGGGTCTAGTGCAATTACTAGCCACAGAAGGATTCTCATTGGCATGATCATCATTTGCTTAAGAAGCTTAGTTTTGCATACGGTCGGCATAGCAAAAGTTAACATAAAAAATTAAGAGTGTTACTGCTGCCTCCATAAGCATTTGATTACTATTCTTAAAGCAAGAAGACGAAAAAATGCTACAAATGTTTTGCCATTCTGGTACATTTAGCAAACGAATACTAGCAAACCAAAGACTACAGCAAACAACGTTTTCAACTGAAGGTTCCTATGCCTTATGCCTAAAGTGAGCCGCATTGCAATGCTCTGCTGCATGCTGCTTGCCTTTGTTAACCACTTCATTGTCATGTGATCAAAAAGGGAGTTGGTTGGTTTCTTTTTCTTCTAGATTTCAAAGAAGTAATTTACATCTTGAAAATGACCAAAGTGCTTGTTTGGAGGATACGCGAAATGATGACAGACAAACGGACTTGGACAGAAACTTGTCTGCAGGAGAGAGAGGAGTAAAGAGTGATTTTCTCTTCTAAAGTGTATTGTGATTGCGTTTAATCACAACACAAGTACAAATTGCATGTCATTAAAACTGATTAGAATTTATGGAATGCCTTGAATGGGTCAGACAATTGCCTTTAAATGAATTGTGATGACTGTTGATCACATAAGTGTGGAGTGTGGAGCGAATTGAAATCCTCCTAAGAAGGGTTTTTCTTTTTCCTTAGAACTTAATTGGAGTGTTTAGGATAGCGCAGCACAAATGAATTGAAATTGAAAATTATTTGACATTTGAAGGGACATGACAGTCACTGTATGGTACTTTAAAGCCATAAAGGGGAGTGTGAATAAAAACATAGAATGTGTTTTAGGCTAAGAACAGATTTCAGAGTAGATTTTTTGTTTTAAGACTTTAATAACAAAATTAGATATTAGACTTAAGTTTATATTGTATTAGAATACGTATGTACATCTAGGAGATATATACATATATTATCAACCCCACTGAATATACGTCAAATTAATCGCCATAAAGAATGTTCAATAGGCAAAAAGGCTCAAATGTAAAGCTACTATAGCATCCTAAAATGTCTAGTTGACATTTATGTAAGGTTCAATCGGATCTTCTGCTTCCCTTCTAAAAAAATATCATATGGAAATTTCAACATCTGCACTAGGACTAAGGTTTAATAGTTTGCTTATGATGTAGTTCAATGAAAAGATTCACTGAAGTGAGCGATGAAACTAGTTTATATTCTCTGGGTTTACCAAATGTAACATCGATGAGCCATAGTTCTTTATTACGTCATTGTGATTTATTTATTATAGTTTATAATATGGTATAGTCCAGAAGGCAGCGTTGTTTGTTTCCACTGTCTTAAGTGTGTCTAAGAAACTCACAGATTCGCATATTTTTGCTTATGGACTAATTTGGAGGTTGGCTGACTGTCGCACTGCAGAAATTGTTCGATTTATTCTTTGCAGATTTTATAGTGCTGTCACTATGACTAAGTTTTAATGGTTTACGTATGATGCAGTTCAATGAAAAGATTCACTAAAATGAGCAATGAAACTAGTTTGTATCTTCCAGGTTCACCAAATGTAACATCGATGGCCCGTAGTTCTTTATTTAAAAAAAAAATCGCTATCGTCTTCGATTGTCGTCTTTATCATAGCACGTTTGAATCATTGTGCTGTATTAATAATAGATTTTAATGTGGTATAGCCCAGAATGCAGCGTTGTTTGTTTTCAGCGTCTTGAGTGTGTATAAGAAACTCACAGTTTCGCATATTTTTGCTCATGGGCTAATTTGGAGGTTGGCTTACTGTAGCATTGCAGAAATTGCAGTTTTTCATAGAACCGCCACATGCACTATTTGTAGTTCATTAAATAACAAACGATACGCCTATTGAGAGATGACGGATGAACTAAAAATTCGAATGGAAAAGTGAATGTAAGAACCCTTGAAAATAAATCGACTGGGCTTTGGTAATCCTCCAAACCATTGAATTAATCAACACGACAACGAATTGTACCAAAATAAACTAAAATCCACAGTATGAGAGAAGAAAAAAAGGTTATTTTGAGTATGGACAGCGTAATTAGAGACAGAATTTGAAGCTTGCATTGGTTCAATTGAAATATTCACAGACCGGAGTCATGGAAATAGTTCAGTAAATACTGATTTTTTTTAGTTCATTAATTAGGAAATTATTGAATTGAAAGCTCAAGGAAATGAACCAAAAATATAGAAACGAACTACAATGACGCTGATAGTAGAATTGTTCTCCAATAAAATAGTTCAATAAGAAGATTCACTGGAAAGAGCAATGGAACTAGTTACTCGCTAAGCCTAATTGTTTTCATATGAAAATGTCACCGTCTACCGTCGGAATAGGCTTACGTAGTTCAGAAGTGTAATAGTTCACAATAAAAGATTCTCGGAAAAGAGCGATGGGACTAAGTCAGTTAAAGCCGTTGATTTTAGTTCATTAAATAGCAAACGAAGGAACTGTTGATGACGAATGAAACGGCAATGAATGCACTTTAAGCTGGAACAAATGAACGAGAAATTTAGAAGCGAACTACAAAGTATGAACCACGGACGGATAATCGACTTAGATTTTGTGAACCTCCTAACGATCGAATTAATGAACGCATCAAAGAACTAGTTTATGAAAAATTTACAAAAATAGCTTTCCAAAAATTAACTGAAGAAAAATATAAGCGAAATATAAGAAAAAGAAAGTTCAATGAAAAGATTCACTAAAAAGAACGACGGATCTAGTTAATCTATTTCAATATTTTTAGTTCAATATATAACGAACGATTGAACGACCAGTAATTGATAGAAATGAAAGCTTGCGTAAATGAACCAAAAACAAAACGAAGAACAAACTAAATTACTGAATTTAAATAGCGAATGCATGAAATACTGACAAATAATGAAAACCCACTGACAGATGAAGAAAAATATATGAGAAAGACGTTAATAGGAGCATTGATTTCGAATGAAATAGCTCAATGAAAAGATTTACTAAAAAGAGCGACGGAACTAATCTATTCCAATATTTTTAGTTCATTAAATAACGAACGATTGAAAGACCAGTGAACGATAGAACTGAAAGCTTAAGCAAATTAACCTAAAAAACAACAAGCAACAAATTAAATTACTGAATTGAAAAGGCGAATACACGAACCTTTGATAGATAACGGACTCGTAACGATTGAATTAATGAACACAACAACGAACTAATTTATAAAAATGACTTGTACAAAAAATATCTTCCCGAAAAAAAGAAAATCCACAAAAGAGGAAAAACGCTGATAGGAGAATTGTTTACTAATGAAATAGTTCGATGAAAAGAAAGCAATATAAGAAAAAAAATAACTAGTTAATCTATCCCGATTTTTTACTTTATTAAAAAATAAAAGAATGAACTTTTAACCGAATGAAACAGTACTGAAAGCTCGAGAAAATCAACCAACAATATAGAAACGAACTACAAAGTAAATTGTTAAATTTGAAGATGGAATGTTCGAAGTCCTGACATATTTTCAAAGGTGGTTTAGTAATAAGTAATTTAAAGGGAGTTTCAGACAAGGAAACCAACTACAAGTTGAATTGAAGCAATATAAGACAAAAAAACGCTGATAGTAGAATTGTGTAAAAACGAAATAGTTCACTCAAAGAATAACGGAACTAGTTAGTCTACACCATGCTTTTAGTTTTATAAATACCGAACGAATGAACTATTGGCCGAATAAAACAGCAAACGAAGGAATTGAAACCTCGCGCAAATCAAAAAAAAAAAATATAGATATGAATTAAATAACAAATTACTGAATTAAAAAGCAAATGCATGAACTACTGAAGGTTAGTTGACTACTAACCTCCTAACGATTGAATTAATGAACAGAACAAGTAACTAGTTTATGAAAAGGAATTAGATAAAAAAGTAATCTTCCGAAATATGAACTGAAATCCACATAAACATAACAGAATTTTTTTGCTAAAACACTGCTAACAGAATTTTTTTGTTAATGAAATAGTTCAATGGAAAGATTCACAGAAATGAGCGACGGTACTAGCTGGTCTATCTCGATGTTTTTAGTTTATTAAATGAATGAACTGAAAACTCCAGAAACGAACTAAAACCTGAAATGAAATTAATATAAGAGACAAAACGCCGATATTTTAAGAATGAAATAGTTCAATGAAAATATTCACTTAAAAGGGCGATGGAACTAGTTAGTCTAACCCGATGTTTTTATAAGTTCAACAAATAAGGAAGGAATGAGCTATTGACCGAATAAAGCAGCGAACGATGGAATTGAAATTTGAGCAAATGAATGAATGAAGAGTGAATGTTCAAACCCCTGACAGATAATCGTTGGACAGTTTAGTAAGAAGTAATTTAAAAGGTATGTCAGACCAAATGAGGCTCTTGAGAATAAATATATCGCTTAGGAAACCCTGAAATTTCCCCTCACTTCACCCATTGCCATCATTTTAAAATTCCCGTTATCTTTTTTACGTTCAAATTTGACCACTGCAAATTCTAAGCAATCTTTGTTCCACTCTCACGTTTAACCTTAGCGGAGAAATCTCCGACTACAGCAACAACAACAAACGACAAGAGGAAATTCTTACAACTAGTTAAATAACCATTAATCATTTCACTTAAGACAAAGAAAACAAAACTACGAAGAGGCTAACTTACCATTTCCAGCTACTAAGGCAGCAATGCGTTCCTTGACGCTTAAAGGTGGACTACTGCTAGAACTATTGCTATGGGTTGTGATGTTGGTGGCGGAGGAAGCAATAGGATCTGTCAAACACTTGTTGTTGTTGGCAGGTTTATTCTCTTTACAGGCCACCAAATCATGGATGTGTTTAGAAGGGGCTTGTGGCGGTGACGATGTTGTAAAGGCCAATGATTTTTCCAATGTTAATGAGGCGGAGGAGGGTGATGTTGCTGCTGATGTTGTTGTCGGCACAGAAGTTGTCGACTCATTAGCAGGACTACGTTTAACCATTGTTGTTTTAATCACAGTTGTTGTTAAAGGTGATGAAGGAGTGTTGTTGGGACGTGTTATGGGTGAGGTGGGGCAAGTTGTGGTAGCAGACGTTGTTGTTGCTGCTGTTGTTGTTGTTGCCAGCCTTAATGTATTTGGTGGTATGATGGTTCTTGTTAAGGCGGCTGTTGCCGATGGCGTTGCAGGCGTTAGGCCACAATTCGCCAATGTTTGATTATTTCCAGGACAGGCAACCATGTTGCGTTGGAAATCATTGGCCACATTTGTTGTTGCTGTTGTTATTGTCATTTTTTGATTATCTCTAATGTTTGGCTGCTGGTTCTTACTCGGCTGGCTGTTGTTGTTGTCTTCTAGACTTTGTTGTAATTGTGAAAAGTTGCGACAGCTTTCATTAAAACAAAATTGACAATTATTGCAATGATGTTGGTGTTGTGTGGTTGTAGTTTTTGTTGTTGTTGTATTGCTAGAGTTGTTGTTTTCTTTTTTACTTAAACTAGGTTTAAATTCACTTAATTCACTAAGTCTTTGGATTGTTGGTGATGTTTTTGTTGCTATTACTGCAATTGTTGTTGTTATTGGGGTTGTTTGTTCATTTGCCTTTGTTGTTGAATTTATGTTTGTAAGCGTATTGCTTTGCAGATTCTCAACATGCTGTGGTTCCCTACACTTAATGGCATTACTACTGTCTTCATTGCCACTTAAAGGCTTCCTGGCACACGATTTCTGTAGTTGTTGTTCGCGCTGTAGTTTGTGTAGCTCCTCTGTTAGCCGCTGACTTGCTTGATTCCCTTGTGGCAATTGCTGTTGCTGGTGTTCTTCTTCGTTGAGCTTGTTCTCTTTGTGGCCACTAAAGCTTTCTTCTTTCGTTGAACATCTGCTGTTCAGCTTGTCGTTGGACTTTCGTTCGTGTTGCTGTTTCGTCGTAGTCTTCGTTAGACAATTATTTCGATTGTTATGACAGCTTTTGTCATGCCGCCATTCTTTTTCCGTTTCTACTACGTTGATTTGAACCTTTTCAAAGCTTTCGCCGCAGCTACTGTTCTTGACTTGAGGAGTAGTATTATTGCTGGAGGCAATTTCTACAATATCATCATAATCATTGGTGGAGGATGGTAGTGCGGCGGCTGTCACTTGATTTCTACGATTCTCCTTGTGAACATCAACAACAGTTACAATGGTTTTATTGGCGTCACTGTTGTCGTTGTTGTGATTGCTGGGCCTTTTGGTCTTCTTAGCACTTGGCCAACTTTTAGCTCGTTTATATTTTTTACTATCATATGATAAAAGTTCTTCGTAACCGGGCTCATCTACAACGGTGATGTCGTTGTCATCATCGTCGTCTTCGTTTTCGGTGGCAGTTGTATCGTCAATGAAATTGAAATCGTTGTCAACAAAAATATTGCGTACATGCAGTGTTGTTGTCAATTTCGGTTGTTTCAAATTATAACGGCGACGATTTGGACAACAGCAAAATTTCGTGGCTTTAGGTGAGGTGGGTGAGGAGAGGGCTGGTAAAATTGTAGCACCATCCGTTGACGACGTCCATTTCTCTAACAGTGCCAATTCACGAGCATTGGACATTGTCGTATAGCCATGGAGTATGATTCTGAAAGATAAGATACCAAGAAATATAATTAATGATTGGTGGAGAAGAAGAAGAAGAAAAAAATAAGCAAAATGTCAAAGATTAGAATCAAAGCCAAACCAAGCCAAGAATAATGAGAAAGATTAATGAAGAAATGTCAAAATTATGAAAGTCAATGGAGATGGAGAAATATTGCATTCTCACTTTCACAATTGTTGCCTTAACATCTTTGTGTTTATTTCAGCTTTAGTCCATATTTTGTTGTATTCAAGTATTTGAATAACAACAAAATGTTTTACAGTGGATATGAAATTGATTAGTTGCGGGCGGAGGGTAGGGAATACTATAGTTTCAGTTGTCACCAAACAACTTCATCAGTTCCCTTTTCCGCCGACTCTGTATCGATAAACAGGTCAATAAGCCCATCCAGCAAATTAAACAAAATGAGAAATTTGCTATATGGCCCTAAAACTGATTACCCTACAATTTGCGTCGAACTAAAGAATTTTATATCCACCACTGTTTTTATGTCGTCTTTGCTTTGCAAAGAATACGAACATAGGAGTGTTGCTTCAATAAGCGGGGGTAAAACAACGAGAAAGTTGTTGTTTTTGCATTACGCATTGATCAACAAGGCCGTGCTGATGCCTATTATTGTTGTTGGCGTTTTTTATTGTTGGACTGCAGAATTTTACATCTTTGTGTTTATTTCAGCTTTAGTCCATATTTTGTTGTATTCAAGTATTTGAATAACAACAAAATGTTTTACAGTGGATATGAAATTGATTAGTTGCCTTAATTTATCTTTCTGGGTGGATTTTATGTTAGATAGTTGAACAATAAACGGGATCAGTTTCAAAGAAACATGGTGTACCAAAAATGGTCCTTTGAAGTGATATTCAAAAATGTTATCTTTAATCATAAAAAGTTATTAGGCTGAAATTCAAGGGGCTTTAAGTAAAACAAAAAGGAGGACATCTTTTTTAAATAAATATGCATTTGAAATGGTCCTTCGAGATGAGGTTTAGTGATCATTGAAAAACAGTTTTAACAATATTAAAAATTAATGTCAATTTTTAATTTTAATAGTCTATCGAAGCCTAAAACTTTAGAAAAATATATCTTGATTGCCTATCAGGGATAAAATCCAAAATTATTGGGAATACATAAAATCTTTATTATTATATATTTCTTAAAACTTGATCTTATTGGATATCCAGAATATTTGTTACGAATATTAATAGTCATGTTGTGGTCCTTTGAGCAGTATTATTTCTAGAAAATTTGACATTTTTAGAACCAGGCATAAGAAAGAAAAACAAAATATAAAATAATCAGGAAAATGTGAATTTGTTGAAAGGAAATCATTAGCCAATCACCAACAAATTACTACAAAATTACGCATAATTTCCCACAATGCCATAATTGGTATTTCCTTAAATGCTTTTTAAGCTCACAGCTTTTACTATAAAAACCCCCATAGCTTCGAAATTGAAAACCTAACAGCAAAAAACAAAACTTTTAAAATACCATAAAAACAAAGTTGTCCTTACTAAAAGTACCAACTTTGATGCAGCTCAAGTAATGGAAAGCATTTTTACTGCGCATGCCTTAAACACATATCCACACACACCCATGTATATCTCTTGTAACGCCATCTGGATGTCATGTCTCAACAAACAAGCCGTCTTGTCAAGCAAGCAGTCACTCACTCACTCATTTAGCTAAATTGAAAGTGTGACATACCATTAACTAGCAACTTTAATAGACAAAACGATTACCACACCGCCGTATGGGTTCTTACAACAATCTCCTCGTGAACAAGCTTTTTGTGGATATGAGCAAAGAAAATAAGGCGTTTAATTTTTTTCGATTGGCTTTTTAATTATGGCCTTTTAGAAGACATTCAACTATGTGTGATTTTCGATTCGTCGCTGGCTAAGGCGACATTCGTAGCACACACACATTCATGCATTCGCATTCATTGCCTTAGGCTACATTAAATGCGGAAAATTGTTTATGAAACAACACTTTCTTTTCTATGAAGAAAAGTGATTGCAAAAAATGAAGCCTGGGAAGGTAAAATCGATTAAATTGAAACCATTTTAGTGAGGAGGCAATTTTGAATTCCAGAGTTATGAAATCAAAAGCGAAGTGTTTTTGATTGGAATATTATCTCATAGGTAATTATGACGGGGCAAAGTTTTCAATTCGAACGTGAGAGCTCAAAATATAACCTTCAAATGCTTCCTTTTTCTCCTCTTCTTTTTAATTTTAAGGTATTTGGGGGCACAGTTCTCAAAAAAATAATAATATATATGTACTAATTACTAATAGCTTTTAGATTACAAATCTCAAAATGTGACCTCAATTCGTTTAAGTAATAAATTTTCCAACTTTCAATTTTGGCCAGGCGATTGGAAAAATACATCATTTGAAATTTATTGCAAAGAACATCGCTGAAGTCAGTTAAAGAAGTGGAATAGGGATGCCACTATAGAAAGAAAATAACGATATATTTATTTACGTTTTCATAAATCCATTATTTTCCCTAGAAATATGAGTTAAACCGACGTTGGGCGCCAATAATCCAAAAATGTTTTTCAAAAAGAAAAAAAGGAAAACCATTTCTGTTAATAACAACTCTATTTCTTACAAAAGAAAAATATCGTAGGATTTATTCCCCCGTTGGGCGCCAAAATCCTAAATTATCCATCCAGAACTATTATCCCAAGAAATATGCCACCTATTTATCTAACAATCAAGAAAATGTGGGGAAGATTAGCAGTTTATTTGTAAATAAATAATTTCTGGTAAAAACAACTCAGTTTTTTATAAAAAAATAACATAGGACTTAGCCCCAGTTTGGGCGCCAATAAACCTGAAGTATCCACCCCAAATTATTTTACCAAGAAACATGGCACTAATTTAATATCGAAATAATTTTACAGCCAAGTAAAGGTGTGGTAAGGTCAGTTGTTGATTTGAAAATAAACCGCTTCTGGTAATAAAAACTCTATTCCGTTCGAAAAATTTTTAAGGATGCAGTCCCACGTTAGGCGCCAATAGTCCTGAATAATTTTCCCAAGAAATATGGCACATGTGTTTATCTTACAATCAAGAAAAGGTGTGGAAAGGTCAGTTGTTGATTTGAAAATAAATAATTTGTGGTAATAGCAAACTTAATTTTTTATAAGAAAATTAATTCAGGATTTAGCCCCACGCTGGGCGCCAATAATCCTGAATTATCCATCACAAATTATATTTCCAAGAAATATGGAACTTGATTATCTTACAGTCGAGTAAAGGTGTGGTAAGATCAGATTTGTAAATAAATCATTACTAGTAATAAAAAATATTTAGGATGTAGCCCCAAATTGGGCGCCAATAATAATTATAGATTGTTAAAGTTAAGACAGATACTCAAACTTAATTATTTTGTCGTTAAGGTTATTTATTATGAATAAATAAATTGAAATAGTTTGCCCGAATAATCCATCCCAATTTTTTTCCCAATAAATATAAAATGTTGTTTATCTTACAGTCAAGTAGACGTGTGGTAAGATCAGTTGTTGATTTGTAAATAAATCATTTTTGGTAGCAACAACTCTATTTCTTACTTAAAAAATAAGAATTTAGCCCCACGTTGGGCGCCAATAACCCAAAAATATTTTCCCATGCAATATGACACATATTTATCTTGCAATCAAGTAAAGGTGAGAAAGAAAAAGAAAAATAATATAGGATTTATCCCCACGTTTAAGACAAGACAAGATTTATATAATTTTAAAGCTTTATCTAGAAGGGCATATCAATCTTCCATGGCATTAGGAGACACTAAACCAGTAGGAAAAGACCAAGCTATTGGAAAAATACATCATTGGAAATTTAGTGCAAAGAACATTGCTGAAGTCAGTTAAAGAAGTGGAATAGGGATGCCACTATAGAAAGAAAATAACGATATATTTATTTAAGTTTCCATAAATCCATTATTTTCCCTAGAAATATGATTTAACCCCAAGTTGGGCGCCAATAATCCAAAAATGTTTTTCAAAAAAAAAAAAGGGAAAATCATTTCTGTTAATAACAACTCTATTTCTTACAAAAGAAAAATATTGTCGGATTTATTCGCCCGTTGGGCGCCAAAATCTAAATTATCCATCCAGAACTATTATCCCAAGAAATATGCCACCTATTAATCTAACAATCAAGAAGATTAGCAGTTGATTTGTAAATAAATAATTTCTGGTAATAACAACTCAGTTTTTTATAAGAAAATAACATAGGATTTAGTAATATAAATAATTTCTGGTAATAGCAAACTCAATTTTTTATAAGAAAAATAATTCAGATTTAGCCCCACGCTGGGCGCCAATAATCCTGAATTATCCATCACATATTATGTTTCCAAGAAATATGGAACATATTTATCTTACAGTCACAGAAACGTGTGTTAGGATCAGTTGTAGATTTGCAAAAAAATCATTACTAGTAATAAAAAATATTTTGAATTTAGCACCATGTTGGGCGCCAATAATAATTATAGATTGTCAAAGTTAAGTCAGATACTCAAATTTAACTTTGTTATTAAATTGGCTTTAAGGTTAATTATTGTGAAGAAATGAATTGAAATAGCTTGCCTTAATTATCCATCCTAAATTATTTTCTCAAGAAATATAAAATTTTGTTTATCTTACAGTCAAGTAGAAGTGTGGTAAGATCAGTTGTTGATTTGTAAGTCAATCATTTTTGGTAGCAAGAACTCTATTTTTTACTAAAAAATAAGAATTTAACCCCACGTTGGGCACCAATAATCCAAAAATATTTTCCCATGCAACATGACACATATTTATCTTGCAATCAAGTAAAGGTGAGAAAGAAAAAGAAAAATAATATAGGATTTATCCCCACGTTTAAGACAAGACAAGATTTATATAATTTTAAAGCTTTATCTAGAAGGGCATATCAATCTTCCATGGCATTAGGAGACACTAAACCAGTAGGAAAAGACCAAAGTCGGGCGGGGCCGACTATGTAATACCCTACACCATCTAGCGGTACTTTAATATGGAAGCTATACCAAAATTCGGGGCTATATCAAAACGTGGACATACATATGTATGTCCATAATTCTTGGTGGAGAAGTTTTTTAATAACCCAAAACAAACATTAAAGTAAATTTTTTGAACTCATTAAACTCCAAATGGCAAATTGAAGCCATATTTGGGGGGAAATCGTTAAAATACCTAAACTCGGGAGGTACCGTTATATGGGGGCTATACCAAAAGTTGGACCGATATAGCCCATCTTCGAACTTTATCTTCCGACGGCTAAAAAAATGGTATTCCCCAATTTTCAGCGAAATCGGTCAACAAATGCGACCTGTATGTTGCGAACGGACGGACGGACGGACGGACATGCATAAATCGACACAGAAAGTGATTCTATGTATATCCCTAGAAGGAACTATGGGTCTATCTCGCTTCCTTTTGTATGTTACATACAAATGCACTAACACATAATACCCCTTACCACATAGCGGTGTAGGGTATAAAAATCCCTCCTAACGGACTTTTATTGTAATCCCTAAAAATCTATTGGCCGCAATGCAACATTGTTTGTATCAAATAAAAAATCTCACATTCACACAAAAGATAATTAAATACGAAAAATAATATTTAATGCAACAAAAAAACTGACAACAGAAAGAAAAACTATAAAGCCGCTGCAATAGAAGTTGGGGTTCAACTCTCTCCATAAGAAAATGCTATTTACAATTTGATCTTCCGCAACAGCAGCCGACACATAACATGCAGCAACAACTAGACCACAAAAAAGAGATGCAATATTAACGATTTAATGCCTTGAGGGCATTATGGCAACAGGTAGCTTTTGTAGTTTTTGTCAGGTTTTCCGATCTTTTTTTGCAGCAGCTACAGCACTACACTAGACAGCAAGGGGCTGCTGTGGCGGCATCCGACAAAACACAGTGCATAGCCGCGCCAATGAGGCTACTATAGTTGAAATCTCAGTGGAGAGTAACAATGAAGGCAATACTACAACAACAAAACCGATAAAAAATCATAGCCACAATCTATGCCACAAAAAAGTAGAAGAAGTGTTACTACTGCCGTTGCTAAATTTTTGTTCAATTTCAATATTTAGCCGTTGTTTGGTTCGTTTGTTGTGAAGCTCCATCCAGCAGCAGCAAATACTATGTCTGAGTGATTAATATGTTTTTAGCCAGCAGGAAAATTAATTCACCATATGAAAGAAGTTGCATTTTTGTGTGCTATGCTGTGCTGTGCGCTTTGTGTGCTGCTGGTGTTGGTGGCATTAGTTGTTTCAACACGCTTTTACTAACTTACGCTAAATGTTTCTAACGCCAGTGCTAATGTTGTTGAATGTAGCCAGCCAGCTCAATAGTCAAAATCGATATTACAATTGTATTGCTAAAGCTTGTTATTATTGGCCAATAACATCGTTTTCATTTCGACAAATTTTCTAGTGATTTTCTTTTGTATGTAGGTTGTTGTTGTTAGCGCAAAAAAGGATTGAGGCGCGTTTTGGGACAAATGTTGCGTGAGATATCATTTGAAATACACTTAAAGAAAATGTGAGAGTGAGAATATAAATGTTGTATTGGCGCCCAACTAGCGGCCAAATAAAATTTTTTAAATTTGATTCATTTAATTATTGATTCTACCGCAAAAGGAGTGAGGCTCATTTTAAGACAAAGATAGCTTGAGGTCATTTGAAATACACCACTATTATAGGAATTATATGAGTGCCAAAAACATAAAATACTGGAACAGTCCTGAAAGCTTATGTCCCTAAAGCCATGTAGTTTGTAAGGCTAGCAGATTTGAATATTCTATGATTGTTCTCATCCAATGAAAACTGTGAATACCGAATTTTAAGAATATTTTTTCAACACAGATGATTTTCGTGAGTCCTCCGAGTTTTTTCCCAGTGTCCTATTTTTTACATTACTTAGCCAGCATATTGCAAAAATCTCAATTTCATTTATTGATAAATGTTTGGCATTTTATTTTATTGACCATGTAAATATCATTTAATTTTCTTTTGTGTCGTTGCTAAAAAATTTATGACCAGCCAAGTGTGCGAAGGTTAAAAATTACCATAATTTTTATTATTTGACCAATGTTTCAATATTTGTGAAATTTAGTTGTTTTGCGCCTCACGACAGGAAGCTTAAGAGCGCACAAATATAATAGAAAATTGCCAATTTCGAACATTATATCTAAACGATTTGTCTTGGGAAAAAGAAAAATGAAGTGGTAATAGAAAAAAGAAGATGAAAGGGGGAAAAATACATTTACAGGCAACATTGTATAAGGAAGAGAGACTACTTTGTAAAAAAAAATGGAAAAAATGTTATGCTTCGAATTCACCTTTGGTTGACCTCAGCAATCCTTCAAAAGTTTAGTTATGGTGCAGTGTAGTTTATAAATGAACTATTTCAATTGAACAAAACGGAGAAAGGAACTTTTAAACCAATTGAATTAAAAGATTGAATTAAAACTTTCGATCATTCAGCTCAACTTCAACGAGAAATTAATTGAAAAGTAATATTAAAATGATCTTCGCCCTAACAGACAAACATTTCAAATAAATAAATAAATCAGCGTGAGCCAGGTTGGGGTTTGAACACACTCCTCAAAAATGTTATCACGTCGTGGGAGCCATGTAGGATGAATGGGAAAAAAGCCCATCACTACAAAAAAACACATGGCATTTGAAAGATCATCGAGTTTTGATTTTTCAAATGCCATGCTTAGCAAAGCTTAGTCTCTTAGTTACAATACTGTATTTACAGTATTACAATAACTGCAGTATAAGTATGAGCTTCGAAGCATTGCCGATATGCCTAATGAGCTGCCTAACTAACAGCGAAACCTGTCACATAATTTGGTGTTTGTGTGGGTTCGAATATTCGATTTTCCTTTTTCACTTGCAAAAATCATTCAGCTCAACTCCAACTAGAAATTAATTAGTATTAATTTTAAAATGACCTTCGCCCCAAAAACAGGCAATATTTTTAATGCATGAAAAAATACGAATTAACATTTCATGATGTTACTTATACGTTTTTGAACTAGTAGAAGGAACTAGGAACAAGATTACCCAACTCTAACCCCAGTAGAAATGGCTTAGGATTCTTCAGCAGGAATCATAGATCAATTGCTGTACTTAACGAAAGCGGCAAAAGCATGTACTAAAATAGCGGATACAACAACCATTTTACTAATTATCGATTGAACGAATTTCAGAGATAACATAGCATATGCAAGAACCCAAAAATTACCACTCAGACTAAAGTAGGCTTGCCTTTGGGAAAATTGTGAACTCTTGAAGTAAGACCAGAATTAAACAATGGTTTGGACTATAATAGCACATAGAAGAACCAGATAAATGAGTGTGCTTTATAGAAAGGGTGAACTGGACAGAAGCCCCATGAATTACCTCCTAGTAGGTGAACTATGATCTATACTGTAACAATGACGATAAAACATAAACAAGCATGAAAAGGAGATAACAAAGCACATACAAGAACCCAAAAAACTAACTGAGCTATGAACCCTTAAACTATGAACTATGATCGATACTGCAACAATAACGTTAAAACTTAAACAAGATTGGCAGTTCATTATAGCACATACAAGAACCCAAAAATAAGTGCTAGCTAGTAAACCTAAAACTAGAGTAGTGAATACACCAACCAGGTTTAGTACTTGTCTTTGTGAAAGTGGTGAATTTTTATCAATCAAACTCAACCAAACTAAGTTTTGGAATATAGTGGGATATACAAGAATCAAATAATAGAGTGTGCTTTACAGATATGCTGAACTGGACAGACGACTCATGAACAACCTGCCAGTAGGTGAACTATGATCCATACTGCAACAATGACAGTAAAACTAAAACAAGAAGAGTAGAAATGATATGAACGTTCTGCAACATGAACTTTATTCCCAAAAAATACGTGGTCATAAGGCGTAGTGCAGTGGATAGAGTGCCAGACCATCAACCGCAGGGTCCGAGATTCAAATCCCGGCGAATGTGGAAATTTCTTTCAAAGTGGTTTTTGAATATTTATAAAAGGATTACATCTCCCACCAACCAACCTTGGCATCAACATCAACACAAGAGGATAACCCAAATGGCAGGAAAAGGCGCCCCCAGAGGAAAATGACAACGCTAAATTAGCAAGGATCCACAAATGCAAGGAGGCGTTGTTCATAGAAAACGATAGATGCCAGCCCCGTCCCTAGGATAGGTTACAGTAGACCAATCAATTGCTTAACGAAACTGAAACAAATCAATGCTTTGGGGTAGCCCTATGCTCCCCATGAGGAATAACAAGAAAAAAGGTTACTTAGGTATTTTCTACGAAAAAATAATGAAATTATGGTATCATGGAATTGATTAATTCCAGTCTTCCGTGGTCAATTTCCCACTCGTTCCTTCTTTCTGGTTATTCCGGCAATTAGAGGGTATTTATATACAGTGACTGTCACTGAAAATGATGCAACCTGAAATAAAAAATGTAAACGTTGATAACTTGGAAACGCGTTGAGATTTTATAACAATTCAAAAAACAATTTTTGTAGGCTGAAAAGTTGTCTTTAAGATGGCATACAAAAATATTCCGATTTCAGTACCGTTATACTTACATTTTCCTAAAAAAATGGTAATTTTTAAATTAAGCGTTAAAAATGATGCACCACCACAATAATCGATTAATAATTTCCAAATTTTTCGCTTTTTATACCATTTTAGTAATCAAAATGGTGCAATAATTGGTTCCCTATCGTTTTCAGTACTTTTGTTATTGATTCCGATATAAAAAATGACGTTCCTGAAGTAATTTTGGCAAGATTGTAATTAAGGTCCCTTTGTAGGTAATTTTGCTAGAAATTTTTAGTTTTTGAAGTTATTTTCCAAAAATTGACTATGAAAAATCGTTAAGGGTTATGTTCAGAGTACGTACGCACAATACGCCAGATATGCTGATTTTCATCCGAAATATGAATTTTGTACCACACAATGCCCGTAAAAATACGACATAACTTGAAAAAACCCGCACCGAAAAAACAGAATTGGGGTGATTCTATGAATCTCTTCGAAGGGAGTAGTATTGTTGGGATTGAATGGCAACAATGGGTGTGGAAATTTTGGTTTTTATAAAAGCGAACATGATCACGACATTAATTACAATCATGCCAAAAATACGTCAGGAACATCTTTTTTTTTTATCGGAATCAATGGCAAAACTACTGAAAACTATAGGGAACCTATTATTCCACCATTCTGATTACTAAAACGGCATAAAACGCGAAAAATTTGGAAATTATTAATCGATTATTGTGGTGCTTCATTTTTGATGCTCAATTTAAAAATTCCCATTTTTTACTTTCTAGGATATTTTTAGTAAACGGTACTGTAAACGGAATATTTTTGTATGCCATCTCAAAGACAACTTTTCAGCCTACAAAATTGTTTTTTTAATTGTTAAAAACTCAACGTTTACATTTTTTATTTCAGGTTCCTTCGATGGAAGACTTGTTGGTTTATTACATCTTGGAAGATAAATTTTTTAAAGATGCTCCAGATTTGAGACTTATTCTACTTTAATAATTCCTTTGTCAAGAGTTCATTTGTAATATGATGTTTGCTTGGTTCCGCTGAATATAACACATGCCTATGTTACCACAAACATTCCCGAAGGGACAATAGAATCTTTCTTCTCTGATATCAATGAGTGCACCCAGATTTAAAATGACTTAATGATAGGGTCCAACTTTTTATAGCCGAGTCCGAACGGTGTGTTTTTAGACACCATTTATATAGAAGTTTTCCATGGTTCAATACTCAGGAAATGTCACCAACATTATGCTGAGGGTATTATTGCCAACGTTGAAAATGTGATGTCTGGTCTGGGACTCGCCATTGCACCATGGAGGCACCAGTTGAATATTACATTAAACTCAAAACCTAACGCATTGCCATACAGTTGCTATGATCCCATTCATCCCTTTATGAAAACTAATGCACCTAATGAAAAATGCATAGATGATATTTCCTTATTTAAAAATACATTAAACTGCGTTCCATAACATATTCCTTATATGTGCATAGTTTAAGAGAAAAAAAGTAATCACATATTTCTTTTTTAACAAATTCCCGTCACGTAATCAAAAATAATTGTTATTTTTGTTGTTATATTTTAATTTTGGCTTTACTGTCATGTAATTTATGAGGTCTAGACCAAATCGTGAGTGTGTGCAAACGGACAATATACAAGCAACACCTTCTCTCTCTGGGGGAAACATGTTGTGCATTTTGAAAATCAGAAAAAACATCACCAAATGGCAACACAAACAACAAATGAATAATTAATAAAAACTAAAAAAACAACAACAATTACAAATATTTCTAAAATTGTATAATTACTTAAACGCCATTAGTGCTGAGTTATAATTAGAAAAAAAAAATTAAAACAAAAAAATATGTGGAATGCCTTAATGTTTATTTAATTAAGCTAGACTGGGTGATGGTGGTGGTGGGGTGGAAAATCTAAACACAAAATCATGAAAACTACTACGTGATTGAAACAAAACAACAATTTATTTTACAAATATGCAATTACACGCTTATAAAAATTAGCAATCTGAATGACTAAACTTGTGAAACTTGTAAAAAAAAATGATTTCCTCTGTGGCAAATGGCCACACGGTAAAGCACACTTTTTTAGCACCCCGATTACATTATAACACCATAAGCCATGACACAATGGAATTGGAATTGAACGAGCCTATGTCTCTAGTGATTGGTAGGCTGGCTGCTTGTTGGCTGGTTTTCCATGCACGTACCCATCTAGTGGCACCATGTCAATTTAATTCAATAAATTTCATTAGCAATTTTTTGTGTTACTGCTGCTGCTGCTAAAAACATTTTCAGAACAATTGTATTTAATATTCACCACATTATCAGTAGTGAAACGGTGGCCAAAATATTGGACAGACGGACGTCGTTGTTTGGTGTGCAAATGAGCCATGCCACTAACTACCAACTAGCTAGCAACATTGATTATTGAATATTACAGTGAAACTTGTAAAGGATGGATATTGGATTTAATGTTCTTCCAAACTTGTCATGGGAGCTTTCAACTAAGGATAGTTTAGAGGTCCTTAATATGACTATATCTCTATAAATAAAAAAGAGTAGTTTTCTAAAAAAAAATAATAAACTTTGCTCCTGCGCAGAGTGAAGAATACTTTAACATGGAGAAAAGCATTAGCTAAAGTTCTTCTATAAATTGAGAACTAATGAAGAAACTTTCCAAGAAATAGTTGACTAACAAATAAAATTCATTACAGTTGTGGTCAACTGTATTTTAACAACAGTTTTTGATTTTTGCACACCTTCTGTTATTTTTGTTTTGTTTTTGCTATTTGTTTATTGTACTACAAATGGCCGCAGGATATCCGGTACGGTCATATTGAAGACAATGAGCAATACTTTTTGTTTTGTTACAACAATAAGCATTGTCTTTTGTTAAGCGATTGTTATTTCTTCTTGATAAATTATTAATGATCAAATTGACAACAGTGTTTGAAGCTTAATCACAAAATAGCGATATGAAGTAACAAAACAAAGAATTGTAAAAAAAAACTATTTTTTTGCCAATAAATAATGTTGCTGGATAAACACATAATCAGAAATTGTTTTACTTTGTCAAGATTTGGAATTTTATAAATGTTTTCAGGCATTTTTGTTTGTAATTACATGTTTGAACGAGGTAATTTAAAGGTATTTTATGGGTTAATAAACAATGAATTATTGAAGGAATTAACACATGGTAGTAACACTGGCTCACATGTGGAATTCAAGAATAAAACGCTTTTTCTCAAAATAGAATTTTAAAACTAAAGAGACAATTAGAAAAACTTTATAATCATTCAGCCGGACAGAAAGATATCGCATTTCCTTTCGAGGAAAACGACGTTTAGACGATGGGGCCTAGTTCAATTAAACGATTTACGAAAAGAGTGACAAGACTAGGCCAGACAAAGTAGGAAGTACCAAGAAAAAAATCTATTATATAATAAAATAAAAAATAAGAAATTAGTTGTTTTAAAATATTAAAACAACAACAAAGGGAAGCCAGACTATTTGAAAAAAAAAAAATAATAATAAACAAGTAAGAACGTCGTTAAGTTCGGCCAGGCCGAACTTGTTACACCCTCCACCACGAGCTGTATTGAAGTAAAATGTAACAATTACCCATAAAAAATTTGGATCCGTTAGTCATTATGTAACCCTTTACAAAGTAATGTATACAAAAATAAATACTTATATTACTCATTACTAAGTAATGAGTACGGTGGCACAGTGCTTGTATGCCCAACTACAAATCCGTTGGTTGTGTGTTCAACGCTCACCGCCGACCGGGTACTTTCTTTTTAAAAACAAAGTACAGTTGCTGGTGCACATTTAAACAGCCCTTAATGTTCGTACGAGTGGCCATGAAATAACTAGTTATTCGTTGTTATATTGTTCATAGAATAACTGGTTATTCAGTGCGACATGGCCTTGATAAAATAATGGGTTAGTAGGGGGATTTGAAAGTAGTTACGACTACCACAAATTACTATAAAAACCCATTATTTTGGGAGGACTTTTTTGCTGGGTAGTTTCCTTTCGATTATAAAGAAGACTAAATACCAAATTTCAGCAAGTTCGGTATATGAAAGTGGCTAACCTTCAAAATACTGAAATTCGGGAGGTACCGTACCATGGGCGGTTATATCAAAACGTCGATCTATACCTACAAAAACCTTCAAAATAACGAAAATCAAGAGGTGCGCTTCTGTGGAGAATATAGGAACTCGCGGACCTATACTGATAATTCTCTTCTTTAATGTTTATAACCCCATGGAAGACAAAATAACAAATTTCAGTCTTTCGGTTGGATATTGACGTCACAACCTCTAGAAATACGAAAATCGGGAGGTACTGTTCTATGGAGGCTATACCGACGAATTTCAGTCAGAAAGCCTTTTACCTCCAACAAAGACTTAATACCAAATTTCAGTCATTTCGGTGGGTTGCTGCGGCCACAACCTTCAAAATACTGAAAACCGGGGGTACCGTTCTATGGGGGCTATATGAAGGCGTGGACCTATACCGAAAAATTTCTGGGAGAACATTTTATACCCCAACGAAGACTAAGTGCTAAATTGCAGACAATTCGGTATGATAATGAGGCTAAAAACTCAAAAATACCGAAAATCGGGGATACCGTTCTATGGGGCGTGGACCCATACCGACAAATTTCATATGGAACGTTTAATACCCCAAATGGAGACCAAGTATAAAATTTCAGCAATTTCAGTGGAATATTGAGGCCACATCCTTGAAATTACGGGAAATAGGGAGGTACCGTTCTATGGGGGCTATACTAAGGCGTGGACCTGTACCGACATGCTTCTGGGGGGAAGTTTTATACCCCCAACGAAGACTAAATACCAAATTTCAGCCATTTCTGAGGTATATAGGGGCCACAACCTTCAAAACCACGAAAATCGGGAGGTACGTTCTATGGGGGCTACATAAAGGCGTGGACCTATACCGACAAATTTCATATGGAACGTTTAATACCCCAAATGGAAACCAAGTATCAAATTTCAGCAATTTCGGTGGGAATATTGAGGCCACATCCTTCAAATTACGGGAAATAGGGAGGTACCGTTCTATGGGGGCTATACCAAAACATGGACCTGTGCCCATAAGTTTTAGAATATAAGTTTGTTGATCACTAGGAACCCTAAATGTCAAATTATAGCTAATTTGGTTTGAACATGTGACTAAAAACGTCAAAATACCTGAAATCGGATGGTACCGTTATATGGGGGCTATACTAAAACGTGTACCGATATAGCCCATCATCGATCTTGATCTGCCTGCAAACAAAAGATACATCTTTCCAAAATTCCAGCGTCTTATCTTCATTTTTGTGGATGCTGGAATGATTACCACAGACGAACGGATGGACGGATGCATAGATCGACTCAGAATTTTACCCTGATCAAGAATATATACTTTATAGGGTCGCAAATGATTATTTCGATGCGTTACAAACTTAATATACCCTCCACACTATGGTGGAGGGTATAAAAATGTCTTGTGTGTTGTTCGGAGTAATTTATTTTTTAATTTATATTAATTAAAAATATATATTATTTTCAAATAAAAATAATTTTCTATAGCGATTGGAAAGTGGATATACGAAAAATGTATTTTCTTATTTTTATGACAGATCGAATGACTATGCGCAAGTAAATGATAGACTGAAAATTGAAATTCAAAAAAAAAAAAAAAAAAAAAAATAGACACCCAACGATCACCCATTAACATGTAGGGCAACATGACAGAACTTTCTGGTGAACTTTTATCATAGCTGACTTCCTAAACTATTTTACTAGTCGAACCATTCCCTTGTGAAAAAAAAAATAAAAAAAAAAATTGGGAGGTTCACGGACATCTTTAAAATAAAGACTTGCTTATCCTTAATTTTTTCTTATTATCAGTTCAGGTTTGTTGCTTCTGATTAAAGAATTGTGTAGCTGTTCTTGTTTCACTTTTTTATAGTTGACTTGGGTCCTTTATTCATTAACGATATATGCAATATTTGCCACTAGATTATAAGCCAATTGAACTTAACCCCACAAGCTGATTAAACACTAGCTTCTAATCCTAAAAACAGTTTTTAATTCTAAGCCGGCATATTTTTTTCTCTATCTGACAAAGTATGACTCATCACTCTTTCAATCTTTATATTTTTTTTAGAAATCCCACTTAGTTCTAAAGATTTATACCGATAATACCATAACAACAACAAAAAATCTATGTCACAAATTTAATGGAATTTGCATTTATATTTTTTTAATTAAACGACAAAAAAGATTCAATTATGCGTATTGTTCTGACAATGCGAACAATAAAAGGCGGTACAATTTATCTCAATCCAACAGACGATTGTAAATGGCTACTTTTTTATGGGTCATATGTCTGTTTTGGTGATATTTTCACAGTCAGGCAGACGGACATACATACATACATATGTATGCATGAATTTATAAGAAAAAAATATGTTTAATCATTGTGACACAGGCGACACAGTCACAATTTATCCATCAAAATCCATTATTCTAGGCAAACAATGGCCAGTCGCATGACGGCATGGACGGATGACTGGCTGGATGGATTGAGTTGGGGGGACTGATGGGGTACTGGGTTCAATCAAATCGAAATCAATTGAATTTCTAAACTACTTATTGACCGTTATTAGATTGATAGCTGCCAAATGCCATATACTACCAGAGTACTACTGGTAATTTCGGAATTTCAATTCCTGATTTGTAAAGCTCTTGTTCCAAAACTAGCCAGAGAGACAGAGATCAAAGGAAAAACACCGATTGATCACACGACAAAGCAGCAATAAATTCAACAAAACGCAGTGAATAAACTTAACAGATAAAATGGATGGTGGGCTTTTCTCACTTGGAAAAGGGGGTGGTAACCAAGGCTGCTTAATGTATCTGTCAAGATAAGACATCAAGCAAAATAAGAAAAAAATCATTGACAGCTTCAAGAGCCATAGTTGACAGTTAAACGCACTTACAAGGGAGCTAACAACGAAGCTCTATGCCACTGCCGCCACCAAAAACGCTGTAAAATCGGCAACATAAGGCAGTCATGAATGAGCCTTTTTTCTTCTTTTATTTGAAACACCATCAATGGCCATTCAATGTGGCAGCACTAAAACATGAAGTGATTGGCTATTTTTTCCTCTTTTTGTTAAAAATCCAATGAAATGACATTACAACCAATTTGTTAAACGCAGTCTTATGGAAAGTAAACAGAAACAAAAAGCCTTTAAACTTTTTCTCTCCCCCATTTTTTTTTTTGTTTTGTTTCTTTGCTTACGACAAAAGAAATTTTTGGTGAAATAAAAAATTGAAAGAAATTTGTTCAAGCAAATGGCAGCATAATAGACCATTAACCTTTGAAGATCTAAAGATTAATCCCAAAGATTCCAATGAAAGACACGAAAAGCCAAAAGAGCTAATGGCTAGATTTATACAGAAGCTAAGACTGGTTAAAATCCATAATAAATATTGATTATTTGTCTTCGTCATTGACTGGCTTCCTTCGCAGAGGAGCTAGAGGTTGCCTGCCACTTCCAGGTGATGGTGCTCGCTCAATGGTTGGTGGCATTTGGAAAGCGCGTGCTTGTCTCCTTGGTGGCTGACTGACTAACTGGCACTGTTTCAATAAGGAAATGAAAATGATTTGTCTGCGTTTACAAATTGTTTTGAATTAACGATTTTTGATTGCTTTGACTCCTCCTTAAAGCCAAGCCCCCCATTCCAAGGCAAACGAGGAGAAAAAATTAATTAAATAAGTTAAGAAAAACAGACAGAGTGCAGGCAAACAAAATTAAGTGCCAACATTAAGGATGTTGGTAGGTGGTTATTAGAAACTATTCAGTCCTTAGTAATAGGGGATATGTTGCAATAACTAATTCGTTTTAAACCTCATCGGCTGAGAATACTGTGACACAAAATGGAGGTGAAAATCCGGAAGTTCGACTCACGGCGGATCTGTCCTTCGGGATTCTTAATATACTCACCAAGGGCTTTCATCCCCAAAAGAAATTATCTCTGCCCCAAAATTTCGGTTCACAGTGGAATAAAACGCTTTAACATTTAGCCACAGTTTCTCACAGCCGACTTAAACTGTTAATACTCTAACTTTTTCCATCACAATATAAATGTCTATTAAAGCTAACCGTGGTCATCCGCCAAACAGCGCAAAACCCACAAACTTTTACTTATTGAATTGACGACCTCAGGGAAAATCAATATTCACACAGTCATATATTTATTTAACGTAGATATTTAGCATATAGATACGCTTTTACAACGGTAGCAAAATTAATCAAAGTTAACTGCCCTTAGGCTTAACAAAAAACAAATGGGAAAAAATTAAGTTGCGGTTATTATCTTGGTACGGATGAATTTAATAAAAAATAAAAATTTATTGTTAAATCTTACAATTTCTGTGGGCAATATAATTTAATAATTAGCCCAGCCGTCCTTGGCTTTAAATTAAAGAATGGATACGATGTGATTATTTATTAAAGGCCAATTAATTTTAATTTTTGAGCCTTAGCCTGAAGCTACATCATGTACAAATTATTCATCTTTATTTATAAATCATACATTTGATCATCAGAAGGATTTGACAATAATTCATGTTTGAAAAGCTTTGGGAAGAGGACATGTGGAATTTCGCAAACAAATTGCGAATTGAAAAGAAGGAAGAAACTAGCAAGACAGGTTCACTTTCGTATCTCCACCAACCCGTTCTGCAAATTTCGAAATTTTGATAATTTCATTATCTAATGTCGATAAAATATTTTCAGAATATGACTACAGTGGGCCTATTCTGTAAATTTTTAAAGACAGTCGATATTGTTATTTTTTCGAGAAACTCATTTTAACAACATAATTAACAACCTTTGTATTCTGTAAACAAATTTTAACAACTTTTGTTAAAAATGTCGTTATGAAAACAACACAAAAATAATAGTTGTTAAAAAATCTACAAAAATGTTCAATATTGGATTTGTCTTTGGTTTGTGTGTATGTTTTGTTTATGAATACATTCAAAATTGAAAGCATTTGAAAGTTTATAGACATTTTGTCTACATTTTTACAGAATAGCACAATCGTTACTGCAAACAATTTTTAGTGTCGACAACGTTGTCGATCCGACGATTGTTAAAAAGTTACAGAATAGGCCTACAGGTGTATTACATATAAATATTCCAAAAACAATTTTGGAGCCCAAAAGTATGCTTGTTATATGTATTTCTCAGACAACAACCCATTCGCCCAGGATTATTGGTACTGTACAGTCTAAAAGTATTTGTATATCAAAAAGCTAGGTGGTGAGTGACTGACTGATAACCAACTCCTAGTCGAATTAATGCTAGGATGAATGAAATATTAAAAACGCGACAGTATTAATGAGAACGTGAGAGACAGGTAGAGTTTTTAATTTAGAAAGAAAAAAGTCATTTGTATTGGATTTCACAACGAAATGCCAACTATACTTGATATTTTATATTGCTATTGGAAAATTCAATATTATGCTTACTTTTAGGCAAAATATAAATATGAAATACGAATTTTTAACAAACTACCTGTAGTTGAATTATGTAACTTATTTTTTGATTTACCAACAAATATCGATAAAATTAAAATTCTTATAATTTCGGTAACTAACGAAATTTTTCGGTAAGTTCAAAACCAAAATAAAGCTGTCGACAAGTCCTACCGATTGCAACAGTGCTGTCAACTTTTATTGATACTAATTATCCATGATTTTGTGTTTTTATTTTACCGTTTTTTGTCGATAACTCAAAAAATGTGTATGTGTGTGTGTGTATTGGTACTGTACAGTCCAAAAGTATTTGTATATCAAAAAGCTAGGTGGTGAGTGACTGAAACTGTTTAAAACAGTTACAATTTCATAATCTTATCCTGGTTCGCCGTTGATGTTTAATCATTAATTTTTCTATGTTTATGAGAAGTGGAAAAGGATTTTTATGAACTATTATTAATTGACTAAAAATACCAAAACAAAAATATAATCATTGATCTATAAAAATCATGGATTATTTTAAGAAAAATAATCGAAGACTTTCAAGAGGCATAATCCTTGACTTTTACTTATGTTTTTTTAGGATTTATCAAAAATTTACAAAGAGGTTGGCGTTCCGAAGAACTCCGAAAATTTGTCCAAATTTTAAGGGCATATTGATAAGACTTCTTAAAGTAAATATTAAATTTTCGGCGAATAATTTAGCTTAGAGCCGAGTTTTTGATTTCTTGGCTTAAGGACAGCGCTTTTACACCATTTTTTACACCATTTTCGTTAAATATTATATATGTAGTATTGTAAGAGGGATAAAGAGCGGAACTATATTCACTCGCTCAACCTAACAAAGTACTATATTCACTCGCTCAACCTAACAAAGTAAGAGCTATATGAACGAGAGGGCTTAAATGAATGAGGAAGGAATCGTTCTATTAAATTATCATTCTATAACCGACATAATTCTAATTAGCAGTAAGCAGCTCAAGAACAGAGTAGGTAATACCTAAAGGTCAGCGCAATTATCGATGAGAAATTCGCTGTGATGTAGAAGTAGGCGACATACATATGTATCTGAGAAAAATATTTTTCGCTTTTGTTGGAACAAAAATATCTGTTTTGGTTCCAAAAATGTATTTGTTTTGTTCAAACATTGTAATCCAAATCCAAAAATACCATCTTTTGTTCCAAACATAGAAAACAAAAACAACTTTCGAATTTCCGCAATATTGTAAAAATCGTTAACAATACCGATTGTAGTAACTATCATAATCTAATTTTGTTTACAAAAAGTATTGTCAACCCAGAAAACCAGCCCAGAAATTTTTGATTTGAGTGTATATACTTCTCATATACACTTTTCACATAACTTGGATATAAATGTCGCGTATAATATTGCAGTCATTGATGAACACAATACATGGTTTGCTGCATTGGCTGACAACAAAGACAAACAAAAAGCCACAAGCACCCACCACAACATAAGGAATAATTAAACACCATAACAATCTCTGGTATAACACCAAACCTCAAAGCTCAATGAAGATAGAAGAATGAAACAAAACAGAAACAAATAAAAACAAGAGTCTCATTGTTGGTATACATACACACAAAAACAAAGATAAAGGCATCATGTCATACAAACAAAACTCACCATAATTGTTTTTTTTCAACACGGCATCGAATAGTGAGAGAAGAGAAAAAATTGTCGAAGAAAAGAGAGAACTATTGTCCAGTTGACAAAAACTATTTTTGGATTTAACAAAACCCAATTGTTGGAATCACAATACTACATTTGGAATTTAACAATATCTTTACAATATATATTTTGCTCTTCGAATATTGTTGGATCAATCATATTTTTTTGTCTGCGTGTATCCACGTCTATCACCAAGGCCGAGTTTTCCCGACGGTTTTTTGTCGAAAAAGCAAGGATGTATACATTGTACTTGTGGTGATACAAAGTTGGAAATGCTTCTACTACCAACGGCCTTTGTCTTTATAAGAGTTGAGACCAGAGCCAGTATGCCAGAATTTGCAAAAGTAGAATTGCCAACTAGAAATTTATGTATTTTAGTGGCGCCCATGGTGGCGTCTAATGTTCATTTATGTTTTCCAAAGAAATGCGACAGAAACTTTGTCATTCTGAAAGAAACCGCCGAAACCTAGTTAGCCTCAATGTAATTACCCTAATACCTCGATTTGCGTAAATGATTGGTGCCGACGAACTTTAACGCAATGCAAAGCAACTCAAATCGAAACACATGTTTTGTGTGAAGAATTTTTTAATTGGTTCAAAAAAAAAAAAAATTAAATCTATGTGCTTCCTATGAAAATATTTCTTCGTAAACACATCTTGCGAATAATTTACAGCAGTATAATTCTCTGAGGAAAACTTTTTTTAATTATTTTTTGTTTTTTTTTTTTTTTTTGTGTTGGCGCAGCGATTTTCATTTAGGTCGTTGTCCACAAATATATCAATTGTTTTGGTTTTTTGTTACATAGCTTCTGATATTTGTGTGATGTGATGACCTTTTTTGGCGGTAAAATTATGAAACGCAAGTGATTCTTCCTCTAATAAATAATTATTTCCTCGTGCGACGTTAAGAACTCATGAACGTCTTCTTCACTAGATTCAAAGCCACATATGGATATTATTTTTTATAACGCAAATCGAATCAGTAACTCAAATCGAAACAAAATCTATTATTTTTTTGTTAACGCAAATCGAAACAACGCAAATCGAGGTATTAGTGTACAGCGCTGCCGACCAAGAAGAGGGCACACAAAATTCTGAATATTTGCAATTTTTGCCAGTGTGTTAGTAAGGTTGTATGCACGCATGCTGCACATCAAAACATTTGCTCTCTTTTGTGTTCTCTTTCGTTGCGTTCGAGTCGTGCGCGTGTGAATTGCCGAAAAACTTCGTAACTTTAACAATACCAAAGAACGGCATTGGTGTACAGTACTCATTTATTGTGCCTAGTTAATGGCGCCCAATATAAGACCCCAGCACATGTGTTGGAGTAAAGTAGCTACAGACGTTTTTATATCTTAACCAAGAAAAATAATAAAACTCATGAGGATTTGTGGCGAAATCCGAACCTACCATCTTCTCTGTCTTTTCTGAAAGGAATTTTTTTTACGAAAATATCTTACCAAATTTTATGGCTATATTTCATTTAAAACATACTTGGCGCCCAATTTAGGGCTCGCGTTGAGCGCGAAACTTAAAGTAAAGAAGAAATTAGAGGAGCGGCTGATTTGTTTTTCAATTACTTTACTACCTTAATATAATGCGTGGATTTTATTTGCGAAACAAATGGCGCCCAATGTAGGGCATGAAAGGATATTTTGTACAACAACAGAATACCAAATATAAATCTTTGAAAAATGCGTTTCGTGATTTTATGTTAAGATTTTTGTTGCGAAATGTTAGACCTTGAAATAGACATTAGCTAGGGGACAATTGGCGACCAACGCATAACTCAAGGTATACTAATTGAAAAACAATTGTTAACAAATAATTGGTTAATGTTTTTAGGATTTCAAAGCTTTTTATTAAATATTATGCATGGTTTTGTTATGAAATAAATGGCGCCCGATTTGGGGCTAAATTGGAGTTTTAAGTTAATAAGGAATGGGGACAGCATTTGATTCGAGAAGTTGACTATTTTTCACCATTAATAAATATTCGAAGGGAAGACTAATGGCATCCTATGTATGGCTCGATGTGGCAAATTCCGTTATCTCCGCAAAACCGCATTCAGTTATTTAAGACTGAAGATTTCATTTTTGAAACAAAAACACTGTTGCAATTTCCCTTGATTTCCCAATGGCCTATCTACCAGACATACTACACACACACAAATCACCAGCCAGCCACATGTTTCCCATGACCAAACAAAAAATAAATATTTAAAATGTCAAATTTCATGATGGAAACTGTCTTTCAAAATTCAGATTTTTTCTTCTTGTATGCTTTTTGTGATAAGTTTGGTAAATTTGTTTTTTTTTTCTCATTGCTGCTTTCAGAGTCCATCATATTAAACAATTTTTCCTTTTGTGACATTTAACAAAACTCTTGTTAATATCTCACGATTTGTCTTGCCATTCATTTAATAATAATAAAAAACAGAAACGCCACATTCAGTCAGTCAGTCATATTGAAAGACATTTCTTTTTCAAAATAAAAATTTGAATTGCCTAGCCAAAACAAAAAGAAGACAACTGGACAATATATCAAAATGAAAAAAAGGAAGAAAATATTGTTGCTGACCAGATGCTGGTAGGGAAATTATTTAAAATCTGTCATTTTTGATTTTGTGGATTGCTTGTCATTTGAATGGCTAGGAATAATGTAGAATTTAGAGGATAATGGAGGGTATTTGAAGAATTCATATTGTGGGTACTTTGAATCTATGAAAATAACTACGAGTGTGCATTGCAAGGATTCAAATGTCATAAAAGAAAACCAATATCCATAACAGCTTTGCAAGTTTTTCTTGTACGGGAAAAAGCTGGGTGTTGGGGACTGCAAGGTTCCAGAAGCCCCGAAGGCATCCCGTTTGAATGTACATTTGATTCCCGTAATTTCAAGTTCATTCATGTGTTCACCTATCATGTTGGCGCCCAAAATGAGGACAGGCACATGCCAACCAGTATATACAAAATTCCAGAATTTGTCTTTATGAGAATAAAGGCTGAAAAGAGCAAATCCAAATCCGAAATTTTGGCCTTCCTAAAAGGAAATTAGCAATTTTTAAAAAAATTATATTTGAGGTTTGGATTATTTGGCAATGACAACCCAGTATTTCATCATTATTAGAACTGAAACATGTATTATCGCTTTCGAAACCAATTTAAAGAATGTTATATTGGTTTGTTCTGTTTGAAATTCTTCAATAATGACTCATATTTATTTGCATATATCATTTAAATTGTCACATTGACAAACCACCTTATCAATCAAACAATCCTTTTTGCAAAAATATTATCGAAAGCCTTGGAATGTGTCTTCATTTCAATTGTGGCGCCATAGGATGACATATTGACTGTAATAAAAATTCCCAATAATGTGGGTTAAATGTATTCCAAGCGTTATCTTGGGAATAAAAATGTTTAATAAAAAATTATGCCAAAATTGATGGACAGTAAAACATTCGACAAACAAGCAGTGGCGGCTGTCACTATCAAATCAGGAGGATGTCTCACGACAAAGCCATAACATACTTATAGGGCGTATTTCTTTGCAATTTTTTAGGATTCACTGTAAATTGTTCATTTACACCCAAAGGCATTGACAATTTGTGCACGTGTTTTACATTTTCAATGGGCAAATAACTCCACCTTCACAGAAAAAATCATCAAATTTCGATAAGGCAAAAAAAACAATACAAATTATTCAATAACTTAAAAATATTTTTCAACAAAAATAAATACTTGAGATAAGAGCCGTCAGCGACCCAAAACACCATAGCAAATTGTCAATTAATGTGAAGCCACACCTAATACAAAAGACATTTGCAAAAGAGTCGGGTCGAGTATGCCGACTAATGATTGTGTTAATAGTATTCCATACAAAAAAACATATGAAGTATTAGCTATAAAATGATTTCGGGTTCGAATAGAAAAGATAACACGTATTCGCTTAAATTACGCAAAAAAAAAAAAATACCTGACAAAACACAACGCACAAAAATAAACAAATTCAAGGGCAAGGACAAACATTTGGTAAAGCAAAATGCTTTAAAAGACCTCCTCCACCCTCTACAAGAGGCAATTGATCTATTGTTTGTTTTTTATTGTTCGTTTTACTATTGATTGTCTCAAGTACCTGTATACGTAATGTTAATTGATATTAGATCCCCATTAAAATAATAATAATAGATTGAGAAAACAAAACAAAACATGCTCGACACCACACTAAGAAAAATAGTAAATATATTCGTTTCATAGGTAAATAACAACATGGTGTTTATGTGACAGACATTAAATAATGAATTTATAATTAAAAGTTAATTGAATAATAATTTAAAATTTATTATAATAGTGGAAGTATAGCCAGTTGAGAAGAAGCCGCCACTGCATACTTACGTTAGAATCGAAGGGTTTTTTTATACTCAACATATTCTGAAATGTTTCTTGCACCAAATTTAAATAATGAATTTATAATTAAAACTCAATTGAATAATAATATAAGATTTATAAGAGGGGAATGGTAACCAGTTGGGAAGATATCCCAACATCACACCTTTGTTAGAATCGAAGGGTTTTTATACACAACTAATTTTCAATTGTTTCTTGAGCCTTAAATTTTTACACCAAATTTCAAAATGAGATACCGAAAAATCTATGATTATAAAAAGGGAAGGATAGCCAGTTCGGAATGAGCCCTAACAGCATACATATATTAGAATCGAATACATAACGCTTTCTAAAATGATTCTTGAGCTTAATCCCTTTACATTGCCTTGTAAAAATGCAGTATACCAGCATTTGCTCCTTTGACCTACGTTGGGCGCCATAAAAATGCGTATGTGTATTTATGGGCCTAACATCTATGCTGTAGGCCTTACCTTTAGAACTATTTCATATTATTAAATTGAGATATGGAAAACCTTATGATTATGAGAAGGGAAGGAGACCCAAGGGCGTACATATGTTACAATCGACTAACATATGTAATATTTGAGGCTTTTCTTCAAATATTAAAAATATCGTTTTTTAATACTCGCAGCATTTGCTGTTTGTACCCACGTTGGGCGCCATAACGTCTATGTAGCAACACACTATTTCGTATTAAAAAAAAAAACGTAGAGAAACGGTCTTCATTCTTGAAAACTTCTCATAAACATAGGCTCCAAAAAGTCAAACAACTATTGTATAAATAAAACCGGTGCATCCTAAAAATTTTTCATATGAATACATTCCCACAGGGACTAGGAAGACTTCTCTCATGCACCCTGCTTCATATTATGTCAATGGCATGGCACCTCCTTTTTAAAGCCGAGTCCGAATGAAATGATTGAAAAAAATAAGGAAATGTTAGCCAACATTACGCTCAGGGGCTTTTTATCACAGCTGAAAATGTGATGTTGCCTGGCTTGGGGATCGAATTCGGTCAGCCGTGCATGCTTACTATGGTACCTCAGGTTTCCAATTAATATTTGTTTGTTTTTCAAACATGTGTGGTCGAACTGGCTGTTGGATGCCATTCCAGAATATCAAAAAGTGCGGCTCGGATCTTTTTGTCTGCATTTTACTAGGTGTAAGGTGGATATGGGTGCCTCCGTGGTGCAATGGTATGCACACCCGCCTTGCACACATAAGGTCGTGGGTTCGATTCCCCGGCCAAGCAACATCAAAACACTTTTCAACGGTGGCAAAATACCCCTCAGTAATGTTGGCGACATTTCCTGAGTATTTCAGCCATGTAAAACTTCTCTACAAAAGTGGTGTCTTAGACACGCCGTTCGGACTCGGCGATAAACTGTAGGTCCCATATCATTGAGCTAATATGAATCGGGGTGCACTCTTTGATATGAGAGAAGTCTCCCTTGTCCCTATGGGATGTTGTGGAACAATTATATATATATATATAAGGTGGATATGAAAACGATTGTTTCGAGCTGGCTGTGAATTTATATAACCATAAAAATTAATTACCTATTGTTCTGTTCTGCAAAAGAAAATTGTTTGGTCCTGCATTGGGCGCTATAAAGATGATGTTTATTAACGAATTTTTTGAAGTCTTTGGAAAATGAAGCCACAATGATAAACAAATGTGAGTTAAACAGGACGCAGCGGGAAAGAGGATGGACCCAGCCCTCAGAAACAGGTAGCGTCTCGGAGTTCCTTAGCAACAACACAATTACAACTGTAGTGGAAATCTCAAGGTCCACAAGATGATAGAAGGAAAGACCGAAAGCATTGCAGGACTCAAAATAAAAAAAACTTATGATTGGGGCACAACGACGCAGTTTCTAATGGAACCAGGCAACCAACGCAAATAAGCTAGACTCCTAAAGCGTGTATACACACGCTCTAGCTTATTAGAAGCCCTGAAGAGGATCCATTCTTCTGAAAGGCAGAACACTGGGAAGATAACGAAGAAGAAAAAAAAAAGCTTCTTGCAAAACGCTTCAAGAACCCCGAAACAGAAAAAAGGTGCACCCAACCGCGGAATCAATTGCAGAGCCTGAGGATGCTGAGAAGGAATCCTGGCCTTACATCAAAAGCTACGGCGGGTATCTAATGTCCACCCACGGAACCGATTGCATAACCTAGGGATTTTGAAAAGACAACCGGGAATCTGAAGGGGATCGGAAGACCTGCTGCTCACCCATTAAATCGATTGGGGAGCCAATGGATTTTGGGAAGGAATGCTGAATGGCTAGAGACTAGATGGCTAGAGACTGCAAGGAGCCGTCCCCTTACGCCAAAGTAGCTAAGGAACACACTACCGAATGAGCGTTGATATACAGTGATCAACTGTAGGACAGGTTTCGGCAAACAACATCTTGAATCAGATAGTGATGGCTTTGGTCATCTACTGCAGGAATGAAATCGATTTAATTAGTTCAGATGAAACGTGATGTGGCTCAACTTCACCTTACTTAGTAGTCGGTGTTCGCTAGAGGTTGGGATAACAAGTTCGATACGCCTCACAGTATCGACTACATAGTCTAAGGATTTTCAAATGAAATCTCGGAATCTACAAAAGTCAAAGATTGCCGCCGATAATTGCAAGAACCTTTCATCTTACGCCATGGTAGCCAAGAAACACTACATATTGAGCATAGCTATGCAGAGGAGGACATAGAGCCTTCGTCAAGACAGACGGAAATGAGTAAAGATGAGCATATCTGGCGAATTGATGGCAGGACCTCAGAATTTGCAGAACTACCACTATCTAATGCCCACCCACGGAATCACCAGCAGAGCCTAGAGATTTTGAAATGAAATCCCGGAATCGAAAGTGGATCAGGTCTACTGAACCGCAAAGTACTGTTTGCAGAGCCTGGGCCCTACAGAAGCAGAATACTACGAAGCGGTGAAAGAAGGAAAAGTTTTCCAACATACAACTCCGACCCGCAGAAACGACTGCAAAACCTAAGTATTTTGTAAAGAGATCTGGAAAGCACTGATTGTAGAGTCTGGACCCTACAGAAGCAGAATACTACGAAGCGCTGAAAGAAGGAAAAGTTTTCCAACATATAACGCCCACCCGCCGAAACGACTGCAGAACCTAAGGATTTTGTGAAGAATTTGGGAATCTGACGCGCTGCGAAGATCACGAATAACAAAGGCTTCTCGTGTTATGGCGCTTTCACAGACCGCGTCGGATTTGATTGCACAGCCTGGAAGCTTCAAGAGCAGAATACTGCAAATTTGCCAAAGGAAACAGCGTTCCGCCATCTGCTGTTCACCCATTAAATCGATTGGGGAGCCAATGGATTCTGAGAAGTAATGCTGCCCTTACGCCAAAGTAGCTAAGGAACACTACAGAATGAGCGTTGCTATAAAGTGATCAACTGTAGGACAGGTTTCGGCAAACAACATCTTGGATCAGATAGTGATGGCTTTGGTCATCTACTGCAGGAATTATATCGATTTACTTAGTTCAGAGGAAACGTGATGAGGCTCAACTTCACTTGACTTAATGGATCATGACTTAATCATCAGTATTCGTTAGAGGTTCGAGAAAACGATACGAAACCAAAATAATATCATGCAGATTAAAGAATGGGATGTCTTTCACAAGAAAGAAGCAGGAGGATGGCACTGTCCGCAGGGTTGGTCTAACGATGGCCTACAGATGGCAAAAAGGACATGCTTTTTAAGTTTTAAATGCGGTTTTCTTTAAAGGTAGGCAAGAATGGATCAGCATGGACGAGGAAGCCAAAAAAGACATGTACGAAAGACATGAAAAGCAGAATACTTCGAAGAAGAAGCTTTTCGACTTATAATGCTTCAGGTAAACCGAAAAAGTGGAAAGGCGAGGTTATACCTCGAAGCAACATAAGAGTAAAGAAGGTGGCCGAAGATGAGGTTGGAGAAAACGATACGAAACCAAAAAAATACAATGGAGATTAAAGAATGGGATGTTTTCACAAGGAAGAAGCAAGAGGATGGTACTGTCCGCAGGGTTGGTCGTAACGATGACCCACAGATGGCAAAAAGGACATGCTTTACTAAGTTTCAATGCGGTTCTATTTAAAGGTTGGCAAGAATGGATCGGCATGGACGAGGAAGCCAAAAAAGACATGTACGTTGTTATATCTCGAAGCAGCGTAAGAGTAAAGAAGGTAGCCGAAGTGGTATAAGCGACTCCAAAGAAGACCGTTTACTGGGGGACCGATGATCGAGGTCACCAAAATAAAAAACTCTGGTAAGAGAAATAAATACAGACTTGGCCGAAGCCCCGTGTTCTTAGTGGTTGCAGTTACAGCTCACAAGTAACATGCGTAGCATGTCGTGCCTATTTGAAATCTCAATTGTCAATGAAAGGAGAGGCTCTTAATCACGGTTGCCACAGTTGGTAGAATATTACCAAATTTGGTAACTTTTTATAGGGTTGGTAACTTGGTAACTTCGTTTTTGGTTTGGTAACTTTTTTAAGGTTTGATTGAACAAACTATAAATTCTCTGTTCCAGAACCTGCAAGAAGCTACTATTTTTTACTACGATAACATTTTTATACCCTACACCACTATGTGGGGAGGGTATTATAAGTTGGTTTTGCCCAAAATGTTTGTAACGCATCGAAATAATGGTCGTAGACCCATACTTGTATATACCAAAATGAATGTCTTGACGAGCTGAGTCGATCTGGCTATGTGTGTCCGTCCGTCAGTCCGTCCGTCCGTCCGTCTGTACGTCTGTCCATCTAAACCTTGTAATCACGCTACAGGTCGCAATTTTGATCGGATCGTCACGAAATTTTGGATGTTGATGGAGGTCCCGGAGGGGAAGAAGCCTATTGATTTTGGTGATGGTCGGATAATATTTAGGGGTCGAAAAGGGCAAAAAACTTAGGTGGATAAAAAGACAACGTTTTTTTCCAAAGCGAATATCTCAGCTTCTATATGGGGTATACCAAAAGCAAAACCTGACAATGAAAGCAGAAGATATCACCTTTCGAATGATGTAAAGTAGGTGCTCGTAGGTGATCAAACAACGAAGATATCACATTAGTAGTAAATAAAACCCCAATTTTAATTTTTGCGATTTTAATTATATTGACGAATATCACAGCTTTGGTTGAAAATTTTCCAAAAGCAAAGCCAGACTATGAAAGTAGAAGATCCCGTCTTTACAATTATGCAAACTAGGTCGGCGAAAGTAACCAAATAACGGAGATATCGCAATAGTCGGTAATACATCCCATTTTTCTATTTTTTGGAAATCACGCTACAGGTCGCAATTTTGATCGGATCGTCACGAAAATTTGAGGGTTAATGGGGGTCCTACAGATGAAGAAGCCTATTGATTTTAGTGATGGTCGAATAATATTTAGGGGTCGGAATGGGCAAACACTTATTTGGAGAAAAGACAACATTTTATTTCAAAGCCAATATCTCTGTTTCTTTAAGAGGTATATCAAAGGCAAAACCTGGCCAGGAAAGTAGAAAATATTACCTTTACAACGATGTAAAGTAGGTTGTCGTAGGTGGTCAAATAGCAGAGATATGGCAATAGTCGATAATGCATCCCATTTTCCGATTTTTTTGTAATCACGCTACACGTCGCAATTTTAATCGGATCGTCACGAAATTTTGGGGGTTGATGGGGGTCCCAAAGGGAAAGAAGCCTATTGATTTTGATGATGGTCGGATAATATTCTGGGGTCGGAATGGGCAAAAACTCATTTGGTCACGAAAGTTTGGTTGCTTATGGGGGTCCCAGAGAGAAAGAGGCATATTATTTTTGGTGGTAGTCGGATTATATTCCCTAAAAGAAATGTTTACCAGTGAAAACCTTATGCACAGGGGTAGTGGTGTAGGGTATCACATGGTCGGCCCCGTCCCGACTATAGCCTTTGCTCACTTGTTTTCCTTTATGTTATCGACAAAAATAGTAAAAATTAGTAGATTCTTGCAGCACTGGAACATACCATTAGTTTTCAAAATTTAATAGGGTCTACTCATGAAATTTGAAACATAGAAATCTGCTTAATAAAATACTTCTTTTCATCGTAAAGGTGTAATAACCATGACCTTCGACAGTTCTGTATGCTTTATATTTGCATTTTGATTCAAATTTGTTCTATTTTAGAAGATTTTCAAAATGTATACAACAAAAATGTATTTATGTTTTTCCTGAGAACATTTTTAGAACGACATCATTATTCAACATTTTTTTTGACATTAAATTTTCAATAACAACAATGTTTGGTGTATTCCAGAACTGCATAAATCTACTAATTATACCCTCAGCCTTTAGGCTATGAAGGGTATATACACTTTCATACGGGCAAAATGTGCCTCATCGAAATAACTGTTTTAGACCCCAAGTATGTTTGGACGAAATGTGTTTCAGACAATTTGGAGTCGATTGAGTAATGTCCGTCCGTCTGTCTGTCTGTCTGGCTGGCTGGAGCGCACGATAACTCTCGAAGGGATGAACCGATTCGGTTCAAATTTTGGCTTTCGTAATATTTTGTCCAAACTTAGTTTAAGTTCGAAGATGAGCTATATCGGTCCACTCCTTCCGGTACCTCCCCCACAAAAGTTCGAAAATGTTCGGAAAATTTATACGCACGATAACTCTTGAAGGGTGTAACCGATTTGGTCCATACTTTGCCCATCGTGGAGCGTGTACCAGACTTACATCAGGTTTTAATATGGACTCAATCGGTCCACTCCGTCGGGTACCTCCCACACAAAATTTTGGAAAAGTTCAGTTTAGGAACATCTCTCGAATCGCTTTGATTTTTGCTTTAGCAACTTGTATTCACTGCCCTCCATACGACGGTATAAGTTTCATCAGGGCAAGTCCATACTTCCTGAGAAAATAGCCTGAAAGTTGCAAAAAAAAACCCCTATGACACCGTGTGAGGAGGTTGGAGGGCAAAATAACTCTCGAACAGGTCTGCCGATTCGGTCCAAAGTTTGGCCTTAGTAATATTTTGTCCAAACATAGTTTAAGTTCGAAGATAAGCCATATCGGTCCACTCCTTCAGGTACCTCCCCCACAAAAGTTCAAAAATGTTCGGAAAATTGTGCGTACGATAACTCTTTAAGAGAGTGGCCGAATTGGTCCATACTTTACACATCCTAATATATCTACCAGATATAGATCAGGTTCAAATATGGACTATATTTGTCCACTCCATCCGGTACCTCCCACTCAAAATTTCGGATACATGTTCACTTTAAGACCTGCTTTCAAATCACTTTGATTTTTGTTGAAGCAACTTGCATTGCTGCCTCAATTGCGATGGTAAAAGTTGTTTCAGGGGCAAGTTCATACTTCTTGAGCAAACATCCCTGAAGTTCTAAAAAAACCCTATGGTACCATATGTAGTGGCTGGAGATCCATTTTTTTTAGTATCTCCTCCGCAAAACTTTTGATATTAAATCCTAATCAACATTTTTGTTAGTTCAAACGCCCAAAATTTTTAAAACTCCCTAAATACATGCGTTTTTTGGAAGAAAATTGTTTCAATATACACAGGCTGAGGGTATATCTCTGTCGGCAAAGCCGACTGATACTTTTTTACTTGTTTTTACTATTTTTCCGATAACACAAAGGAAAACCTGTTATCGTAGTAAAAATTTGTAGATTCTTGCAGGTTCTGGAACAGAGCAGTTGTTTTTGTAAATTTGTTAGTTGTTGTAATTCATGCATTTACCTTATATAAATATGCCTTGATCTAGAATATAAACATTTTACAGGGTTTCCGATGCATAGTTCGATGTGTAACAAACGAAATGGCAAATTTGATTCGTTGGTAACTTTTTGGTAACATTTTCGGAAAATTTTGGTAGACAATTTTTTTACCCGGTGGCAACCGTGCTCTTAATCAGTGTTAATCACCACTGGGCTCGCGAGCCGTGTCTGTGTGAACACACACAATCTCAATTGTGGTGACTTAGAACGTTACTCTCACCACCGATCATCTTCTTTGTTTTAGCAATGAATTAACGCACACGATAGAGGGATAGATAATCTCGTGTGTGTGCCCAACACAAACGAAGATGTTGCATTTGTAGTTGTTGGTGAACACTGCTCTTAATACACATTAAAGTGAAATTAATAAAATCCTATATCCGTTATAATGCAATGGTCAAATCATAAATTATCATCCAAACAGAAAATGGTAATCATTGAAATGGGCGTTAGGAAATAAGTCCCCAATGAAATAACTCCCCAAACTGAAAATGAAATAAGTCCCCAAAATTTTATACACAAAACAACAACAACTATAATTTAAATTTTTGGGGATTTATTTCATTTTTCTGGGGATTTATTTCATACAAAATTTTGGGGACTTATTTCATTATGAAATAACTTCCCAAATTTAGAAATGAAATAAATCCCCAAAAATTAATTTGGGGACTTATTTCATTTTTCTAAAATTGCAAATTATATCCCACTGGACTTACCACGCAGTCGTTGTGCTTTCTCATGTAGTTATTGCTTATCAAGTAGTTTTTTGAAGAGCGTCTACTGATTAGTATGGAAGTCGAAATTATTGCCGCTGAGAAAAAAGTTCGAAGGTATTATATATTCCAAAAATGATTTACACACAACACCTGCATTTGCAGCATAAAAGGTTGCAAATCAAGAGTGAATGTGGAAGATGGAAAGTTTGTTTAACAAAAAAATATGGAGCTTAATCATTAGAATGAAAAAGGAGTATATATAACTAAAAGCATAGGGAAATATGATTGTGAAAGTAAATCGTTTTCGATGAATTGTAGTACGAGTAGTTGTTTGTGGGAAAAAGGACGTGTCTTGGTATCAAGTTAAAAATTCGCGAGAACCAAGACACATCCTTTTTCCCACAAACAACTACTCGTACTACCATTCATCGTATTTGATCGTAAATTATTTTGTTGTGAAAATAGGTTGATATTTTCACAACAAAATAATTTACATTAAAATTCTTAATATTTGAAAGCATTGAATATGTATTAAATCGTTTTCGATGAATGGTAGTACGAGTAGTTGTTTGTGGGAAAAAGGACGTGTCTTGGTATCAAGTTAAAAATTCGCGCGAATTTTTAACTTGAAACCAAGACACGTCCTTTTTCCCACAAACAACTACTCGTACTACCATTCATCGCATTTGATCGTAAATTGTTTTGTTGTGAAAATAGGTTGATATTTTGGTATGAAACCAAAATTCGCGCGAATTTTTGTTTCATACCAAAATATCAACCTATTTTCACAACAAAACAATTTACATTCAAATTCTTAATATTTCAAAGCATTGAACATTTATCTTTATTAAAAAAATATTCCTATGAAAGACAGTGAAATAGATAAGTCAACAGAGTTATTGGAAAACGGTAAGATAACGGTGAAAATCTTTTTAACTTGGATAATATATGAGAGAAACGGCATTTGTACAAATGTGGTACCAAAAGTAAATATTTTCCAAGAGGAAATTCGAAAAGTTTGTTTTTCAGGGAAAATAAAATCTTTGAAAAATAACTCAATTGCAGAACAAAATAACGCCTTCAAGTGGCCTTGTTGCCTAGAAAATTTGTATCTAAATTGATGTTGTATAACTGTATATGTTATCAATTACTATTTTTGCTGCATACGAACAAAAAAACATAACAATCCATGAAATTTTATGGGGAATTATTTCATTTTTAAAATTGGTGACTTGTTTCATAATGAAATAAGTCCCCAAATTTGGGGAGTTATTTCATTTTACTTTGGGGAGTTATTTCACTTCGTTGGGGAGTTATTTCATTTAAATTTTTGGGGACTTATTTCATTATGAAATAACGCCCCAAATTTGGGGACTTATTTCATTTTCAGTTTGGGGACTTATTTCATTGGGGACTTATTTCGTAACGCCATTGAAATGCTCACTTTCTATTCAAATTGTTCACAATGACTTCCTACATTAAAATTGACACACAAGAAAAAAACGCTCCAATATAAACAGCAATAAACTTGAAATCACTACCATTTTGGGGAATATAATTGCATTTAATTTGGAGCATTATTTGCAACTCATATCACATACCATACAGCACGCTCACACACATAAAGCCGAATCATAAAGCAGAGAACAATTGTAAAACCAAACAGCACTTGAGTACATGTGACAACCGCACCACTATACACACTTTTTTGTGACAATTTCCCACCAACATAAATAAATGACAGTCAAAACACACAACTAATTTATATGCGTCGATTTTTTATATTGTCAAATTGTAAGGCGTTTAGCATGAAATCTACTTAAAAATGGAGTATTGAGAAGTTGTTATGGTTGTATATGGTGGTGGTGAATCAATGGAGTACCATGACACATTACCTACCATCCATCCACACTATATTTTCGATTACTGTTTTTTTTATCGTTGGTTTCAATTTCAATTCAAGTCAATCGTTTTTCTTTCGTTGGACAACTTGTCTGATGGGTGTTTATTAAAACAAAAACAAAATAAATACGAAAATTTATGCAAATATATGAATGATTTTTTTTCTTTGGGCCTGAATCAAGCCTAAAATAACTGAATTTGGTGTTTATATTGTGATTTGTTGTTGTTTGCATTGAGATTTTAAAGGTGCGTGCGTGCGCACCTTGACAAACGTCAAATGTTTATATACATAATGTCAAAGAGATAAGACAACAATATATTTATTGTAGAGTCGAGGTGTATTTGCTATATGAGCAATTTGCATACAAAAACAAAAGAACGGAGAGAGGAAAATATTTCCACCAGGGAGTTTAAAGGATTGCCTATCCATACACATCAATTTGATAAATATTCTGATTTCAATACTTTGACTTTACCATGAAATGGGTGACATTATTCCAAATGTAGGTTTTTTTTTCTTTTCTTGGCCAACATACCTTGTGCAATATAGTACTCCATTATCCATTTTGATTGCAAATCCTTAACACAATTCACCCAAAGAATTTATTAAACATTTCTTGTTTCATCGAATAACAATTTTGTACGAAGAACGTGTGTTCTTTAAAACCACTAACTTCAAACTAAAAAAGTGGTCGTCTTTTGGTGTTTTCCATCTCCTAAAAAATGCAGTCTGGTATTGTTTATTTTATGCACAAGCCGCCAACAAGACAAGAACAAATTTTTGGTTACAAATTGGTTTGGAAAAAACGAATACATCACCCTCACCCTCGGTCTATGGGAATCAAATGAACAACAATATGTATCTTTTCATAAAACACTTTCAATTTTCCAAAATGTTACAAATTTGACCAAAAAACAAAACACATTTATTTTTGGGGTGGCTATCATCAAAATGCTGCTGCCATGCAGTTGTTACACACGGATGTTTATATGAATCACACAATAATGTGAGGGAGGGAAAAGAGGATTTTCTTTTCATTTATAAACAAAATCATCATATTTTATCTTATTTAAGAATTATGATTACAAATTTATTTTCCCATCTCCAAATTTGTAATTGTTTAGATTTATTCTTCTTTTTGGGCTTGTCTATCGAATCGGAATTGGGTTACAATTTGTGGGGATATAAAAAATCTGTTTGGTCGATTCGTTGATTGGCTGGCAGATCATTGTTGACCGGTCATGTGTGTAATTCAAATAATCAAATCGCACACCATAAACACCAGAATTTAATTAATTTGTTTATTTCTACAAAAGTCCAGAGGATTAAAATTGAAAAGTTACATTCTGTTGATGTATGGAGTGGTGGACTGGACTCGCTCGCCCGCTCGCTACCAATTTAAAAGAAAAGTCTTTATAACAAGGAGGGGAAGTGTTGGAAATAAAAAAGTAATAAAATTGTCCATATTATCCCAATGCTATTGAAATCTTTTTGGAATTTAGAAACCAAAACCAGCCTTATGAAGGCTTTTAAAGAAATTTCTACATTTTCGTGATAGACTACTTACGTCTGCAATATTTGCAGGAAGAGTCGACAAAATTCATCTGAATTACGATATCGACTGAAGATTCAAAAGCCCTTTAACGTTCGTTAATAACTAATGTTGTTCTTGATGTTTGAAAAGATACCGAAAACGTTTGATATAAAAATGCTTCATTCACTGAGATGAACACTCTTCATAGTTCAAATAGTGACAGTCGAACTAGTTCCATATCTTAGATAAATTGTAGCTGTTATTTTAAAATAGCTATTTCGCAAATTTTACTCATTTATTTACTTCCTTAGTTCATTCATTAAAATGTTCTACTTTTAAGTAAATGTTATGGGATTGTATTTCGTTAAAACGTTTCGGTAACATTTTGTTTTATTTTTATACCCTCAGCATTTATGCTAACGAGGGTATTTACACTTTCATACGGGCAAAATGTGCCTCATCGAAATAATGGTTTTAGACCCCAAGTATGTTTGGACGAAATGTGCTTCAGACAATTTGGAGTCGATTGAGCAATGTCCGTCCGTCTGTCTGTCTGGCTGGCTGGAGCGCACGATAACTCTCGAACGGATCAATCGATTCGATCCAAAATTTGGCTTTCGTAATATTTTGTCCAAACTTAGTTTAAGTACGAAGATGGTCCATATCGGTCCACTCCTTCCGGTACCTCCCCCACAAAAGTTCGAAAATGTTCGGAAAATTTGTACGTACGATAACTCTTGAAGGGAGTAACCGATTTGGTCCATACTTTGCAAATCGTGAAATGTCTACCAGACTTAGATGAGTTTCCAATATGGACTCAATCGGTCTACTCCTTCGGGTACCTCCCACACAAAATTTGGGATAAGTTAAGTTTAAGTTTTAAGATTTTTGTTTTAGCAACTTGTGTTCACTGCCCTCCATACGACGCTACAATGATACTTGTGGACAAGTCCATACTTCCTGAGAAAATAGCCTGAAAGTTGCAAAAAACCCCTATGACACCGTGTGAGGTGGCCTTAGTAATATTTTGTCCAAACATAGTTTAAGTTCGAAGATAAGCCATATCGGTCCACTCCTTCAGGTACCTCCCCCACAAAAGTTCAAAAATGTTCGGAAAAATTGTTCGTACGGTAACTCTTGAAGGGAGTAGCCGAAGTGGTCCATACTTTACACATCCTAATATATCTACCAGGTATAGATCAGGTTCAAATATGGACTATATTTGTCCACTCCAGCCGGTACCTCCCACACAAAATTTCGGATAAGTTCACTTTAAGACCTGCTATCGAATCACTTTGATTTTTGTTGAAGCAACTTGCATTAGCTGCCTCAATTACGATGGTAAACTTTTTTTCAGGGGCAAGTCCATACTTCTTGAGCACACAGCCCGAAGGGTGTAAAAACCCACTACTGCACCATATGTAGTGGCTGGAGATCCACTTCCATAATGGTCAATGTAGATCCATTCCTTTATGTATCTCCTCCGCAAAACTTTGGATCTTTAATCCTTATCAACATTGGTGTCGGTTAATAAATCCAAAATTTTTAAAACCCCCTAAATACATACGTTTTTTGGGAAAATTTTCTTCAATATACACATGCTGAGGGTATATCTCTGTCAGCAAAGCTGACCGATACTTTTTTACTTGTTGTCATAGTTTTCAGTGAATTTATTCGCAAGTGAGCTGGACTCAAGTGAACTAAATAGTTCGTTTTCTATTTCATTTATTTTCCGTTTCCCTAAAACTAAGTACAACATTTGTCACTAAGTCAGCTCTTTTTCGTAAAATGAATTAGCTAATATTGTGTTGGCATTTATTTATTGTTTTCATTGAAGAGAATATCCGATTCATTTTCCCCGCTTTGTTCAGTTCATTAAACATTTACTTCTTTCTATCACTTCCGCACATCAATCGTTTGCCGTTCCAGTAAGACTAAGTCACACGTCTCTCTCAAGTTCATATCTCTACCGTTTCTGTAAAGCTTATAAGGTATTTTAATTCATTAAGTCTTAATGATCAATACAATAAAACTGAACTCAAATGGCGAGCAATGATACAAAAATGCTATACATAAACGTTAAACATAAGGATTTATTTAATTAAAATGTGATATAAGATTTACTGAATGAAAGGGCAAACGAGAATGAACTAGTTTATTAAAAAAAAAAAAACTTAAAAATCTTTATGTTCATTTTTGATCATTTTTGCCGTATGGTTCGTCATTTAAGTTCAGTTCTTAATGTTTCGGTGAACTAGTCCATTCTCTTATTTCAATCATATCCTCGTTCGAGTAGTTTAGATAATCGTGAATTCGTTTAACGAATATTCAATATTCAAAAATTGACTAAGTCGAATTTCTCTGTAACACAGCAATTGGGAACGAAGTTCGACGGTATATGTTCCAAATTGGGTTAGAAGATTTTCACAAAGTTGCGAAATTTAGTTTTGTTTTGAAAATTTCTCCTAGTTGGCTATAGAGGGCGTAAATACTGTGCTATATTTTGCTGCGCCATCTATACCTCAAAGCGTAACTCCTTTTTTGAAAGAGATGAGTTCTATTTGGGTCAAAGTTCGAAGTTTGTCCTTAATAATGTGAAATGTATTGTAACACTATTTCTACCACAAAGTCGAACCTTAAAAAATTATGATGTAAATTTAAAAGGTTTACATCTTCAGAGGTTAAAAGTGGATATATTTAGTCCATAAATTGAAAACTATTGGTGTTTTTTGTTTCTAGGTCTCGTAGAAGGCCAATGTCTATGTGGTATATCTTGCTACGCCATCTACACCTCAAAGTGGAGCTTCTTTTTGAAGAAGATGAGTGACCAAAGGGTTTCTTACATATTGTATACTTTATTTATAAGGTGTGAAGCGAGGCGTGCTGTTTTGGAAAATTCGAACCAGAATAACACGAAAATCTCGAATAAAAAATATTGTAACACTATCTATACCTCAAGGTTGAAACTTTTTGAAACATAGAAAGTCATGATCTAAGTTAAAAAGGTTAATATCTTCAGATTTAACATGATGGTTTTTATATCATCAAAGTTTACGCGTTTTTTGTCTTTGAATATATCTGCTAGAAGCCTAAGGAATTTTTAAATACAGCGATATATCTTGCAACGCCATCTATACCTCAAATTGGAACTTACTTTTACGGAAGAGATGACCACCAGATATATTGCCTACTATATGCTCCATTGAAGTTGCAAAATTTAAGGGTGTTTTTGTTATGATAAATTATAATTTATGATAGAATAATTATTCTAGAGGATACGAAATTCGTAAGTACTGTGATATATTTGCTGCGCTATCTGTACTTCAAGGTGGAACAACTTTGTAAAAATATGAATGGCCAAAGGGTTTATGAATAGACTATAATCCATTGGAGAAAAGGGGTGAAATTAAAGCGTGGGGTTTAAAAAATTCTGCCCAGAAGAGTTCGAAAATCTTTAATTTTCTTCAATGTTGAAACTTTTTTTTAATTGATCGGTTACATAGTTTAACCAAGAACTTTAAAATTGTAGTAGAAGATCCCTATGGAAGCACAAATAGGTGCATAGGCTTAGGAAATTCATTGAAGAAAGGGTAAATCTAAATATTGTAATATACGATGTAGTGCCATCTATGCCTCAAAGTAGATTTTTTTAAAGAAAATTTATGGGCTAGGAAAAGAAACATTATTGGAGCCATGATTGAGCTGGCGACTGTGAAATATGCTGTAACAAATTCTATACATCAAAGCTGAACTTTTTTTGAAGTAAAAGAAAATATACGAACATAATATTAGGGGATATATTTAAATACTGATTGTTTTGGAAAGAAAATTGAAACCGAATCAGACTTGTTTATTTGGTAAAAAAGGCTACGAAAATCGTAAATGTTAAATGCCATCTATGCCTCAAAGTAGGATTAGGCAAAGATGTATAATATTATAAGATGAGACATTTCAATTGCTACTATACATCGGCAGATGACGCTGGTGGTCTAACATAATGTGATGTTACAATATGGTGACATGAATTATGTTATATTTAACATAGTTCACATTGGTGTACGCTTTTGTTTCTGTTAATTGTCTGTTATACATAAACGCCCTCTATGCTTGAATATGAAAATTTAAAAAATTTTGCATGATGTCCAATCTTTACCATTGTATGTCTTTGGATTAGGCAAATTTAAAGAAGGTGACTACCGGTAAATATGTTGTAGCGCCATCTAAACTTAAAAGTCGATATCGCTGTGCAACAAGGTTTCTGTGCGGTGGAAAATTCCTTTTGGAGATGAAAGCCCTTAGTGAGTATATTAAGAACCCAAAAGGAAATTTCCCCATAGGTCAAGTTTCTGAGATATCGCGCGATGAATTTTTTGAATTTTCGCCTATGATGCTTGAGAAAATAGCTTTATATCTCTGTTTGCCGTTATTGTAGCTTCGTTTTGAGATTATCGCTACCTACCAATACAGAACAAATAACGAATATGCAGAAAAACAAAACATAGGTTTTTTTCTGAACAAAAACCGGGTAAATGTCAAAAAAGACAATGAAAACGTGACAATATTGATTAGTTGTCAATGAGGACCGTACCTAAAATTCTCTGAGCAACATTTTTGTGGAATATTTGGATGCTGTAAAATCTCATCTTGTGGTACTTTTACTACGGTTCAAGAAAGAAAGGACGAAAAGGCCACGAAAGGAATTGAGTTAGAAGAATGAAATGTTCTACAATAAGATTCGCCATTCGAATTGACTGAAGACATGTAATCTCAAAACGAAGCTACAATAACGGCAAATAAACTATTTTCTCAAGCATCATAGGCGAAAAATCAAAAAATTCATCGCGCGATATCTCAGAAACTTGACCTATGGGAAAAATTTCCTTTTGGGTTCTTAATATACTCACTAGGGGCTTTCATCTCCAAAAGGAATTTTCCACCGCACAGCCTTGAGTTCCAATTTGTGGCACAGTGTATTTTATAAAGAAAAAATATTAACATACCTTTAGGCTAACATATTTAACAAAAAAGAAAGAATACTGAAACCGAATCCAGGCATGTTCTGTGAGTGAAACTGGAAATAATTTTACAAATTTTATAGAACTAAATATGTATATCGTAAAAGTATACATAGAATGAATGTTTAAAACAAGCTCTGCTATTCAGCAATTATTGTTTTATCATTACAGTGTTGGCTAAACGGCTCAAAGTGGACAACAGTAACAGCATTGGGTCAAAGTAGAGAGAAGAGAAAGGGGTTTTGGAATTACCTCTTATAAAGGTAGAAGAGGCAAAGTCCAAACAAATATATGTTTGCCACATTTTGTAACATATCTCAATTTTATTTGTTTGAGTACCAACATATTTTTTATGTTAGCAAATATTTTTTATGGGTGGAGAGAGGATTTTTGTCAAAGAGAGTAATAACAGGGCTCTCGCGGCTGTTTTTTAAAAAGAGCTGTGTGCATGGTGTAATAGGGGAAGCAGAAGCTTTGGCCAAAAACGTGTGTTTCGTGCTTTGTTGTTGTTAACCAAAGTAGCAAGCGAAGAGGGAAAGAAAAAAAAAATGGTATTAATTATGTTGTTCTTTTTTCTTCAGTTTTCTAAATGCAATCGTTGCGTAAAGACGGTAAAGTGAGTGAAAAATCAGTGTTTTGCTTTTCTTAAAAAAATTGTGCTTTTTAGAAAATTAATTAATTTAATTTATAATTGGAAATTTTATAATTGAGTCAAAAAGGTGAATTTCCATTCATATTGGACAAGGAAGAAATCGCATTTAATATTGGTAATTACATCAAAAACATTTTTCATATACATACATACATACATACATAGATACATATGTTAGGGATAGCCAGTGAGCGCTTACTGAGAGCAAGTGAGCATACATTTCAATGAGTTTTACATTGAAATAGGCGCCCAATGGTGCATGTGTTTGTTTTTGTGGCTTTTGCACATATAATTTGTTAGCACCCAAACATATATTTGCTTGCAGGACCCAAACATATGTTATGTTTGGGACTGATTGCAAACAAATATATGTTTGCTGCAAAATATGTTTGGGACATATGTCAGAGAGGCCTTTTTTTCTCCGTGTACTTTGGAAAAATGTGTACAAGTTTCCTATGTTCACTGCAGTCTCATTAATAATTAACATTATATTGCTTTATTAAAAAAAAAAAAAATAAAAAAAGTAATTCTAAACAAATGTTGATCCAGTTTATTTATAGTTTAATTATATAGCCACGCCTTAAAATTTGTTACAAAAAAAAAATTGATATCCAAAATTTGTTCTATAACACTGTGCAACACGAAAATTATTAACCATATTCTGACACCGCAGCGTGATAGAAGACCAAAAAATAGAAGACACGTGTCTCGCCGTTTTTCCCTATCTCATGAACTTTCGCGGTTATAGGCCTCCAAAGGTTTGAGGCTTTGGTTTAAAAAAGGGGTCATTTTTCAAGACTATATCTTCCAAACCGTTAGGAATTTTGAATTTATCCCAGAGGCAAAGTTGTAGATCTTGTCTTAAGGAACAAAAATTGTGAACACATATAATCCATCAAACTTCATCTGCAAGGTCAAAATCGCCAAGGTCAAATTCCTTTTAAAAATTTTTCTCGGGTTTTGGTCTGTAGCTATCAAACCGATCAAGTTTGAATCAAACAACCAACTACAAAAACGTACCTCAGATCCTAATAAACATCTTTCTAGAACATATGAACTCTGTATAGACGGTTCTTAACGGTCAAAATAAGAAAGCAAATGGGATTTTTATCCTGTTTTCTCTGGTTCTGGTCCACAGATGCTAAACCGTTCAATATTCAAGAAAACAACCAACTGCAATAATGTAGCAAAGACATTACTGAACAACTTTCTGGAAGATGCGAAATGTCTATGAACGGTTTTTAAAGGTGAAAATAGCAAAAAACTTTTGAAAACATTAAATTTTTACACTTTTTTCTCCGATTCTCCTTACCGCCAAAAAATTAAGGATACCTACAACCACACAAATGTACCTAAGACTTCAATAAACAACTTTCTAGAACATATGAAGATTCTAGGAATGATTCTCAGGGCTGAAATTCACGAACAATTAAATTATTTTTAACATTCCCCCTGCTCAGGTTTGGAAATAACAAACTGTTAAAAACTCAAGGAAATTTGAAAGGTTTGTTATTTACGGACCTGAACAGGAAAGAATGATCTAAAATAATCGAATTTTAAGCTTGAAGAATCGTTCCTAGAATCGTCATATGTTCTAGAAGGTTGTTTATTGAAATCTTAGGTAATTTTTTGTAGTTGACGGTATCCTTAATTTTTGGGCGGTTGAGTATCTTTGGACCAGAATCGGAGAAAAAAGTGTAAAAATTTTATATTTTCAAATTTTTTTTGCTATTTTCACCTTTAAGGACCGTTCATAGACATTTCGCATGTTCCAAAAACTTGTTCAGTAATGTCTTTGCTACATTATTGCAGTTGGTTGTTTTCTTCAATATTGAACGGTTTAGCATTTGTGGACCAGAACCAAAGAAAACAGGATAAAAATCCCATTTGCTTTGTTATTTTGACCTTTAAGAACCGTCTATAAAGAGATCGTATGTTCTAGAAAGATGTTTATCGGGATCTGAGGTACTTTTTTGTAGTTGGTTGTTTGCTTTAAATTTGATCGGTTTTATAGCTGCAGACCAAAACCCGAGATAAAATTTTAAAAGAAATTTGACTTTGGCGATTTTGACCTTGCAGATGAAGTTTGATGGATTATATGTGTTCACAGTTTTTGTTCCTTAAGACAAGATCTACAACTTTGCCTCTGAGATAAATTCAAAATTCCTAACGGTTTGGAAGATATAGTCTTGAAAAATGACCCCTTTTTTAATCAAAGGCTCAAACCTTTGGAGGCCTATAACCGCGAAAGATCATGAGATAGGGAAAAACGGCGAGACACATGTCTTCTATTTTTTGGTCTTCTATAATACTGTGGAGTCAGAATGTGGTTAATAAAACATGACTCAAAAAATTACACACAGTGTAAACATTTTTCTTAGAACTCCAATAAAAACATTCTATAGTTTATTGACTTCATATCTTAATCCATTGTTTTTTTTTTTTTTTTGAAATGTTTTATGTGCAATTATTTCCGCTTACTCACCAATATCTCCTTGGATTTAACAATAAATTAAACAAAGGAACACCTAAAACGAAAAACACAAAAAATAGAAATCAATTAATTTGCCACAATTTTATAAAAAAAAATCTTCTAAAGCTAGTTTCTAATAAGGCTTATAACAGTGGAAACAAAAACAATTTATAATTGAAGAATAAAAAATGAAATGAATCAATTGGTTAAAAATAAAAAAAAAAAAACTTTAACGAACAATAAACCAAGGGTGGTGCCAACCGCAATACAATAAATAATGAAAATGTTATAATTTGAAAATAGATTACAACAAAAAACAAAAGGCTGTAGAAAACAACAAATCTAGAAAAAAGAAACTACAAAGATAAACTATTGGACAGATGTTTATAAGGCAATTTGAATATAAAAAATTGAGAAAAAAATATTTTTTTAAGTTTGGCTACAGATTTAAGCCATAGTAAAGAGGCAGCACACACAGAAAAGGAATTTGGTTTCAGAAATCATATTTGGAAAAAAATTTAGTTGTGGTAATTAACAAAAATCTTATTTCCCACAATCAACTTCGGTAACTATATAAAGAAATATATTTTGTTGCTGCTACTATATTATGATGTCCGACACAATCACATGTTTGCAGCAACTAAATATTTTTCTTTATAGTTACCATAATTTTTATACCCTACCCTACCCTATTATGTGTTAGTACATTTGTATGTAACATGCCTAAGGAAAAGAGATAGACCCATAGTTCCTTCTAGGGATATGCATAGAATCACTTTCTTAGTCGATGTATGCATGTCCGTCCGTCCGTTCGCAACGTACAGGTCGCATTTATTGTTCGATTTGGCTGCAAATTGGGGAAGATAATTTTTTAGCCTAATGAAAACGCTATTGTTTTGGTGAAAATCGGTTCAGATTTGGATATAGCTCCCATATATATTTTCGGCCGATTTGAGGTATTTGATGCACCAAACACGCTGTATCTGTCCATTTTTGATGAAATTTGGAATGTGTTATGGAATTAGTCAAAATAGATAAATGTGCCAAGTTATATCAAAATCTGTTCAGATTTAGATATAGCTCCCATATATATATTTTTGGCCGATTTTTGGTATTTGTTGCACGAAACACGTTATATATGTCCGATCTCAATGAAATATGGGATATGTGACGGAATTTGGTCTAGAAATAAGAGTGTCAAATTATATGAAAATCGGTTCAGATTTGGATATAGCTCCCATATATATTTTTGGCCGATTTTTGGTATTTGGTGCACGAAACACGTTATATATATCCGATCTCAATGAAATATGGGATGTGTGACGGAATTTGGTCTAGAAATAAGAGTGCCAAATTTTATCGAAATGGGTTCGGATTTGGATATAGCTCCCATATATATTTTCGCCCGATTTAAGGTATTTGATGCACCAAAGACGCTATGTATGTCTAATATTGATGAAATTTGGAATGTGTGACGGTGTTTGGTCTAGAAATATATGCTCCAAATTATATCGTAATCTGTTCAATTTGGATTTAGCTCCCATATATATTTTACCTATTCACAGTGGTGTAGGGTATCATATAGTCGGTCCCGCCCGACTTTGATCCTTTCCTTACTGGTTAATTTTCAAACTATGATTACTGAGACTATATTCTTCCTCTGCGTTTAAGGGGAAACACCTTAAAATTGTAAAATACTGAATGACTTTTAGTTACGAGTTCCCAACTTTATTGGAGAAAAATTGCTCTAAACGCTGTAAGAGCCCATAACTAAGCGTTTAAAAAGGCCCAGAAACTGCTCACATTAATCTGCACAAATCATTTTAATGTCTCATTGTTAACAAGTAATCTAATTGTAATGGAAAGGAACTAAATATTGTAGGTATTTTGCACGTTTTAAATATTTATTTTTTTGATTTTCAAATTTTAAGATATTAAATTGCTTTAATTGTTATGGAAATGAAGTGATGGGGTTGTGGTATTGTCTTGGGTGGTTGAATATATTTTTCTGTGGTTTTGAAGTTAATTGTTCATTTCCTTTACAATTCTGTTAGGTTAGGTTTCTTCATTCAAACCCACACAATTCAGACCATGAGATTGTAAAAAGAGGCTCTGATTACACACAAATTATGAAATTAAAACTCATGATTTTTGTGTAAATTGCTTTGTTTGAATCTCAAAATTACAAAGGAAAAAAAAACTTATTTTAAAATTACTCTACCATAACAGCGATGATGATGCTGTTCGCGCTGATGACGTTGCTGATAATGAAGCTAAATTGTATAATGTAACAGGCCGGTGCTGCGGTGTTCTCAAAATTGATGCAACACTTCCTTAGATTTCAGTAAATCAAATGGCAATGCTCGTTGTGTTGCTGGATGTGTAAACCACTCCTTGAAAACAACCAACCAAGCCACCAGCCGTGTGTAGAAGACAAAACCATATGTGAGTCATGCCCCCAAAAAATTGAAGGAAAAACAAACACTCTGTGTGGAACTACAGATTAATATGTTTATGCATCATAAGGAGGGTTGGTATAAAAAGGTGAGGAAACTATTTAAGCAGAAGAAGGGGAGTTTTGAAAGTTAGAGAAAGATAAAGGAGTAGCAAAGAGAAAGCAGGAGCGATTAAAAAGGAAAGTGAAAAAAGGGTTGTGTGCGAAAATCATACTGCGATACTTTTTAAGGATTCTAGAGAAACGTATTCTATAAGGTCCATAGCTGGAAGGCGGGCACTTTGTGTTATTTAAAAAAGTGAGCAAGGCCGTTCGTAAAAAATTGAGTTTATAGCTCAAAACTTTGAGGCCACAGCTTGTATTACCACATTTATCATAACATCCCCTATCCTTTTTGTAAGCATAAACATCAGTGAATAGCTGTTTTTGTTTCGTTTTTATTTTGAAATTAAACACCATCAACACAACAGCGGCTGGGCATGCGTAGGTGGCATCGTTCATGCTAATAGATATGCACAAAAGACCCCGTTCGTTTACAGTGCTAACTTTGCCATAGTGTTGCAATGCCACGGAGCAGGGAGAGGCAGGCAAAGGCAACAATCAAAGGAAAATGAAACAATATTTCAAAGTATTTCAGTTAGACACGGTTTGGGGTCTGTGCTAAGCTGCAGAAGCATAATAGAACATAAGCGTTTATAATACACAAACAGCATCATCACCTTTTTTTCACTCTCACACAATACCAAGCTAGGCTAGCAGGCCAGCCAGCATATATGATGACCATGTCGTGCTTGTAATCGGAGTAGTTAACTCAAGGAGGGAATCATCAGCCTCATCATCCGTTGTAATCATCAAATGTGGCTGGACCAAAACAAAAACAAAACAACGAAAAAAAAACGGAGACTAGCCTTTTACTGCTCTACAAGCGTGTAATAATAATGAACGATAATAATAGATTGTTATAGATAGTTTAACGCGAGTAAAATGAACGTGGTCGTTGTTTATTGTCTGTCTGTTGCTTGGTCGTATAGCCTCTACAAGGGCATCTAGGGAGTGTTATTTTATGTATTTGTTGCAATACCTTGGGGTATATTTATGTTGATTATGTCGGTTATTAGGTTTTCTTGAAAGGTGCATGAACACCGGCTGTCTCTCTTTTGGATTGCAAGCAGAAACTGCGAGAAAAAATGACTTAATGTAGCAAAAGATTTGAAAGGCAAAAATAAAGGAACGGGGGTAAATGATGCCCCACAAATAATCAAGGAATAGTTGTTTGGAACAGTAATCATAAAACGCTGGCAAACAAAACAAATTGATATTCATAGATAATGGAAACATTATTGGGTCAAATGAATGCGGTAGAAGAAGAAAGATTGAGGATTAGAGAAAGTGTAAAAATTAAAAAAACAAAAACTTTGGAATACACAAAAGGGAATGGCAAGAAAACATTGCAAGCAAAATGATTCTGATGCAGAATCAAGAATCAATCAAATCTTTTTAAAGAATAATAGTGGAGTTTTAAGAATATTTATTGAACCAAAATTAATTTTAACAATTATTTTTAAGCAATAATCTGGGATTTTTTACAATATTTTTTCAAGCAATAATCGTGGATTTTTTCAGAACATCTTTTTCAAGCAATAATCGTGGCATTTTTCAGTATATTTTTTTCAAGCAATAATCGTGGATTTTTTTCAGAATATTTTTTCAAGCAATAATCGTTGATTTTTTCAGAATATGTTTTCAAGCCGTATTCGTGGATTTTTTTAACAATAAGTCCATATTTATATTACGTGGAATTTTTCATATATTTTTTTTTCAAGCAATAATCGTGGATTTTTTCAGAATATTTTTTCAAGCAGTATTCGTGGATTTTTTAACAATAAGTCCATATTTATATTACGCAATTTTTCTTGCGGCAATTGACAGTTTGAAGGAGAGAGATGTGAGGCATATGGTAACCCTTTGCCTCTCAACACCCTCTCTCATCGACAAACTGACAATTGCCGCAAGTAAAATTGCCTAATGTAAATATGGACTAAATAAGCGTTGATTTTTTTTAAATATTTTTTGAACAATAATAAACAAACGTGAATTAAAAATATTTCTTAACAATAAATAAACGTTGATATTTTAAAAGCATTTTTTGAACAATAAATAAACGTTGATATTTTAAAAATATTTTTTGAACAATATAAAACGTGGATTTTTTAATAAAATTTTTTGAAGAATAAATAAACGTGGATTTGTTAAAAATATTTCTAAGAATAAATAAATTTGGACTTTTAAAATTATTTTTGAAGAATAAATAAATTTGGACTTTTAAAATTATTTTTTGAAGAATAAATTAACGTGAACTTTTTAAAAATATTTTTAACAATAAATAAACGTGGATTCTTTAAAAATGTTTTTTAAAGAATAAATAATAATCGACTTTTAAAATAATATTTTTTACGAATAAATAAACATGTGTTTTTAAATATTTTTGGAATAAAAAGTAATTGTGGATTTTTAAATAATATCAAAATAATATTTGGAATAATATTTTGGAAGAATAAACAAACGTGAATGTTTTTAAAATAATTGTTGTATTTAAAAAATGGATTTTTAACAATATTTTTTGAATTAAAAAAGGATGAATTTGTCAAATTTTTAAAACAAATGGGAATTTTTAATATTTTGAATTTTTTAAAAAAGTTTTGTTTCTTTTAATAAATTTTAATGTTTTTTTATAATTTTTAAATTTTTTAATAATTTAATATTTTTTTAAATAATTTTTTTATAATTTTAGCAATATTTTTAACTAAACGTGGACTTTTTAAAAATGTATTTTAAAGAATTTATTATATTATTTTTTAAATAATATTTTTATGAGTAAATAAACATGTGTTTTTTAAATATTTTAAGAACAGAAAATAATCGTGGATATTTAAATAAATTAATAATAAACAAATGTGGATTTTTTTAAATATTTTGGAAGAATAAACAAACGCGGATTTGTTAACAATAATTTTTGAATTAAAAAAATGGACTTTTGAAGAATATTTTTAGAATTAAAAATACGCGAAATTTTTAGTTTTTTTTTTAAATATTTTTGTTTTTTCTCTTATAATTTTTAATTTTTTTCAATACTTTTTAAATTTCATAATAATAATATAATATTTTTTTTAATAATATTAAAGTTTTCTTAATTATTTAAAATATTTTTTTTAATTTTTTAATATTTAATATTTTTAATATATTTATTTTGTAATAGTTATTAACATTGAAAGAATCATTTTATTTTATTTATTTTAATTTTGTACAATAAATGGAAATTTTTAATATTTTTTTAACATTGAAAAAAATATTTGGGTTGTTAAATATTTTTTGTATTATAATTGTGTAAAATAAATCGGAATTTTTAATATTTTTAAAATATTTTGTTAAATAGGTTTCTTAATATTTTTTTAACATTGAACAAATTATTACTTTAATTTTGTAAAATAAATGGGAAGTTTTAATATTTTTTAACATTGAACAAACATATATTTTGTTTGGGATGTTAAATATTTTTTTATATTATAATTTTGTAATATAAATCGGAACTTTTAATATTTTTTAAAATATTTTTTTTTAATACTTTTAAATTTTTTAAATATTTTTTTTTAACATCGAACGAATTATTGGCGATTTTAAATATATATTTTTTTAAATTTTTAAAAAATATATAACGTTTTCTGGTGTTTTTATTTTTTAAATTAAATGAGGATCTTTTATATTTAATGAATTAATATTAATATTATAATAATATGAATTAATATTAATAAAAAATATTTTTAAAAATTGAATTTTTAATATTTTATTTTTTAAAATTTTTTTGAAATTTTTGGAGATTTTTAATATTTTTTAACTAATATACAAAAATTGTTTTTTATATTTTGTAAGTTGTAAAAATAAATGAGAATTTTTTATTATATTTCATTTTAATAATTATTAATTTTATTAATTTTTAGGAGACAAATTGGAATATTTTTAATATTTTAAAAATTAATGGGAATTTTTAGTATTTTTAATTTTCAGACAAATGTCTATTTTGACTGTTTCAATTTTTAAAATTTGAATAGGGAGTTTTAATACCTTTTTTTGTTATTTTTAAACCCGTTATATTTAAAAAATGGAGATATTTAATATTTTTACTTTTAAAGAATAAAAGGGGACTATTCAAAAATAGAGATTATTGATATTTTGTTTTAATTTTTTTAAACAATTTTTTTATTTTTGAATAAGCAGGATTTTTTAATTTGTAAGTTTTAACAAATAAATGCGGAATTTTAATACTTGTTTTTAAAATTTTAAATGTAGTAAATTTTAAAAAGATGAAAGGGTATTTTAAATATATATATTTTTTAATTTTTAAAAAGCAGGATTTTAATTTTTTTTTTTTGCAAAAATGACAATTTTTAACATGTTATTTCATGCAAAAAAGGGATTTTTGCATTTTTAAATTTTAACATATAAATGGGGGTTTTTAAAAATTTTAATTTAATATTAAAAAATATTTAAATATACAAAAAAAAAAAATTAAATGTTAAAATATTTAAAATCCCCTTTTCAATATCTTTTAGTAGATAAATGGGAATTTTTAATATTTTTAATTTTATTTTTTAATATTTTCAATTTTGTTATTCTTTAATGTTGAAAATGTGAAAAACAATCTCACTTGTTATGGCCAGCATATTTTACTCTTCTTCCACAAGAATCCACAATCAATCACCTTAACATAGGCATTAAGCATTTTTATGGACTTTTAAAGAGTTTTAAACAACTAAACACTTGACTTTGCAACGTGTGTAGAGCGTAGGTGTGTGTAGGTGAAAAAAGGTAAGGCAAACATTATACCTTGCGAAGCGATTCTACTGCAAAGATGCACTTAACTTTTGGTCCTAGAAATTTCTAACAAATGTCTCAAGTCAAATGAAGCTAATGTAAAGATTAGGAAGAACCGAGAGATTTGTTGAGACTTAAGCAGTAAAAGTGTTTAGAGACTACAACATCATTATCATTATTTTTTGTAGTCATCATCAAGTCTATTATGTGCTCAAGGCTTTTGCTGTAGTTGTTTTGGTTTTCTGAGGAAGAGGATTAGACTGCTTGGTTGGATGGTTGTTAGTTAGCCTTATTGCGGCCACCATTGTCTTGAAGTAATCTGTTATTTGTCTTGAAGCCATAGAAAAATCTATTTATTCTTAATGCTTCACTGGATATCTAAGTTACTTACTTTCGCTTAAAATTGTTATCTTCTGCGAATAGATAGGCAGGCTGGCTGGCTCTGGATGAATGTTAGAGTCGTTGGGTTTTGTGTGCGAAAAAAAGCGAAATAAAAGGCAAAGCATTAGGTTTTCTAAGTGGCTGTTGGTTGTCTGACTATTTAGATGATTCATTATTCACTGTCGTTTTTTCGCAACACAACGTTAGTCTTGGCTTCTTCTATTTCATGTTCCATGTTCCTTAAGTCTAACGACATTGTTTTTTTCCCCCTTTATTTCTTTATAAAGTCCCTCCCTGGTCGGCGTTAACAGTCACTTGGACGGATGGATAGCTGGATGGATGGACAAGGCTTAAAAGTATACAATTCCTTTTTGAAATCGTGTTAAGTTTTGCTGTGTTTTTTTCTTCTTTGTTTTGCTCTCTGGCAAAAATTTACTTCTTAACAACTACAAACTGAACAATGACGGAACAACTGGCCAACATGGTGTTGTTACATCAAAACAACACCCACAACAATCTTTTCAAATTGTTAATGTGATCGTCGTTGTTGTTGTTGCTGGTTTCCTGGACATTTTTGTTAAATGTCGGTTGTTGAACATTTTCTTTACAGAGTTTTAAATCATTAAAGGGTACATTTTTCTGTTTGTGGGTGCCTGTAGCCTCCACCAAAAGGATGGCCGTTTTAAATTTCCCAGAAATTTGTCAGTGTTGAGCAAGTTTTGTAACTGTTTCCGGAACATTTGACAAATTATGGTTTCAAATTTCTCTCCTTTTTAGTAATGATCATAAGTAGGCTGACTGACTGACTGAAGAGGGGAGGCGGAGGTGAAGGTAGTGAACGTCAAAGCGTTTGTGTGAATATCAAAGCAAATTAAGAAATTGTCAGTTTCAAATTTCACAAACAATCTATGAGCGTCTTTGTTCTTTTGCTACGTAGCTCTAACTATATGAGACATGTTGAAAATGTGGAAAATTTTTCTTTGTTTTCCTATTTAGCCGACATCATGGCATCATGATGATGATCATTATGAAAAGTTTTCCCTCTAAGTATGTAATTGTCTAAAGGAGCCTCATTCTTTTCTGTGTGATGATGATGTTGTTGTTTTCTTGCCAGCCATCCAACCAACCAACCTAATGACCCACTGACTTATCATTATCTACTCATGTGGAAGATGATGTACACGAAGAAGACGTAGAAGCTGTGGCCACAAAACTGCTACAAGCCAAAGAAAACTTAGAGCCTCCTGTCTATAGATTTCATGCAATATCAATCAAACGATCGCTTGCATTTGCAACAATGATTGGAACAGTTCAATGCATTGCATCGTTGATCCAAAAGTGTACCAAGACTATCACGTACTGCCGACATATCACTAACATACAAATCTTTGTTGTTGATGACTGCTGCTGCTATGATGGAGATGGTGACGATGACGACGACGAGACATGAAACATTTTATTTTACAGCTTACAGCAGCCAAATGCCTCAAACAAAGAAAGAAAATAGAAATTGTAGGTTAGTGAACTGAACTAACCGAGTAAATTTTTCCAGTAGAAGATAGAACAACAACAACAACAATATGAGAGAGAAAAAAAAAATAATAAAACATGACAAAGATCAATCTTGTAAACAACATACCCCAACAACAGAAAGAGATACGCACATAATTTTTTTGCAGACACTGTGAAAAATTATAGGAGGAAGGAAATTAGAGGCATCAATTTGGGTTTCAGTGGGAGATTTTTGTTTAGAGGGCCCCCATAGGAAGAATATATCCATCGATATATAGAAGACCCCTTCATTTTGTCTTCTATATATACAGAATTACCCTTGAGATGGTTTCTATGTGTGGAACCCCCTTTAAAAGTTATTCTATGTATGGAATAATTTTTAGGAGGCCTTCCTTCTTAAGAGATGCCTTCAGGAGGTCTTCCGTGTATAGAGGACCCCTTTAGGCGGTTATCTTTCTACAGCGGACCCATTCAGAAGATCTTCTTTCTACAGCAGACCCTTTTGGAGAGCCTTTTTCGTACACCTTCAGTAGGCCATATTTGCATAGGTCTTCTGTGTGTATAAGACTTTTTCAGGAGGTCTTATGTTTATAAAATACCTTTTGAGATCTGATGTGTTTAGATGACCCCTTCAGGGGTGTATAGAAAACCCCTTCAGGGCCTTCTTTGTATAGAAGATGCCTTCAGGAGGTCTTCTATTTATAGAATTTCCCTCTCGGAGCTCTTCAATGTATAGAAGACCCCTGAAGGAGATCGTCTATGTATTGAACCCTGTATGAGGTCTTCTATGTATAGAAGACCCCTGTAGGAAGTCGTCTATGTATTGAAGACCCCTGTGTATAGAAGATCCCTGTAGGAGGTCTTCTATGTATAGAAGATCCCTGTAGGAGGTCTTCTATGTATAGAAGATCCCTGTAGGAGGTCTTCTATGTATAGAAGACCACTGTAGGAGATCGTCTATGTATTGAAGACCCCTGTAGGACTTCTTCTAAGTATAGATAATCCCCGTAGGATTTCGTCTATGCATATAAGATCCCTGTAGGAGGTATTCTATGTATAGAAGGAGGTCTTCTGTGTATAAGAGACTCCTGTTTGAGGTCTTCTAAACATGAGGTATTCTATGTATAGAAGATCCATGTAGGAGGTCTTCTATGTATAGAAGACCCCTATCGGAGGTCTTCAATGTATAAAAGATCCTGTCGGAGGTGTTCAATGTATAGAAGACCCCTGTAGGAGGTCTTCAAGGTATAGAAGACCCCTGTAGGAGGTCTTCTATGTATAGAAGACCCCTGTAAGAGGTCTTCTATGTATAGAAGACCCCTGTAGGAGGTCTTCTATGTATAGAACACCCCTGTATGAGGTCTTCTATGTATAGAATACCCCTGTAGGAGGTCTTCTATGTATAGAAGACCCCTGTAGAAGGTCTTCTAGGTATAAAAGACCCTCCCCCCTATAGAAGATCCTCTTATGAGGTCTTCAATGTATAGAAGATCCTCTTAGGAGGTTTTCAATGTATAGAAGATCCTCTTAGGAGGTCTTCTGTGTCTAGAAGACTTCGTTAGGGTGTCTTCTATGAATAGATGACTTCGTTAGGATGTCTTCACTTCTCTAGGAGGCCTTCTACGTGTAGAAGACACTTTTGTGAGGTATCTTAGGTATGGAAGACCCCTTTAGAAGGTCTTCTATGTCTGGAAGACCCTTTTAGGAGGTCTTCTTCTTATGGAATACCTCTTTAGGAGGTCTGCTATGTATAAAAGACCATTTTAGGAGGTCTTTATGTATGACCGACGTTTTTCGGAGGTTGTCTATGTCTACAAGACTTCTTTATATGTAAAGAAGACTTCTTTAGGAGGTCTTCTATGCATAGGATACCCCTTTAGGAGGTCTTCTATGTATAGAAACCCCATTCAGGAGGTCTTCTATGTATAAAATACTCCTTTAAGAGATCAAATACTTCGTCTCTCTCTCTCTCCGAATTTCCCTCAGTGTATCATCTAAGGTATCTCTAATTTGCCATCTTTAGTGCAAGTTCAATTATGTTGTATGGCATTTGTGTTGTGAATGAAGTATAAGCGAGTAAGTATACTAAGTAGAAATCTCAAGATATTACTTACATTCCGTTTTCTAAAATTCCTTATAAAGAGAAAATTGCCTTAGCGCTATAGAATTTCCATTCTGTTAGCACACATAAATAATCATAAGTAACAAAAAACAACAGCACGCCAGTCAGCAAGGTTCAGGCCATGAATTTGTTGTGGTATCATCTCTCCCTCCCATTCTTAAAAGCCTTTTGTGCGTTAATTTTATTTTTTTATTTAAACTTGCCATTCAAAAGGCAATATAATGACTCAATTAGTGTCAGCTGTGCCATTATTTCAGTTTAAACTTACAAATTTATTGTCGGCAGGATGTAGAAAAATAAAAAAAAAACAAACTTAGCATGGCTTTGAAAAGAAAAGATGTGTTGTTTGACAAAAACTCCAGAGAACAGCATGTTTAACACAAAAGTGCAACACCCAGTCAGCCGGCCACCAACAACAATAAACGTCAACATCATTATTATCAGCAAGGTTTTCATCTTCAGTAGTAGGTATAGTGGAGGTAGAGTACGGAGTGTGTGGTTGGTAAAAATTCTTAAGGTTCATTTGGGGTGCTGACTAAACAATAAAAGTGCATTTGCATATTTTTTAAAATTGTTTTTCTCTTGTAATACCCTCACCGACTGACTGACTCGCACAACGCAGATTATTACGTACACTTACAGATAGTTATTTGTATTGTGTGGTGTGGTTAAGAAAATAAAAGGAAAAAAGTTCAAGATAAATGGGGTCTTTCAACTTTCCTCTTAAACGCCTGACTAAGTAGTGGGTAAGGTGTTTGATGGCCTTTTACAAAGAACAATAATTTTTCACAAAGACAGAAAAAACAATAAAAAGTTATACATTTATCATCATTAATGTATTTAAAAGCCTCAACAGATATAAGAAAAAGTAAGCCTTAACTTAAGAAATAAAAAAAAATGATTGAAATTCTTTGAGAATTACCTCTGTTAACACAAAACGGCCTTGATCTTACATGTGTCTTATGGCTTTCCAATAAAACTTAAATTATGTAATTTTGCCCCAAAGCTACCATGAAAATTGTGATTTTCATAGGAAATCTCTAATCGTGTTATTAAGAAATATTAATGATATGTATTTTTCCCAATGGCATTAACCAAAAAAAAAAAAAAAAAAATACAATTTCAAGTTCAAGTTTAAAAAGGAAAAAAACGACAGACGTTGCATCGTTTGAAAATAGAAGGCTAACAGCAACAATAACAATGGAAAATCATTAATCATGGCAGATTTCGTGGAAATTCCCTCTACCATTAGAAAACCAAAAACAACAAAAGTCCACAAACCTGATTATTTCTCCAACACATGTGACCAAGTCCGGCAGAGCACAGAACGCGACAACAATACCAGGGCAAAATGTAAACATCAGAAAAAATGCAGTCAACATTTTGTTTTTTTAATGTTCATAGAAAATATGAAAAAAAGGGGGGAATGTTTGGCCAAACAAAAACCAACAACAACAAAATAAACAACAATAAACACAAAAATTTACAATGTCATTGTTGCATGGACCTTTGAACAATTGAAACCAACAAAACATGATCATCAGCACCATCAAACACCACCATTCGTTGTCATTGAGTTCAGGAAGGGTAAAATGGTGTTGCCACAGCGTTTTTTACAAAACCACAAACTTTGTCGTTTGCCACAAGCTGTGAAGGCAGCATAAACATAAATTGTTAACATTTTCTATGGTGGCTTTCAAGAAAAAAAGTTACACCATTTTATGGCTATGACGATGGTGAACAAGAAATCAAACTCATGATTCACAAACGAACTCTTGCTGACTAACACACATTTGCCGAACAATAATTGAAAAATTGAGAAAAAAAAACAGAATGGGAAAAATCGTTATGCTAAATAAAATCCAAATCAAAGCATAGAAGTTTTGTTTGAATTTGTCCAAACAATGGAGGGGTGGTATAATTAGTTGGGAAAAATTTTATGCTCTGTAATGCAAAGAACTCTTAAAGAGGTATTCTGTAGAAATATCTTAAGCGGGCAACTGCAGACAGAAGAAATCTGTAGGGGTCATCTATAGGGTTAACTATAAAAGTCCTCTTTTGGAGGTCTTCAACATAAAAAAAGTTGGTTAAGGAGACCTTCAATAGCAGACCGTTATGTATAGAAGACACCCTTCAAGAGGTCTTCCTTATATGTATTGTAGACCATTTAATGATGTATTCTATATATAAAAGATCCCTTTAGGATGTTTTCTATTATAAAAGATCCCTTTAGTAGGTATTTTATGATTCAAGAAAGAACCCTTTAGGAAGTCGTCTATGTACATTAGAAGATTTTAGGAGGTCTTGTATGTATAGAGGACTCCTTTTAAAAGTATTTTATATACAGAAGACTATTTTAGAAGAAAACCCCCTTCAGGAGGCCTTTTATATGTAGAAGAACCCTTCAGAATGTCTTCTATTTGCTGAAGACCCTTTCAGGAGGTTTTCTATTGGAAAAATATCCCTTTAGGAGGTCATCTATTTATAGAGGATTCCTTGAAAAGGCATTTTATTTATAAAAGACACCTACAACAGGTAAGTCTTCTTCTGGGGATATTTGTTTATGGAAGACCCCTTCGGGAAGTCGTATTTCAATAGGAAATCCCTTAAGAAGGTATTATATTTAAAGAAGACCTCTCAGGAGGTATTTAATGTATGGAAGACCCAATCATGTGTAGAAGGCCCCTTGAAGAGGTCTTCTATTTGTATAAGACCTCTTCTAAATGTCTTCTATTTCTTGAAGACCCCTACCACAGATCTTCTATTTACCGAAGGTCCCTCAGGAGGTATTTTATTTATAGGAGACCTCTTCTTTTTTTATAAATTAGGCTAAAGATGTCTTTTATTTATAGAACACACAGGGAGGTCTACTATGTATAGATGACCCCTTTGGGAGGGCTTTTACGTATAGAAGACCCCTTCAGGAGGTTTTTTATTTACAAAATACCTCTTCAGGAGTTATTTTTCTCATAGAAGACCCCTTCAGACCTCCTGAAAAGCCTATATGATGTTTTATATTTATAGAAGACCCCTTTAAAGGGTCTTCTTTTTATAAAAAGTCCCTTTAAAATGACTTCTTTTTATAGAAAACCCTTTTAAGAGGTCTTATTTTAGAAGATCCCTTCAAGAGTCTTCTTTTTATAAAAGACCCTCTCAGGACCCTTTAAAAGGAGTCCCTTTACGAGATCTTCTGTGTATAAAAGACCCGTTGAGGACGTCTTAATGTATAAAAGAGCGATTTAGAAAGATTCTACGTATAGAAGACCACTTCAGGAGGGCATCTTTTTATAGAAGATCATTTCGAGAGGGTCACTAGAAGGTCGTACATTTATAGAAGATCCTTCGGAAGATCTTTTATTTATAGAATAATTCTTCAGGAGGACTTGTATTTAAAGAAACCCTCATAAGGAGGTCTTCTATTTTTAGAACACCCCTCAAAAAGGTTTTCTGTTTATATAAGAGAGAGAGAAGCCCCCTTTAGGAAGTCATATATTTATAGTAGACCCCTTCAGGAGGTGTTCTGTTGGTAGAAGACTCTTTACGAGGTGTTCTATTTTAGAAGACTCCTTAAGGGGGTGTTTTATCTATAGAAGATCCCTTTAGGAGGAGGTCTTTTTTATAGAAGACCCCTTCAGGAAGTCTTCTTTTTGTAGAAGACCCTTCGGGAGGACTTCCTTTTAAAGAAGACCCCTTCGAGATGTCTTCTTTTTATTAAGGACACCCTTCGCGAGGTCTTGTTTTTATAGAAGATCCCTTCGGGAGGTCTTCTTTTTATAGAAGATCTTCTTAGGAGAAGATCCCTTCTATTTATTTATAGAAGACCCCTTTAAGAGGTTTTCTGTTTATAGAGGACCCCTTTAGGAGGTCTTCTTTTCATAAAACACCCTTTCCGATAGTCTTATTTTTATACAATAACTCCTCAGGATTTCCTCTATTTATAGAAGACCCCATCAGGGGGTCTTATTATTATAAAAGATACCTTCAGGTAGTCTTAAATTGAAAGAATAGCCCTTTAGGAGGCCTTCTAAATATAGAAGACTCATTTCGAACTTCTTCTCTGTATACAAAACCCCATTAGGACGCCTTCTGTGGACAGAAGTCCGTTTAAGTAAGTCTTCCGCATATAGGAAAAACCTTCAGACGGTGTTCTATTTATAGAAGACTGCTTTAGAAGGTACTGAATTGAATGGAAAGAGTGCCTCTTTAGGAGGACTTCTATACATAGAATACCCCTTTCGGAGGTCTTATCTGTGTACAAAACCCCGTTTGGAGGTATTCGGTGTATAGAAGACCCTTGAGTAAGTCCGAGACCTCTTTAGGATGCCTTCAGGGGGTCTTGCATGTATAGGAGGACTTTATTATGAAGATGCCTTCAGAAAGTCCTTTATAAAGAGAAGACTAATTCAGGAAGTCCTCTTTGTATTATAAACCCCTTCACGAGGTTTTTTTTAAGTACAAAATGCCCTCGTAAGTAGTATTATATGTACAGGTGGCTTTTTTGGAGGCCTTCTGTATATAGAAGACCGCCTTAGCAAGTCTTCTATGTATGTGAAACCTCTTTAGAACGATTTCAATGTGTAGAGACTCTTTCAGGGGGTCTGGCACGCCTTCAGGACTTCTTTTATAAAGAGAATACTATTTCAAGAAGTCCTCTATATATTAAAAAACCCTTCAGCAGGTTTTGATATTCTATGGGCCATTATTATATCTGTACTTTTACTATTGGTTGGATTTTAAAACGCAAAATAGACCAATCTGGAGGAATTAAAGATATAATTTTAATGTTAAAAGTTAATGCCAAGAATGTCCTCCATGAAATTTAATGATCACTTTTAGCTTTAAGTTAACCGGAACGCAATAAATCTGTTCGGTAAATCCAAACTATAACAAAAGGAGACTTATAATAATGGGGGTATGTAGAGGCTTTTTTTGACCCCTTATCTTTTATTTTTCGATATAGGAAAATAGTGAGAGTGTCCCTTCCCAACATTTTCATAACAGCCACTCTTATATGCAAACTACATTTTAAATGGTTGACAAAAATTCAAAATACCTAAATTTGGATACACTGAACCATGCAAATAGAAAATACACACACTTGTACATAGTTATAATTTTTTTTTAAGATTACCTTGTATAGTTTTCTGATTTTGTGGCAATTTTTTTAGACCAAAAAAATTTCACGTTTTACTAGTACTATTGAAAACCACAAACTAACAATAAAACTAAGCGACAATAACAAATATGTTACGGATGTATGCGATTATAAGAGATAAATATGTAACAGAAAAAGAGATATGCAACATTGTCTTTTTTTAAATGGTTGAGTTTTTTTTTCGCTGTTCTGAATTGAATTTGTAAATTGGTCGACACACTTTACTGGGTTGGCTCCACCGGCAACGACTAATTCATATGGAAATTTTCAAAACTGTTTTTGAAAGTAACAGAAAAATGACGCAAATATGTTTTGTCATTAGTGTGAGTTTTGAGTTGTTTCTATTTAAAAATTCATAACTAGATATTTAAAATGCATGCGGGTATAAACTGGGCTATAGATCAAGTGGAATATTTGAATGGTTGTGGCGTTGGGCAAAGTGAAATCTTTTGTTTCATATTTCTATGAAATATTAGAGAAATTTGCAAAAATATTAATTTTCACAGAGATTATGTTAATGGGATTTCGTTTAAGTTCAAATTTGTGTTGTGAACGGCCCTTATAAATGGGGGAGCTGAGAATAAACTAATTTATCATGTCTGTATATGGCTAAGAAGATTTATTGCTAGGTGTATAACAGTTCCGGAATGAAGTGACTTGTATTAATGGGATTTTAATGCTTTTTTGGTGTTATAATATTTTGCATAAATTAAAAATTAATTTGTAATGTGAGAAATAATAAATGAACAAAAAAACTATATATTATATCCGCTATTAGTGTAAAATTGAGGTTGGGATTTTACACATGTACAAAACATCTCAAATTCACGTTAACATAATTTGAGTATTTTCAAAAAAAAAGTTTGAAAAATTTTGCATGCCTATCATACCTGTCCCTAATGTAAAAGAAAGCCAAAGTCTATTAAGAAAATCGGCATATAATTAAGCCTGCTTTCTTCTCTGCCCTTACTTTTCTACCTTAACTTCTTATATTCACAATTTGAGCCCTCTTTTTCTTTACTTACCACATGAATATCTCCTCCAAGATAATATATTATGTCAATGATTACTGTAAAACCTTCTTTTGTATGCTTGTCTTTTTGTTTCGTTTGTTTTGTGTCAATAATGCTTCTGGGTATCTACCTACACTAATAATACAAATAGCGGGTCAAATGACGTAGCTAATAACCCAAAGGTAAATCACATTTCAATTCTTTACATGTTTTCAACGATTTAATGTTTGTATGATTTGTTACATTTTGATGGCGGTCAAATATTAAGGCGGCAATTTTTTGTTTAAATTTCTTTTGTTTTCTCCCCTCAGTCAAGGGGCTGTGGTGGTGGGTAAGGGGCCAGAAAGAAAGGGGGGAATTATTATTTAAAATTTAAAGCACGCACCCATTCATATCCAAAGAACAACTCCATGACAACATGCATACAGACAACACAAAAAGTTCTTTCACAGATTAGAACCATATTTTATAAGTTGCGTAGCTAATCGTTCAGTGAACTCCTTGTGTCGCTTTGTCTGTCCCTCCAAAGAGGAAAAAAAGAAGCGAGAAATAACAACACAGCACATGAGTTACCCAATACCAACCAGCCAAACTCCTCTACAGATTACCAAAAAGACAGCAACACCAATGTTGTCTTGGTGTTCTTTGGGGTCGTCGTCATCATCATTTGTTTGGTCGATCGATTGATGGATCAACTGATCGTGTTGTTGTTGTAATTGCTGGATAAATTTGTCGTTGGGCGACATTATTGAAAATGATTGAATGCTTCTTTGACTTGTCTGCCGATGTGCCATACGTTCGTTTATTCCCTCTCGGTTTGTTTTGTTTTGATGTTCTCAAAGTAGCTTTCACCGTGGGATAGTGTAGAACAACGGTGTCGGGGTTGGTGTTAGTGCTTTTTGGATATTAGAATTTTTCCATTCATTGAAATGACAATTTGATAAATTACCTTTTTTCTCTTTAAACGTAGGAGATGAAAGAAGATCTGGGAAATGCTAAATGGGAAATGTGAAAAATATTGGGAAACATTTGTGGCCCAACATTATGGCCCTCTCTTCCCACTTGCCCAACCAAAGGGGTCAAAGGAAATTAATCTTATTCTTGTTTGTAAATTTGGGTAACCCATATGACATATGGTATGCTGGAGACTGTCGGATGGTGGAGTCGGAAATCAGGCGCCAACCAACCGGGTGGGAGTATTAGAATATTGGAAATATTCAAATTTTTAAAATGCTAGCACAAAGCATTTTTAAACGATAGAAATCAGGTTAAGTGCCCAATTTTAAACAACAAAGCCATTTTGAAAACCAACTTCTGTCATTTAAACTCCAACTACGTTATCAAGGGTTTCTAGACTTCCTAGAGAGGTATTCTATAGATTGCAGAACTCCTCCTGGAGGGGTCTTCTATCGACCCCCTCCTAGGGGGGTCTGCTATAGATAAAAGACATTCCAGTGGAGCCTTCTATAGATAGAAGACCTTCCAAAGGGGTGTTCTATAGATAGAAGACATCTTAAAGAAGTCTACTCCTTGAGGAGTCTTCTGTACATCTTATACTCTTAACCCATTTCGTCCCGGGCCAAAAATTTTTTTTTTATTTTTTAAGAAAAAAATACTTTTTTAGGGTAATCAGGAACCATTGATGTCAAAAATCTACTCAAAATTTTTTTTCGATTTTTCGTTTTCCCGGGAAATGGTGTTCGAAATTTCGAACACTATTATTTTTTTCAGAAAAAAATACTTTTTAGCGTAATTATGACACACTGACGTCAAAAATCGACTTAAAAAAATTTTATCGATTTTTCGTTTTCCTGGAAAATGGTGTTCGAAATTTCGAACACTATTATTTTTTTCAGAAAAAAATACTTTTTAGCGTAATTATGACACACTGACGTCAAAAATCGACTTAAAAAAATTTTTCCGATTTTTCGTTTTCCTGGAAAATGGTGTTCGAAATTTCGAACACTGGCGCGAACACCATATGTGTAGAAGTAAACATTTTTTGAATTATTTGCTGTTTTTTTGATTTATTTTATCATTTCCACGTTTTAATATAGCCACTGGCATATAGGTCAAGTACCAGTATTCGAAATTTCGAACAGTCCACTTTGCACATATGTAAAGTTGCGCTTGCGCATCTAAGTCTTTATATTTTGTGAAACGGTTACATATATTGGCAATAATTCCCCATAATTACTTTTTAAATTTAATTTTTTTATAATTTTCTAAAATTAATTTAAAAAGTATCCAAACATATAGGTTTCAAAAATGTACCCCTACCATCGAGGAGGATGGGGAGTTTTCATGGGAAGAATTTTTTTATTTTCTGACGTTCTAAAACTTGTTTAATATTTTACCTTTTTCATCCATAAATATTTTTTTTTTTTTATTTGGAGGCATTAAAAATATACTTTTTACGTTGAAAGTTAATGCCAAGAAGCTCCTCCTTGTAATTCAATCATCACTTTTAACTTTAAGTTAAGCGGAACGCTCTAAATCTGTTCGGTAAATCTAATAATGGGGGTATGAGTATTTTTGTATAAAGGAGACCAACCAAAGGATCTGAAATAGATGAAAGACAGTCTAAAGGGATATTGTATATCCCTAGAGGGATATTTTAAAGGTTTCATCGATAACCAATCACCAGCAAAAAATCCGCTTTAGACAATTCTATCGATAACCGATAAAAATTCTGCTATAGAATTTTTTATAGATAAATGATAAACAATTTTCTGTAGACATTTTCATTAATAACTGAAAAAAATTTATATAGATTTTTTTTATCAATAACAGATAAAAAAAATTTCATACAGAAATTTTCTACCAGAACTTTAAAATGTTTAAAATCCATTTACTTTACTGCTATATTCTTAATTACTTTTTCATTATTTCCTTTATACTAAGCAGAGAATGGTAAGTTTTTAGCCATAACTAATCGCAATGTTTTATTGAAAATAGACGCCTTATTTTCTTGGCGCTGGTCATTAGCGTAACAAAATCTCCCCCTACAAGACAAAATTATTGCTGTCATTTAATTTGAGTGGCTAGTTTTTTCGGATTGTTTCTATAAAATTCAATGAGCAAAAAAAAAAGCAGAAGGTGTCTGGGACATGATGTTGCTGCTGTTGCTGGCTTCTTGTTGTCCAGCCTATGCTTACAAGCGAACTGTCCGCTCTGGCTCTCCATGATCAATGCGTTAAGTCTATTAAAGGCCTGCTGTGCTGTGTGAATTAAAATGAACAAAACGAAATGCATGTTTAGCACGAATTATTGTTAACTCTTTGGAGGAGCAAACAATATAAACTGAATTGTTTTTTTTTTTAAGTTGTTTTCTTATTTTATCACGCTAGTTTACACACCATGGAAAATTAACAGAATATAAAAGCAAAGCATAACAATTCTTGTGGTGGTATCCTCCCTCCCATAGTGTGGCCAGTAAAAACTACTGCTGATGATGACGACGACAACGATATTTGATGATTGTTGTAATAAAAATTATTTTTATGTTGAAAAATAAAATAGTTAAATTATAAGGAAATACTAGAAGAAACCATAAGACGGCCATTTTGATAGGGCATTCTTAAGAAACAAAGCATCGCGAGGCATTTTGGAATATAAGCAGCTTGCAATAAGTTATTGCCTACTCTTGGAATGCCAACGGAAATACCAGAATGGTGAAGATTTAATAATGTAATATAGTTGTAAGATTCGTGAAGAAGGATATGAGTAAACTAGAAGAACTATATGAACGAGAGGATCTAAATGAACGACATAATCTAAATAAATAATATAAACGAGCTGGGTGGATATGGCTCCGTTTGTTTACTTCTCGCAGCGTTCTATTGAACTAGGTTCGTTTATGAACGGCACAACTCTGCTGAACATCTCGCAAAAATATTTTTTACGGAATCAAGTGATTGTAGGATTGAACGAACGAACTGAACTTGAAAGGATTGATTGAACTAAAAATTTCATAAGAAAATTATTATCAGAACTAGACAAATATTTTTTAAATATATTTAAAATATTTTTTAAATATTATTAAAAATTCCTTGATTGTACGTACTATTAAGAGTCTCTCGAAATATTTCTCAAATTTTCAATAAACGTCTGACAAACTAATTTTGGAAATATCCACGATAGTAATGAATGTCCCTCCAAAAATATTCGTAAAAAACTTAAAATTGTAGAATTTCAAGTCCCATAAATTAATCTTGAAAGTTTGAAGCACCCCTGTAGGAAACCTGGAGTCAAGTGTCGACATGTCACCACTTTGTCTACTATTATGGTGACTTTGTCAGCATTTTATCTACAGCATTTTATCTACAACAATCGTTATCTTACTTTATTTTCTTGAATAAAATATATAATTTAACTGTTTAAACTGTTAATTGTCTTACAGAAATGGATTTCAAATGTCAATTCCATTACTTGTACGTCAAATATATCCTCGGCATATATCCAGTGGATTTTATTGGACGCATAGCTATGGAATAGACAATTGAAAATCCACTGGATTTCGTTAATATGAACGGACACATATGCATCTAGCTTTTAAATCAACCTAAAGCTCAAAGTAGACCACAAAATCTAATAGTGAAACAGTGGTACCAATGCACTGTGGTCCCAGCCCGCGACAAAAATACAAAAATCGATGTGTTCGAATTATGATTGTAACTATTCAAATCTATCGTAGACACATAAAATTTTAGTATTCCGGCTTTCTTTTTACAACTCCTAATGGTTCATGCTAAAGGAGAGCCACAGAAGTGAGCATTTCCATTTGAAGAAATTGAGACATTGAAATTTCCATTAACGAAGTGACAAGTTACAAGTGATATCACAAAAAAGTAATGTGTAAAATTACTATAGTAATAAATGGAAGCTAAAGTTAATAGTATTGTTATTGTTTGTAATTGATAACATCATAAAGTTGTATCTTTATTTTGTAGTAAAATTGATATCTTTTGAAATGTATTTTTTGTGAGTGTTTTTATTTAATATAGTGAAAAGAAATATACTTTTAGTACCTTGGATCCTCGCGGATCCTCACTTAAATGTTCGTGGAAGAGTCCAGAATTAGAAAAAAATTATCTCGTCTGCCGAAAGTTGCCGAGCGGTATTCAGTTTTAATTATACTGAGTATACTCGGAGTTTTGTGAATGTTTAGTATAGGGTTTTTGGGTGTTTTTAAGCAATCGCTGTTGTTGTTTAGCATTTTGTTTCGATCTTGTTTTATAAAAATAATGTTTTTAGGATTACAGTATGAATATGTGTTTTCACATTTGTATGTTTTTGAAATATGGTGTTCTATGGCAGCATGGGACGGACGGTATTCGAAGAAATTATAGCAAACTTTCAGGTGGATCTGGCAGGATATGATTTCTCTAATTTGTCAGATTGTATATACTATCGCTGCAAAGGAATTTCAAAAATCTGGACACAGAACAAGAGAACAAAACAATTGATAAACATCATGAAAATTGGCTTGCTTGCTTCCACTTCAAGAATTATCTGCCGTTAAAAGTAAAAGCGTGGAGGGGCTACCGTCGATTTAAGCTCCACACAGAAAACTAGACAACGTAGAATAGTTAAATTGGCAAGCAGGACCACCTGTGTACTCTTGTTTACTGGTTATATATCCTGGTAAATTTTTAGTCGATTTTGGAAACTCTCCTGATCGAGATATCCTCTAGCTAGTATTTATTGTAATATATGACAACCCATCCTCGCGAACTAAAAATCTCATAAAGCATCTTAGTTTCCAAATATTCCCTCTTTGAGGCCTGTAGGACATTGTTTACATCTAATATAAACAATGTTCTATAGGTCTCCTAGTAAGAATATTCTGTGCCTCATATTGTTGATACTTGTTACCAGTTAAACCTTGTCAAGAATAAAATTCATAAAATGTCATGATTTTTGCAAACGTTACGTCAAATGCTTAAATATGCCAAATATCGGGAGTTAACATGATACAGGATTATACCAAAATGTGGACATAAATTGATGGATTTTGGCAAGAATGTTTGATACAGATTATAGACTCGAAATATCAAACTGCAGCACATTCAGTTGGAAAATATAAAAAACTGGAAACACCGTTATGGGGGGTCAATACCTACAAGTGGACCAATCCTGACGATTTTTGGGGAAAATTATCTTCTAGTCACTAGGAGTTTACCGTAAATTTTCAGATTGATATCTTGATTAGAAATATTTTTGTCGCTCTCTCCCTTATAAGCTTAACCACAGTGCAATGTCTCCATATGGTCCTTCATGAACTATTGACTCACTCCAATGTCTATACTGAATTACTACCTCCATTGTCAACACATGGCACCTCAGGAACTACTGACATACTAGTTCCAATGTCTCTATTGACTTTCGAATGACACGTTCAAACAAAATGTCTATAGGAAATTACATGAGTTGTCTACACTTAGTGTTTAGTCCACAATTGCAACACCGGAGAGCAATCACAGTCAATCGCGTTAGAACAACAACATGAAAACTTCAGGAAAAAACTTGGCATCACTTACAATTTTATTTAAAGCATTGGAGCGACGCACACCGTACCGTTGTTGGTTAAACCCTAAGACACACCAGAAATGACACAAAACTTTACTCAAACGTTGGATGTGTTTAGGGCATTAGTCGGGAAGAGTCGGTCCGTTGTGTGTTGAGCCAGGAGTTAAAACAACAACCACTTGAACAAATGCAAGTGCTGCCAAGTTTTCGTTTTGAAAATTTAATGTGATTGTTGTTTTAACGCATGGCCCAACACAAAACTTAGCGATTATGCCCGATCCATTAAGGCCTCGGTACAATGGCACCGATAAATGCCACGTTACAACAATCACAAACAGAAGGTGTAAGTGATTCCTTGTTTCCTTTTGAAGTGTTCATGTGGTTGTTGTTTTTAACGCGTAAAACGACACTATACGGACAGATTTCTGCCGGAGCCATTCGTGTTACAATTGCGGACTACATATTAAGAATAATTTTGAACGACATTTAAGACATTGTTAGCTCAGAACGACCTAAAAATTATGTTTAAATATATTAACGATGATCGTTAGCTCTGAAATAACTTGGATACATTGTTCACAACTATAACCCTAAACCCCACTCTTGTCGAAGGATCAAAATTTCAAAAAATAAATAAAATTTGTTTTGATGAAAGTATTTTAAAAATATAATGTTTCACTCTAAAATTCAAAAGGTCATACTCAAATGTGGTCGAAGGACCAAAATATATAATCAAAAGCATATGCTCGAAGGACCATAAAACAAAGATTCGCAATTAAGCTCTACAGTCATAAAAGGGACGATCTTTATTGAAAAAAAATATCAGCATTTTAAGGTCGAAAATAATTTTTAAAAATTCAATATGCAACTTAAAAGTTTATTCAGATATTTGATTTTGTATTATAATGTCCAATTTTAATTTTATTTAATTTTTCATAGTTGACGGAAAAAATTTCAAAAAATGAATAAAATTTGTTTTGATGAAAGTATTTAAAAATATAATGTCTGTTCCAGAACCTGCAAGAAGATACTAGTTTTTACTACGATAACAAATTTTCCTTTATGTTATCGGAAAAATAGTAAAAGATAGTAGATTCTTGGAGTTCTGGAACAGACCAATAATGTAGCACTCTAAAATTCAAAAGGTCATACTCAAATCTGGTCGAAGGACCCAAATATATAATCAAAAGCATATGCTCGAAGGACCATAAAACAAATATTTGCAATTTACCTCTACAGACATAAAAGTGACGATCTTTATTGAAAAAATATCAGCTTTTAAGGCCGAAAATAATTTTTAAAAATTCAAGATGGAACTTAAAAATGTATTAAAAAATATTCTTCAGATATTTGATTTTGTATTATAATGTCTAATTTAAAATTTTTTGTAGTTGGCGGAAAAAATTTCAAAAAATAAATAAAATTTGTTTTGATGAAAATATTTAAAACATATAATGTAGCACTCTAAAATTCAAAAGGTCATACTCAAATCTGGTCGAAGGACCAAAATATATAATCAATTTTTAAATTTTTTTTGGTCGAAGGACCTAAATTTATTACCAAAAGTATCAGTTTATGTTCTTAAACATGTAGCGCCGAACATCCCTTGCACTAAATAATTAATTCTTAGCTCTAAACGCACTTCATATTTAATAATAAATCAGATCTATTTTATGGTCGAAGGAACAAGATTTATAACCAAAAGCAGATTACTACGTTCTAAAAGAACAACAATTAAAGACCAACAATTATTGTTTATATTTATGTAGCGCCGAACGTCATTTGAAATCCTTTATCTTCTTTGATAAATCTGATTTATTTTATTGCCGAGGGCCAAAACTTATAACCAAAAGTATATGCTTATGTTCTGAAAAAAAAGTTGAGAAATCAATTTAAGAAAAAAAAAACTAGGTAGCATACCCTTCAAGATTGTAACTAAAAACTGACAAGTTTATGGACCAAAAATATGCAAGCATGGTCGAAGGACCATTATTAACAATGAAAAGGATTTATTTGTTAAACACAAACTTTACTAAAATATGCATTATTATCTATTGTGGTTCTAAGTTGAAATTTCAATAAGATGTATCACATGTTTTGATTGAAAAATCAACCTTCTTTAAAAGTCGAAGGACCAACATTTACAAGAGACACATTTTTCAATGTATCTCTTAGGTCATGAATGCTCAACTGAGTGTCAAGGTTGCCGGCGTCTTAGCGTTCTGAGCCACCATCAACTTGTCGAAACTCTAGTAGACAATAATTGATGATCAAAAATCTTCTGATATAGAAGAGCAATTACTAATGACGTAGGAATAAAACTTACCATAGTATTTGTGAACATTAAAAAATGGGATTACCATGCAGGACTATAGGAAAAGTTTGGAGTTTCAATTAACTGACATAATTTCGCATATGCATTTATCTAATGAAGTGCGATATACATATTTACTAGTTACCAAGCTTTGCCTTCGTCTGCCACACAAACAACATCCTAACACGCCTGAAGATCGGCTTAACCACCCGTGAAACATAGCGTAATGGTTGGATGCGTGGGACTTCGGTAGACTCCTAATTTTTCAATGTATCTCTTAGGTCATGAAAGCTCAACTCGAAAGATAAATAATTAAAAATATCTGAATGTTCTGAAGCAGTTTCAGTTTATGGAAAATATGTGTATTATTTCAATAAAATGGTTATACGATCTGTCTCGTTTTCCAACTACTCCAAAGTTGTGGAAAAATCATATGCAGGTATGGTCTATGGAATAGACGTTTGAAACCCGGTTAAGTGCAAACGGGGTATAAGCTGATTTTTCAATAAATATAAAAACTAGCTTCACTTTAATGGTCGAAGGACCAAAATTCACAACCAGAAACATCTGAAAATGTTCCCTGAATAAAAATCGGCTTCAGTTTCTTGAAACTATATGTATTATTTCAATAATTTGCTTTAATGATCTATCTCCTCACTTTTCCTATCACAATATTTGATGACAATGTCTATGATGATACGGCTTGATGGTCATTCCAAACGACATCCCTTACACAAACACACACCCAAAAATAATACAAAAACAAACACATAGTGGTGTTGATCTTTTTCCTTTTGGTGGTATTATTTAATTAATAGACCTTTCAATAAGTGGATATGATGGGGATATCACGTCTTTGGTGTCTTTGCTATGCTGCTTAACTTTATGTAACACCACTCTGCGTGTAGTCCAGCAAACAGCTCAACAACAGCATAAGCATTGTGATTTAGAGTCATTTTGTTTTGGAAATGACACGCACTATTTTTAAAAATCATGGTGGGGATGAGTATGATGAGGCAGAGAGAACGAGAGGTGCCCAGTACAGATGGTTTGTTAGTGCCTGTATTTTCTTGTGTTTTGTTTCAAATTACTTGCAGCTCTGTATGTTCATGAGGAGAGGGGTCCAGGGCCAAACTTTTTTTGGGTGATTAATTACTGTGTTTATATTTGGCTGTTGATATTTCTTCTCCCCAAAAAAATTATTCGAAATAAATCATTTGGTTTAATCAGTTTTGAAAGGGGAGAAGAAAGAAATGCATTTTAAATGTTAAAGTTTTTTTCTTTTCAGAGGATTATGTCACAGCTTATTTGCCTGGGGACATTTTTCATCTAAGCTGAATCATATGATGCTTGGTGGATATCAGCATCATGTTAATATATTGTTAATGTCTGTAATATTGACTTAGTGATTAAATTGACTTGAGCGTTTAGGAAAAAATAAAATTTGGAGGTAAATGGTGCCATTAAAAGACATATTGGGAATTTGTAGTATGTAGATTAAGAAAAATATGTCATAAAAACGTAATGTTAAGGGAGAGGAAATTACTCAGACAATGTTTGGAATGAAATTTTAGAAAAATACTTAAAGTTTGGAGAGGCCTCAAGCTTGTACATGGTGGAATTCAAACTCCATTTAAAATAAACAATTTTATGGAGGCTAACCGGCAAAGCACTTTCGTTCTTGAATAACGAAAACATATCTGAAAAATGTTTCGCTTAAGTTAGTCTTATGACAGTTCAAGAATTTGAACTCTCGCTGTCATGATATTAGCTACATGCAATTGCTAGCTGGCATCGTTTATGATATGAACTAGGGATAGGTAATGGAAAGCAATAATCGATTTTTCGATTTTTGTCTAAAACTAAAAATGCGAGTTTTCGATCTGGCGATTATTTCAGTTGTCTTAAAATTCGACTTTCGACTTTTTCATAACCACAGAAAATCGATTATAATCGACTATTCGTCGATTTTCGAGTTTTCTTTGGAAATTTTAAAACCGCCAAAAGTGTAAAACCGCCAAGTCAACAATCTATGGGCAAACTCGAAAATCGATCACAAGATAATCGATTATGCGATTTCCCTCCAGACGAAAGTCGACTACGATTTTTAGACTTTTGACTGCAAAAAGTCGATTAATCGAAAGTCGACTTAACTATCCCTAATCTGAAATAGGACAGTATCTGATCGCTTTCGAACCTCTTACCCGTTAGTTTTTGATTAATGAAAACTTCTTTGGCAAATGCTTTCACGTAATTTAGTCTTACGAAGGTCTAAGATTTGCAACAAATGCTCAAATAATGCTGTCATGGTAATATCTACACCAAATTGCTAGATGGCATTCTATTTTTTATGGAGGGTAACCGGCGAAGCATCTTGGTTGATTTGCAACAAATTATGGCCTATAAGCAAATATTCTTATAAGAGCCGGGTGACACACTTACCATTTTCGTGGTGATTGCCAATCTACACATGCCTTGTTATATGTTTCAACATACCTGGAAGAAAAAAGAAATGATAAATTAGTTTCAGATAAATATTTAGTTTCAAATGTTAGCTTACTATGTATATGCAATCCCATAACTATTAAGCCTAAGAGCATGAAATATTCCAAAAATTTCCTACCACACTCGTGGACATGAAGAACATGTTTCATGATCCATCAATCCCAAAAAAATCCCACGTACCTTCCTCTTATTTATGTTTCAAATAAAACAAACCGGGAAATGTTAAGCATTTATGTTAAACATTACTGTTTCGTAGCTGTCACTCTGTTTTGTTGTTGTTTCTTTTTGTTTTTGTAAAAGTGCGTGATATGCAATTGCAATTATGACACATTACCCTACGGTAAGAAAAACGTGTCGCAAAACCACGTTTTTTGCTCGAGAGGAGCTACAACCAAAAAACATAAAAACAACTATTTTTTGGGTATAACCTGAAAAAGCCTGCATAGCACCACCACCACAACACAATCACATAAATACCGAAAAAGGGGGTCAATAAACTTGACTAAAATAAATAAACATTTATAACCAAACTGAAAAAAGCCCAACAACAAATAAAGCCAAACTTTTATTCGATAATCGATTTCTAACGAAATTTAAGTCGCAAATCCACCAGCAAATAAAATTGCCTCAGGAATTTTTTGGTAAAAAATAAAACAAAAAACAACTTCACAAAAGATGTAATAAAAAAGTGGTAGAAAAAATCACCATAACCTGCATAATTGTTTAAAGAGAAACAAATGTTTTTGTGTGTAAGACAAAGGCGTAGTGGGGCAAAACGGGGAACGGCTGAGCCTCCCAAAATAAAATTAATATAATTCGCTTACCAAAAAAAAAACATGGATTGAAAAACTATAAGTAATCTTAATAGCCTCATTTCCTTCTTTTCCTATGCCCTACCTCCCAAGGTAACCTATCAGAAGTTTCCAAGTTAAATCTACCACCTACGCCTATGTCATGCAAGGCCAGTCAGTGCGTTTTTGTGTTGTTCAAAATAACTTCATATATGGCATTGTCAACAAATCATATTGTTGTAACGTCGTCGTCGTTGTGCTTCAAAACTATGTCTACATGTACAACAAGTTGAATATCAACTTGCCAAAAAAATGCATAAAAACCTACCAAATCCAAAGAAGATGAAAACAACTTTTGTTTTTTTACTGTTGTTTTTGTGGTGATATGACATGCTTGCTTGCATACTGGCTGCCTGGCAGATGAATGTTGCCAATGCCATAAAGAAAACAAAACAACCTGCCTGCCGGTAAACAACCATCAGAAGCCACAAACACCAAGACAAGCAGTAGAAGTACAGCATATTCCCCATTCCAACAGATGATGTAATGTCAGACAGGTAGTTAGCAGCTAGCTGCATGTGCAGCAGCTGCATATTTTCTACGCACCTCAATATGAAACAGAATCGAAGCAACAAAGTTTTAGGAAAATTTGAATTAATATGTGCCAAACAGCAGTCCTGATTGGCTATAACAGGTCAGAGGTTAGGGTAAATATTAGCCCCACTTTTATACCAAGGCAACACTGACTTCGAAAATTTTCGAGTTGCAAAGTGCCTCAAAATAATTCCCTGAAGTACCCGAAAATATTTCTGGAAAATGCCCAATTGTGGCACGGAATGTCCTTCTGAATATTTTTTAAGAAAACCACAAATGAGACACTGAACGCTCTTCAAATAAATTCGTATATAATCCAAGGCTTAAACAACCTGCTATGTAATCCACGATGAGACAGTAAACCTCTAGCATGACCAGATTTGCTCGATTTTACGCGCGAGTGAAAAATACTCAAAGAGTACGAGTTAACAAAAAGATTACCCTGCATTCTTTATTTATTTTTTTTTTTGAAGCGCTCGAGATTACTCCTTGTTAAAAAATGTTCGAAAAAGCTTATTTTCCCTCAATTCCTTTAAGCTTCGTCATTGCAACCATACTTCCCCGGAACCCAAAACCTTTGATTTCCCAGAGAGTGAGTTAGAGAGTCACGATAGTAGCTACACCTAATTGCTTGCTGGCATCGTTTATGTTTAGAACTAGGGCGGTATCTGACGAACTTCGCACCTCTAACTTTCGTTATTGAATAATGAACACATATTTGTCAACTGATTTCGTTTAAGTTAGCCTTACGGCGTTATAAGAATTTCAGCTCTAGCGTCACAATACTAATGCTTTGGTAGTAGCTACACCCAATTGATAGCTGGCATCGGTTATGGTTAGATCTAGGGCCGTATTTGATTTCCTTCGAATCTTAAGCTTTCGTTCTGCATTCAAAAATCTTCTGCAAATACTTTCGCTTAACTAAGCCTTAATTTTGATCTTTCGTTTTGTAATACTAATGTAGTAATAGTAGCTACACCCAAATGCTAGACGGCGCAGTTTATGATTAAAATTTGGGCGGCATCTGATCGCTTTCGAAAATCTAACCTTCGTTCTTGAATAATTAAAACATCTTTGGCAACTGCTTCCACTTAAGTTAGACTTACGACGGTCCAAGAATTTCCTTTATAGTAGCAACAGTCAAATGCTAGCTGGCATCGTTTACAGTTAAAACTAGGACGGTATCTTATCAAGTTCTAACCTCTAACTTTTGTTATTGATTAATGAAAACACCTTTGGCAACTGCTTCCGATTAAGTTAGACTTACGACGGTCCAAGAATTTCAACTCTCGCGTCGCAATACTTATGGAGTGATAGTACATAGCTACACCCAATTGCTAGATAGCATGGTTTATGATTTGAACTAGAGCGGTATCTGATAACCTTTGAAATAATGAAAACATATTTGGCAACTGCATTCGCTTCAGTTAGTCTTACGATGGTCCAAGATTTTGCTTTTCGCTTCGTAATACTAATGCAGTAATTGCAGCTACACCCAACTGCTAGCTGCCGCCGTTTATGGCTAAAACTAGGGCGGTATCTGATCGCCTTTGAACCTCAATCTTTCGTTCTTCATTAATGAAAACATCTTTGGCAAATACTTTCGCTTAAATTTCAATTCTCGGGCCGTAACATTATTAATAACTACACTCAAAAGCTAGGCGGAATGCGTTTATGGTCAAAACCAGGACGGTTTCTGATCGCTTTGGAACCTCTAACTTTCGTTCTTGATTAATGAAGATTTCGTTGGTAAATGCTTTCGCTCCAAGAATCCTCTCGCTGTTAGTTAGTCTTATGACGGCTCATGAACTTCAACGCTCGCGTCGTAAAAACTAATGCCTTGAAGTAGCTACACCCAATGGCTGGCAGGCATCGTTTATGAACTAGAACCGTATTTGATCGTCTTCGAACCTCTAACTTTCGTTCTTGGCAAACGCTTTCGCCTTAAGTTAGTCTTACGATGGTCCAAGAATTTCAATTATCGCGACGTAATTCTAATGATCCCAAACTACTGCCATAATAACAGCTTCACCCAATTGCTAGCTGGCATATTTTATGGTTAGAACTATCGCGATATCTGATTGGCTTCGAACCTCTTACTTTCGTTCATGAATAATGAAAACATATTTGGCAACTGCATTTGCTTAAGTTAATCTTACGATGGTTCAAGATTTTGATTTTCGCTTCGTAATTGTAGCTACACCCAACTGCGGCGATTATGGTAATACTAATGCTTTGATAGTAGCTACAACCAATTGCTATCTGTCATCGTTTATGTTTAGAACTAGGGAGGTATCTGATATCCTTCGAACCTTTAACTTTTGTTCTTGATTAATGAAAATATCTTTGGCATATGCTTTCACTTATGTTAGTATTACGACGGTCCAAGGTTTTGAAATCTCGCTTTGTAATACTAATATTAATTCTTGAATAATGAAACCATCTTTGACAAAGGCATCTTAACTTTCATTCTTGAATAATGAAACCATCTTTGGCTAATGCTTTCGCTTCAGTTAGTGTCGACTTCGAACCTCTAACTTTCGTTCTTGATTAACGAAGATATCTTTGGTAAATGTCATCACATAAGTTAGTCTTACGAAGGTCCAAGAATTTAAATTCTCGCGTCGTTTTACTTATGCCGCCAAACTGTTGTAATAATAGTAGCTACAACCAAATGCTAGCTGACATCGTTTATGGTTAGAACTAGGCGGTATCTGATCGCCTTCGAACCTCTAACTTCCCATCTTGATTATTGAAAACATCTTTGGCAAATGCTTCTGCTTAAGTTAGTCTTAGACGGCCCAACAAATTCGCTACGTTCTTATCCTCGTGAATTATTTAGGCCTTCACCAGTGCATTTGTTAATACCTTTTTCAAGAACATTCTGTGAAAAACGTTCAGTGCTAGAAACGTCGACTTTTATATTAATCCACTGAATATTTTTCCTCAGTGTACAACAATTTGTTCATTCATATTCTTTTGTTAATTTTAATCACATTTGACAACAATACTCTCCAAAAAAAAAATAAAATATGAAACCACCTCATAAACATTGTTGCAATTTGAGTATAGAGTCGAGACGCCAGTTGGTCTGTATGCCAGCACAGCAGTTATGCGGAAAAAAGTGTGCAATAAACATAAAATGACCACACCTTTGGAATGCCAAATGACAAACATGCAAAAGAAACTATGGAAAATTGCATTGACATTCTTTTCGTCAGCGAAGACAGTTTCAAAACAAAAATTTGCTTATGCTATATAGTCTGCTAAATAATTAAAAAAAATCCAAGGTTAATGGCTTGGTAAGTGAGATGCTCAGAATAGTTTTTCTTTCATTCAAAATATAAAAAAAAAATCTAGGAAAAAATCTTCCATAATTTTAGTATAGAACTTTTTGTGAATTTCTTCTAAATTATTGCGTGAGATTGTAAAGATTCTGCTCAATTAATGTGCGTGCCGACCAACCACACTCCCAATACAATTTTAGTTTATGATTTACTGGCGCTATTTTAGTAACTCCTCATTCACTTTTAACAATTTATGTTTTATTGTTATTACCCGCACTAATGGCTTAACAACTCGGAATAGTAATTGCTGGTGCACTCAATACAAAGGGCTCTAAAGGCCCTCTCTTGTGAAATGTATATTTCTCATTAATTTTTTGCCACTTCTTGTTAAATTTATGCGGTTATAAAATTCATGTTAACTAGCCATAACAATGTTATATTTAGACAGACACGCATCCTCTAAAGGATTGTGGCCAGCATGCACAGCCACAACAACTACATGATAAGTATCTATGCTGGTGTCATAATTTAAGACATTGTGGCAGGTTCATAGCACAAAAAGAAAACGAAAGGAGTGAGATAAAACAAATGTTCCTAAAGGTATTTTATTACAAAGTCTTAGCCCACGATAAGAAGGAGAAATAAAAAATATGTTTAAGAATAGACGATACTTTCTTTATGTATCACGCAAAATATTATTATCTAGTGTAAATAAAGGATATGTTTAAGGATATCCTGTGACCACCGACCACCTTGTGTGGAAACTGAAAATACCACAAAATGTTTTTATTCCCCTTTATTACAACTTTAGCAACAAAACGAAGTTGTTCTTAAATTACTTTATTAAGGCAGGTCGACCGACCATGGTTTGTTGTTTACCTCCTCTGGAGATTCTTTCAAAATATAAGCCAACAGATGCCGAACTAAGCCCTATGCTAGGAACAACATAACACCAAGCGACCGGCCATAACACTGCCACCATCAGCAGCACCATTCCCACCACTACTGGCAAAAAGAGGTGTCATAAAAATCAATGATTTTATTGAGAGATTATGAAGGTGCTCAAACCAAAACAAAACAACAAATGGAGTTAAAACAAAATCTAGCACTAAAGTTTATTGCTGTCCTTTGACTAGACTAGACAAAGAAAACAAAAACCAAGACTTCCAGCAGTGTGCCAGTCCCAACTATCAACAGTAAAGACCTTTAAAGGACAACCCAGCCGGCCAGCTAGCACTGAGAGTGTGTGTCTGTCCTCTATGGCCACAGATTGTAATACTAGGTTTTTTTTTTCATTTTGCTCACTTTCGACCATAAACTTAAGTTGTATCTCTAATGAAATCTACATGGTTTGGTGCTTTAACAAGCATTTTCCTTGTCTACTCATGTCTGGTGAATTAAAATCTATCTACAACAACCACGGGAATACGCCAAGACCAAGAATTTGAGTTAACAAAAATCTCCATAAAGATCATGAAGAGAGCCGTAGCCAAGCAATCTCATTCCTTAAACACTTTACTAGCAATCTGACTAAGACTTTTGAGGAGACTCTTTGCATATGAGGGGGTCCCCCAAAAAGTAGCCACATGAATTGCATAGTGCTGTTTGCTTCCCTGCCTGCCGCATTAAGAGATAGTTGATAGTTTTCGGTGTAAGCAAACCAACATGATGTCGTTGAAAATGTTGTTGATTTTAATGCTAATGTTTGCATTTGGCAAATGCTTCTCGATGGTAAGCAATAACATGAACAGTGAGGTATTGTTAGAAAATGTACAAAATTTAGTACAGAATGGCAAAAATTCGTATCTAATTAAGTCACAGGTTCCACTCCTGCTTTGCCCTTCCGTCTATTCGTTTAAATTTCAGATTTGCAACCATATTTTCCCCGGAGCACAAAAGCTTTGGTTAGTCGTGAGGCGACTGAATCAATCAGAATAGTAGATGCACCCAATTGCTAGCTGGCATTGTTTATAATAAGAACTAGTGCTGTATCGAACCCCAAACTTTCGTTCTTGATTAATGAAAACATCTTCAGGAAATGCTTTCGCTTGAGTCCATCTTACGACGGCCCAAGAATTTCAACTCTCGCGTGGTAATATTGATACACCCCGTGTGAGTCAAATTAGGCTGCAGCCTCCTCTCCTGGTTAGGCTCTTCCGTCAATTTCATTAAGTTTCAGCTTTGCGCCATATTTCTCCAGAGCCCAAAAGTTTTGGTTTCTCGGGAAGCGACTGAGAGAGTCATGATAGTATCTTCATCAAATTGCTAGCCCGCACCCTTTATGATTAGAGTTAGGGCGGTATCTGATCACCTGATCACAAATGCTCTAAAGATAGTTTTACGAAGGTCCAAGATAGTAGCTACACCCAATTGCTGGCAGACATCGTTTATGATTAGAACTAGAAACGTATTTGATCTACTTTGAACCTCTAACTTTCGTTCTTGGCAAACGCTTTCGCTTAAGCTAGTCTTACGGTGGTCCAAGAATATCGCGACGTATTCTAGTGATCCTAAACAGCTGTCATAATAGCAGCTAGTTAATGGTTAGAACTAGCGCGATATCTGATTGCCTTCGAACCTCTGACTTTCGTTCTTGAATAATGATAACATATTTGGCACCAGCTTTCGCTTAAGTTAGTCTTACGATGATCCAAGATTTTGTTTTTCGTTTCGTAATACTAATGCAGTAATTGTAGCTACACCCAACTGCTGGCTGGCGCCGATTGTGGTAAAAACCAGGGCGGTATCTGTTCGCCTTTGAACCTCAATCTTTCGTTCTTCATTAATGAAAACATCTTGGCAAATCCTTCCGCTTAAGTTTCAATTCTCACATCGTAATACTAATGCTTTGATAGTAGCTAAGACCAATTGTTGGATGTCGTTCGTCCTTGATTAATGAAAACATCTTTGGCAAATGCTTTCACTTATGTTAGTCTTACAACGGTCCAAGGTTTTGAAATTTCAAATTAGGCCGCAGACTCCACACTCTCGGTGGGCTCTTACGTCAATTCATTTAAGTTTCAGCTTTGCAACCATATTTCCCCAGAGCCCAAAAGCTTTGGTTTCTAGGTAAGCGACTGAGAGAGTCATTATAGTAGTTACACCCAATTGCTAGCCCGCACACTTTATGATTAGAGTTAGGGCGGTATCTGATCACCGTCCAACACTTACCTTCGTTCTTGATTAATGAAAACATCATTTGCAAATGCTTTCGCAAGATAGTCTTACGAAGCTCCAAGACTTTCAACTCTCGCTTTGTTAAACTAATGCCTTGATAGTAGCTACCAGTGACCTGCAACCGGTGCCAATTTTATGAATTGCGGTAGACACAAGAAAAAGCGATACTAGTATGCACCACCACTCTCTTCTTTGCGTTAGAATGTAATCAATATTCTGTTGAAAGTCAAACACAAACATTGCTGATTCATATTTAACGCATTGTATGTAAAGACATTACTGCTTCGTACAAATTACTACCTCTTGCTCGAATTGTTCGTGTTGACTTCGTTTCGAGTATACATTATGCATACAACTAGCGAAAAGAAAAACAATCGAAAACACATAAAAAATCTAAACGCATCAAATGAATCACAGTTATGTCTGCCTATGTACGTTGTCGTAACACCAAAACAAACGCATTCTCTGTTTAGCTAAGAGGTAATTTACACGAGGAAACAATGTTTCCTCTAAAACGTGTGTTCCGTTTTGATTCTCATTCGTAATTGCATTTTCAGGGTTGCGCTGTTTAACAAGCGTACCTTTTGAACGGTAGACGTACGTTTTTACATAAAGTTACCAAAAATGATTATCTACCTATTGTACATGAATATTCAAAAAACAATTCTTTGGAAAACTACAAAAACTGGTAAAAAGAAAGGGTTAATAATATAAATAACCATTCATGAACAATTCCGTAAAAAGTATGACACATGAGGGTAAAAAATACCTGTATTACCTGTCGTAAATTGTTAAAAAATGGGTATCAATTCATGAAGTAGTGAAATACCTTACTATAACAATTACAATAAACATTTTTTACAACACAAAATAAATAAATTATTATGAAATTATTATTTATTTCTTGCACATATCCATCCAAAAGTGCCTTTTGTACGTTTTTGTACAATCATTTCTACATTTGTTCCCAACACTGACCAATTTTGCGAATGAGAATCAAAACGGAACACACGTTTTAGAGGAAACAAGGAAACATTGTTTCCTCGTGTAAATTACCTCTAACACAGCCTTTGTATAACAAAACAACACACCTCTCTCATAAATTCCCCATATTTGTAGACAGCTATGTTTAGACAACTGTGTTGTTTTTGTTTTCAGTTCTCTCATACTTTATGCCTTGTAGGATTACTACTCTCTCTTCACGTGGTGTTTGTTTGTACATTAACGATCACAGAGTAGTAGTTCGTAGATCACACACATTTCTGAATGAATCAAACCGATTGTTTGAGATAAGAAATGCATTCTTGTGGTAGTCATTGGCGTATGTTGATTTTTGGTAAAATGAATGATTTGTTTACGAAATGATGCGATACACTACATAGTTGCGTTGATTCAACGCAGGCCTCTGGTAGCTACACTCTAGTTGCTAGCTGGCATCCTTTATGGTTAGAACTAGAGCGGTACCCAATCGCCTTGGAATATTTAGCGTTCGTTCTCGAGTAATGATGCTTTCGCATATGCATATGCTTTCGCTTAAGTTAGTCTTACGAAGTCCAAGAATTTCCACTCTTCTCTTGATAGTAGCTACACCCACAATTCCTAGCATCGTTTATGATTAAAACTTGGGTGGTATATCCTTTGAACCTTTAACTTGCGTTGTTCAATAATGAAAATATCTTTGAAAATGCTTTTGCTTAAGTTAGTATTCCGGTCTAAGATTTTCAACTCTCGCGTCGCAATACTAAGTACTAACAAAGTAGCTACACCCAATTACTAGCAGGCACCGTATATGGCTAGAACTAGTGCGGTATCTGATCTGATTGTCATCGAACTTTCGTTCTTCATGAATGAAAACATTTTTGACAATTGATTTCGCTTAAATTAGTCTTACAACGGTCCACGATTTTCAACTATCGTTCAGAGAAATTTTACTGGCACACATCAACCTTTGTTAAGGAATTTGAAGTGTTCTCATTTTAATTAAAGAACCAATAATATGAGCTGGAAGTGGGTAAATTACGCGCCTGCTGGCTGAGAGCCTTGGAAGCTAGTGAGGCTCGAAATAACTAACCGTTTTATATAACAACTTCCCAAGGACTACTCCAGGATTGTATAACTCAAATTTCAAAGTTCTCATTAAAGATTTTTTTTCCAACAACTACCCTCACGAAAACTTTCCCCCCACTGTTCATTATTGAATGTTAGTCATGCTGTGTTTTCCTTGCTTGCGACCAAAGCGATGATGTTGCTACTTAAGCGGTTGATTGCTTGCTGTTGTTGCTCTTGCAGTTGTTGTTGGTGTTTCAGTTTTGCAAAACGGGCGGTGTTGCTGATGTCGCATGCTGTTGTTATTCTTGTTAAAGAAATGAAAACAAAGATCTTCTATAGATTTGAAGATGGCGAGCGATGATGATGACGACGATGATCAAGAAACATTTTTATTTCAATTGCAATTTCAGCTAATGCTGGAGAGGAGTTTGTTGTCATTTTGTTTACTTTCTGTGCAAGAATGCCATGGAGGGGGAAGGAAAATGGAGAGGGGATATCAATTGAAGTCAGCATCTTGTTAGCACAAATATAAACTTGTAAATATGATGCCTATAGAAATCTAAGAAATGTTAACAGGCGGCGGGCGGGCATGCGTTCACGCTCACCTCTTGTGTTTCAACATTGAATGACTCTTTGTGGACTTTGGGCGTGTGTCTGTGTCGTCTATCCATGATGAAGCTACATTTCAAATAATGTTAAGTGCTAGAATTGTTGTTGTTTTTGTTGTAGTTGTTCATGTGGTTAATTCACAAGATTTATATCTATGATTGTAAAGATGTTTTCAAAGCAGCCAATGACTGAGACTCTGCAAAAAGCATAGAATTACTGAGGGGTATTATTGTGTTTCTTCCTCTTCTTCTTTTTTTGCTTTTAATGATCATCTGTCTGTGGTCATAATCGTTGAAAAAATATTTCAAAGGCCTTTGATCATCAATGTACAATTGTTGTAGTATTCCATTGCAATTTCTGATCTCTTTTTCTTCTTCCGAGGACTTATCATCAACATCATTGTTGTAGTTGTAGTTTTTTCTTCTTCTTTGGTCTTCATTTAATTTTTCCATTCAATTGTATGATGGCATTGCGCATACTGCAATTCTATTAAGATCACTATCTCTTTTGAAATCTTCCGGAGTTGGCTATTTGTTTTGTGGGTAAGAAGAAAAAAATCTTTCCCTAGTCCCCATACATATATGTTTTGCGTTCATTATTTGCTGCTGCTGCTGTAAGCTGCTTAACAACTTTGCGTAATTGTTTGCAATAAATGAGCGAGAGGGAGGGAGTTATTCCCTCCAATTTATCTCTATAGGAAATTGGAACAAGAGGTTAAACTATTTTTATAGTTTAAACATATGTCCAATTTACTGAGATAAGAATCGGACAAGAAACAATTATGGGTTTGTTTTGCAAATGCATCACGTACTCGTACATTACATTGAATTGCCGCTGGCGGGCTGAAAAGGCGTACTTTGGCGAAGGACAACTGCAAATGATTGGGTTGGTTTTTTGTTGTTATCATTGTCGTTGTCGTCGTCATCATCATTATCAACTTCATCGTAATCAGAGATAAATAAGTTCAATGGTTTAAGACAATATTGAAAAAGATGATATCACTGAACAACAGAACAGATCTATGAGTCTGTTTTCTTTATTTTTTTCTTCTTATTTTGTTAAGTTCGTTTTCTGGAAATTAATAGCAAGGGTAAGATATAATATAAACAAAAGGAAGCCGTAAACATCCGCAAAAAATTGTATTACTATAGATCTCAAAACAGGCTCTTGTGAAGTTTTGGGGAAGATGTCATACAAAGATTAACCACCTTCACCCATCAAACGAGGATCAATAAAGAGGTCAATAAATTTCTTATGTCGCCAGCCTAAAACATTTACGAGCCTTTTCCTAGGCAACTTCAAAAAGTCAAGAGTAAAGAGATAACACCTTTATCAGTCATCGCACAATAACTTTTCGGTATCAGATCCATCCAAAACAATGTTTTCATAAAACAGACTTCGTTAAAGGTTTGGACAATTTTTCGGATTCAATGAAAACTTTTGTCTCCACCTAGACTCTATTAAATATTTAATTTTAATAATTTTTTAATTTAAACAATTTTTTTCGTAAAGGAAGTTCTAACCGAAGGGACCCTTCAAATCGATAAATTCCAATCTTCAAAACCATTTCCAAATACCACAATATGTGGTGGGACTCTCCTGTGGGATATCATGGAGAAAAAGTAATTGGTATCAATAGTAATCTGGTCCACATCGATTTAAGTATGGAAAGCCCATACCACATGTTCGGAAAAGAAGATATCCTAAGGATGCAAGCTACCTTTGCAAGGAAGCTTAAGGTGAAGAGCAGTTGATAGATTGCTGGTCCTCTGGGATTTCAATATCGACAGCTCAACAAATCCCAATCTCCTCACTTGGCCTGAATATCTACTACCAAAAAAACAAAAAAAAAACGTTCTCAGGGGCAACAGCAGTTGGGCAAAGGAGAAGGTCAAAATATTTAGAACTACAAACATCTCCACCAATAGGACGAATATGTATCCGTTCCAAACATCAAAGGTTTCGATCTCCAAGGTCGAATGTTTGAGGAAACGTCAGTGAAACCTACTGTTCCATGTCGATTGGAAACGATTTCTTCCATCTTTGAATGAACGGGTGGCGGGAATTTGGACTATGCGGATAAGCAGCTACAGGCTAGTTCTGTAAAGCAGGTCATTTACTTAGTATATCCATAGACAGTACGGATATCAGAATAAATGAGCAGTACGGATATCAGAATCGGAGGTATCTTCAAATAATGCAGACCAAGGTGACTGGGAAACAAGTAGCAAATTTTAAGTTCGTCCGGGCCGAACTTTTTATACCCTCCACGATAAAATATTAGTCAGTTTTCTTTCCTGTCCACAATTTTATGTGGAGATATTTTGTGACCACAGATACCCAAATGCCTAAATAAAATCAGAAAATGTATCAAAAAAATTCTACACCGAAACATGGACACATGTTGACAATTTTTGGTAATGAAGTTTTGTGACCACTGGGAATCTCAAATATGAAAGTTCAGGGAGTTCGGTCCAAAACATGGACCTATATTGACAATACCAAAATATGGACCTATATTGATAATTTGTGGTGGAGATGTTTTGTGACCAGTTTGAATCTCAAATATGAAATTTCAGGAAGTTCGGTCCAAAAATTTAGCTATACCAAAACATGGACCTCTATTGACAATTTGTGGCCACTGGGAACCTCAAATGTTAAATTACAGGTGGTTCGGTCCAAAAATGTAGCTAAAATCCGCAAAATACCGAAAATCCGGAAGTACCTTTATATGGGGGCTATACCAAAACATGGAGCTATGTTGACCATTTTTGGTGGAGATGTTTTGTGACCACTGTGAGCTCGAAATGGTAAATAACAGGCAATTCAGTCCAAAACTTTAGGTAAAATCCGCAAAAAAAAACGAAAATGCGAAGGTATTTTTATATGGAGGCTATACCAAAACATGGACCTACATATATTGACAATTTGTGGTGGAGATGTTTTGTGACCACTGGGAACCTCAAATGTTAAATTACAGGTGGTCCAAAAATGTAGATAAAATCCTCAAAATATTGAAAATCCGGAAGTAAATTTATATGGGGGTTATACCTAAACATGGACCTATGTTCGCAATTTCTGGTGGAGATGTTTTGTGTTTTGAGCCTAAAATGGTAAATTACAGGCAATTCAGTCCAAAACTTTAGGTAATATTTGCAAAAAATCGAATATCCGTAGGTACCTTTAAATGAAGGCTGTACCAAAACATAAACCTATATTGACAATTTGTGGTGGAAATGTGTTGTAACTGGGAACCTCAAATGTTAAATTACAGGTGGTCCAAAAATGTAGCTAAAATCCGTAAAGAAGAAAATCTAGAGGTACCGTTATATGAGGGCTATACCAAAACATGGAACTATGTTGACAGTTTTTGGTGGAGTGAAACTAGAGTGCCAAAATAGAGCGTTTCTAGCTCAATTATAGCGTGTGATAGATTGAGTAAAACAGACGGACATGACTATATCGACTCAGAATTTTATCCTGATCAATAATATATACATTTTAGAGGGCCGCAAATGATTATTTCAATGCGTTACAAAGGACTAAAAAACTTACTATGGTGGAGGGTATGCTAATTAATAAAGGCCTCAAAGGCCACAAATGTTTTAGGAATCAAAAGACCTGCTCCCATAGGGAGACCTTCAAATAACACAGATAAACTGTCAGTAATAAATAGTCTGTCCACAATAAAAGCCAGGAACTTCGACAACTTTGACAACTTCGAATTGTGAGGAAACTGATTCTGCCTCTAACTGAAAACGGTGAAACGCCTATTTATTCGAGCGAACTTTCAAAAAAATGCATGAAAATCATAAGGTTAGGCTACATTTCGGCATGGGGTGTATCTTATTTCGAATAAAAACAATTGGGCATTTTTCCCTCGGTGGGAGATCAACTGTCCTAAAGAAGGAATCGTGATAGAACGGATCTGTGGTGCAACAGATTTTTCTCAGATTCTGTCAAATTGGCATATATGTAGATGGCGTTGTAACATTTTGTCTCATTCAAGAAACTCTTTGTAATATATCGTCCCAGGGATGCCAACTGCTCCGAGGTAAAAATCGCTACAGACTACAGAAAAATACAAAATTTAGCGATTTTTGCCTCAGAACAGTTGACATCCCTGCTTAAACAGTGATTTTTGTACGTCAAAAATCGCCAAAACTAGGGGGGAAATCACCAACATTCTAACCGATTCCTAATCAAATTGAAGCCGAAGGTCCCACTATTCGTAGTGCTGGGATGTAACCGATTCGATTGTTGTTTGGAGCAGTTTATCGTTTTCTCTGAGCAGGAGATCAGCTATTAAAATAGTCTGCTCTCAATTTGAAACAAAAATTTCGATGTAGAGGATTATGCGGGTCTTTATTAAAGCATCTTGGCTTGGCGATCTTCTCATATGCCTAAAAACGTTTGCATTGCTGTGGTCCAGGAAACCCAAAGATATTATATGGCCATAGGAACATGTAATATACTACCCCTCTAACGGAAACAGACATGAAAAACATCTATCGCTTTCTATTAAAAAAGTTTATTTTCTTCTTGAGCCCCCCTTAAAATCACCTTAACACGTCCACTTTGCTGATGTCATGCCCTGTTTGAAATTACAACTCAATATGATATTGTTAATGTGAGAAAGTTGTAATATCAAATACTCGCCCTTCTGTTCAAGCCTAGCCTCCTCCTCCCAAACACTTACAGCTCTTTTCTCTTACAAGAAAAAAACTGGCTAATAACACTTAACTACTGATAATTAATGAAGAATGTTGCACCCAAATTACAACATCGACAGCGGTAGCTTTTAAAGATTCATCATTGAACACAACATCATCGACAGTCTCTGCAGAGGCAGCAACAGAAATGTTAAACATGCAACATTGGCTGCTGGTAGCCATGCTGCACTGGCTGGCCACAGCCATTAATCCAACAATCTTGTTTCTGTTTCCTACTGGAATGTCAATATCCAAAAAGGGGGGCTTCCAACCGACCAGCATGAAGATCATCCAGCACCAACAAAAGCTTATTTTACATTGATGTTAAAAAACTGTTAATTTGCCATAATTAAAGATAAACTAAAAACAAAAAAAGAAATTGTTGAGGAGAAAAACAAAAATAGCAAACTTACAACAGAATCCATAAAGAACAACAAAATTGAAGTTTGTTGAACAAACGTTACTCAAAGTCATATATCAATTCATAAAGGGTAATAAAATTTCTTGAGGGAAAACAACAACGGATATTGTTATTGGTGGTGTTGCTGGTGGCAACCACCAGCCACCAATCACACTGGAAACAGCAAATTACAATTATATGCTGGTGGTGGCTTGCCCGGAATTACGTTACGACTTCGGTTTTTTTTTCGTTATTTTGTTGAATTTTATTTTTATAGTTGTAATTAAAAATTACTGTGTGTGAATGTGGCAACAACAAATATTGCCCTGATTATAAGAGGGAGATCACCAACAAAAAACGAAACATAACCAAGATGAACAGACCCGCCAGAAAACTGTCGATGACAGCTATAAATTTCATTTAATTGAAGTAAAAGTTGTGAAGTTTTAAATCCCTCTACTTGAAAGTAATGTCGCTCTCGTCACTCGGGTGGGTAGTGAAAATGAAAGCTTCATTTATCCAAAACTTGTTGTTCTTCTTTGGCCACTAGTCACCCAAGGCAAAAAATAACATTCGTAATGAAAACGAAATACTCGAACCTCCTCCTTCTTATTGTTGTTCTTAAACCAAGCTTGCTTGCAATGGAGGGGAAAAGAACTTTTTTCTCTTCTAAAGAAATTTGTTGGGTTTTGTTTATCTTTTCTCTCGGTTTTTTGGGTGACAAATTGTTAATCTCTTGGTTTAATGCTCACATGGGGGAATTACTAATTTTTATTTATTTTTCTTGTGAAAGGGATTTTAAATAGAGCCATAGTAAAAAGAAATGTGTGTGGAATGACTCTCTCTAGTCCGTAATGATCATTCATTTTATTGGATGGGAAAGAAAATAAATTTTTATATTCCCTAATCCTAAGTACTGAGGATCATTGCTGTTTGGCTACTTGAAAATCATTGAATTTTATTTTAATGAAAGTATTTTATGAAGTATTTATTAAAATTGTTTCAATGAAAATATTTGGCTATGCGACGTACAGAAAATCATTGTTTTTAGTTTATTTAGTGAATCAATCAATCAATGTATAGTTTCCCAAATCCGTAAGATGTTCTCTAGCAATTTATGCGACCAAATGCATGTATAAATATCGATACTAAAGAAGAATATATGTCGGGTGTCATAACAAATTTTACACTGATGTTTGTATTTATGTATTTTACCCGTCAATGAGTTATTTCCCAAATTGAATATTTCGCTAAATAAGGACATTTCGCTGAAGAATAATAAGGCAGCAGGAGCCGATGGCTTACCAGCCGAGCTGTTCAAAACCGGAGGCGACACGCTGATAAGGTGTATTCATCAGCTAGTTAGCACCATCTGGCAGGAAGAACGAGTACCTGACGATTGGAACCTGAGTATCCTGTGCCCCGTCCATAAGAAAGGAGATAAGACTGTATGCTCTAACTATAGGGGCATAAGTCTACTCCCGATTGCCTACAAGATCGTGTCAGGGATATTTGGCTAACGACTAAAGCCTATGGTCAACGATGGTCAACCAATGTGGCTTTAGACCTGACAAGTCCACCATTGACCAGATATTTACCCTCCGGCAAATCCTGGAGAATACCCAAGAGATGCAGATCGACACCTACCACCTTTTTGTCGATTATAAAGAAGCCTTCGACAGCCCACTACGCTCAAAGGTATTCCAGGCCATGTCTGAATTTGGTATCCCCGCAAAGCTCATCCGGCTTTGTAAAATTACTTTAACTGACACGAGATCCTCAGTTAAAAAGGCAAACGTCAAAAGAAGTGGCATAATCTACACCAATAGCCGTATGTTACTTGCTTATGCTGATTATATAGACATCATGGGACGATCAGTAAAAGAAGTAACAAATACCTTTATGAAGGTCGAAGGAGAATCTGCTAAAGTGGGTCTGGCGGTAAACGGCGTGAAGACTAAGTTGATGGTGTCCGCCCATAGAGATCGTTCCAGCTGTTGACGATGGTTCCTATAATTTTGAGGTAGTAAAAGACTTCGTCTACCTCAGCACCGCCGTAAACACAACGAACGACATCAGTTGTGAAATAAAATAAAGAATTGTATTGGCTAACAGACGCTACTTTGGCTTAAGTAAGCAGTTTAAAAACAAAGCCACATTTCGTCAAACAAAAATAACGCTTTACAAAACACTGATACTACCCGTGCTGATGTATGGTTCCGAAGCCTGGGTACTTGCGCAAGCAGATAAGACAGTGCTTGGTGTGTTTGAGAGAAAAATTCTTCGAAAGATATACGGACCAATCTGCGTTGACGGTGAATATCGACTTCGCATGAACCACGAGCTGTATCTGCTATACAACGACATCAATATAGTTAAACGATTGCGTTGGCTAGGCCATATCATAAGAATGAGCGATGATGAACCCGCTAAAAAGGCCTATAAATACGAACCGCTTGGCGGTGCACGCAGAATTGGCAGGCCAAAGAATAGATGGCGCAAACAAGTGGATGAAGAGATGACAAGGCGCGGTATTCCAGAAAGAGAAGCAATAGGCAGAAAGATATGGAGATCTTTTCTTAGTTCGGCCTATAGAACAAATGTTCTGTAATGGGCCAGCTAAGTAAGTAAGTATGGACATTTCGCAGGAATTGGATCCTATTGAAAAATGTGGTAAAATTGTTAATAATATCTTAAATTATTTCAACAAATATGAGAGACGAGTTACTTTAACATTAGTAATAGAAGAGAGAGAGAGAGATACAAAGCAAAGACCTAATAAAAATAAAATTTAATTTTGAGCCACACCAGCAGCACAAACCTGCAATCACTTTTCTTGATGTTTGACATACAATTCGTCTCTGTTTTTTGTGTTGCCAACTAACATGCCATGGCACTGAAGTTTTTTTCTTTCTTAATTTTGGTTGCATTAACCCACTTCCCACTTTCTGTTAGTTTTTTAGGTGGCAGTAAGTCGTCTTTGTAATATTTATTTTACATTGTTTTTTTGACTTTTTTGTTGCTAGTGTTGAGGTTTTGAGAGTAAAGTGTTTGCGTGCTTATGGATTATTGATCGCGCCACGTGATGCCGCCACTGTGTCGAAACAAAAAAATAATATTGGCAACTTAAACAACCAAACCAACCTATCTAACTACCAACAAAAACAAACAAACAATCGACGAATTGTTGCTGATGCTTAAAAAAGGTGAACGCATGCAAAACAATGACAATGGCGAAAAACCATGGCTTAGACATGGTGGCAACAATACAATTCACAGTAACGCCAACAACATTGCAAATATTGCTTACAACAACAGCAGCAACAAGAACACCCCACTGAATAAAAATTGCCACCAGCAACAAATGTTTGTGACTGTCGGTATTGTTGCAACATTAAGTACCGTGGCATGGCTTGCTGGCTGGTTGCTGTTTACTTTTCAAGTCAGTTGCATTAACTACTGACACACCTTTTACCAAAAAAAAAAACGGTTGGTTTTTTTTATTTCAAGCTTCACCCATAACAAAGCCAGTCAAATAACGCCACCACCATCATCAAAACCTAACAAACCAATCCATTTTTATGGATTCATTCAAATATAATTTTTTTCGGGGGATTTGAAATACTCAGCTGAAATAGCTGCAGCCTGAGCTAGCTAGTCAGCAAGCCAGCATTCACTTCTTTCTTTGGCTGGCCTTTGATTGTTGGCTAGGCGTTTGCCGTTTGTTTGTCTAACTGTTGTCTTTCATTTTCAACATCCGTCCGCCGTTTGCCATTTGTCTTGGACGGTTTTTTGTGGTAGCCAAGCTATGCCTTCCTTACCTTCATTTTTTGTTGTTCGATTCTCCTTTTTTCTTGGTTGATTATTTCACCAATTGGCAAAACAAGTTAAAGAAGTCAAGTAATCAAACATTTCAATAAACAATTACTGTGGCAATGCACCATCATCAGCAGAAGTAGGAGCACCACCGTCCACCAAATAGCAAACACCACCAGCTTGACTTTTGTGGAACTGTTGCTGTTGTTTAACACAACTGCCAAAAAATTATATGGCCAAATCAAGTTAAAGAGAAAAGTCGATTCGAAAAAAAAAACAAATATCTTTACCGTCAAATGTTCGTCATATTACTAATCCATGGTTAACAAGCCGAATACAATAGCATTGCGGAGAGTTTGGATTTTGTTTGCTTTTTTGGCTTATTGTAATAATCAAAATGTTTAGAAATTGTCTTAAAGGCTTACGAAAACATTTCTATGGAAAAATGTTAATTTGAGAATTGTTATTTGCACAAAATTTTAATACAGATTATTATAACGAATAAAATACATGGTTTCGCAAAAGAAGAATGAGGTAAATTTCAAGCGAAATTTAACGGTATACCTATTGAAGGAAAATATTTTATTGTATATTTAAAATAGTGCCACAATTTGTGCAGAATGTATATTCGTCTTCTTAATAAGACTTCTCAATAGAATGTTTCCTGTTTCACAACAGACCTTGGGTAAAGTTCTTGTTCTAAGAAAATATACATAAAAAGTGTTTTAGAAGAAAACTATGTATGTCAATGTTTTATAAAGAAGATATTTTTCAGTTTAGATTTTCATAGAAGAGAGTCCAGACTCTTTATGGAAACATATTTTCATATCCCCAAAAGAAAACTTGAATTGAAGCACAGCTGGCGTTGCTACAACAAGTTGAGTACAAAATCAATCATTTGTTACAGATATTCTTCTCTTCTATGATTAATTTGTTATCTCATACCAAGATTCCGTTACCCCTAATGCCTTTCCCTTCCCTTTACCCCTAATCGGTAGTTCAGTATTACAAATTATATGTTCCACAGCATTTTATACGATCGAATGTGTGGATAACAAAGGGTACTTATGAATATTAAAATCGAAGTACAGATGACGTTCGTTGTAACTTATATTACTATAATTTTTCCAACAGTTCAAGTTCCTGGCCTAATTTCAAGTTCCTGACCTCAGTTGTTACACTTAACGTTGAGCAACATAAATAAATAGATCAGTATTCATTAGTTTGGACATAATGCAGTTAGTTAAATTTTAATATTCAAGTATAGAGGGCGTTTATGTATAACAGAAACACAACAGAAACAAAATCGCACACAAATGTGAACTATGTTAAATATAACATAATTTCATTATGTTAGACCACCAGCGCCATTTGTCCATGTATAGTAGAAATGAAAATGTCCCATCTTATTACATTATATATCTTCGGCAATATCAAAGACATAGAACTGTAAAGATTGGACATAGTGCATAATGCAGTTCAATTGTACTATTAAACCATAGATGGTGTTTGTGTATAACAGATAACTAACAGAACATGACGGCAACAAAAACAAGTATAACATAAATTCATGTCACCATATGGTAAAATAACATTATGTTAGACCCCCCAGGGCCATCTGCCGATGTATAGTAGCAATGGAAATGTCCCATCTTGTTATGTTATATATCTTTGGCAATATTGAAATTGAAGTGTAGATGCTTTTCAACATAACAAGTTTTATAATATGAATGATGTTTCCACATACATATATGACCTATGACCCTATCTCGGCCAATAGTGTTTTCAGCGATCAGAAAAAGTGCTTGTAAAAATATATCAAAGACATACAATGGTAAAGATTTGACATCATGCACAATGGAGTTAAATTTTTTAAAAACTTTTTAGTTCTGGAACAGAGCTTATATTATACATCTTTGTAAACAACGATATTGAAGTACAGATGGCGTGACTCATAAAAAATTTGGCAAATTTCCAAAATTCATAACCTAAATCGGTCAATAGTGATTTTATGGTAAATTTCAAGATCTTTCGATGAAGTTATGGGTAAATGCTTTGATAAATAAAATAAATATAATAACTTAACTCGGACAATAGTGGCTTAAAAGCTAAATTTCACGATCTTACGACTAAAGTTTAGATCAAATAGAGCTGCTAATAAAAAATATCCAATTTGAAATATAGGTGGCGCTTTATATACGAAATTATTTACCATAAAATATAGGTTTCCACATGCACGGTGCCCTTTAATAAAAAATTTGGGATAATTTCCTTTTCATCCCCCAAACTGCGCTGCTGAAGAACTTATTTGTTTCTTATATGGCTGCATTAGTTGATTAAGATGAAGTGGTTTAATTTATGGCCCTCAAAAGGTAAATCAAAGCCTGAGAAAAGCATCACTTTATTCCAAAATGCCAAGGCACGAAGCTTGAGAAACCGTAATAAAGTACGTCACTTTGGACAAGGCTATGAGACAAGGGATTTTTATATATGTATCACGTAATGGTGTCCGTATTTGCTTATATTTTTCCTTATGTACCGTGTAATATTGGAAATGAAACATAGATGGCGTTCCATATATTATTTATTACATATCAATCTGTTTATAAATCGACTAACCAATGACGAACATATTATAAAATCCAAAAACTCAAAGGCTTCAAGTGGTTGACGGATCATAAAATAGTGCATGACTGTAGGTAAAACTGGGAGTCACGGATATTTTGATATGATTTATTCGCTTTGTGGTATATATTTTCCCTGTACTGTAGTATTGGAAATGAAATAAAGATGGCGCACGTAACATTATTTATTATTTAAGAATCTGTCAGCAAGTCGAATACCAACCTCTGACATATTTCGAAATGCAAAGTCATAGATTTAGCCGTTTTGCGGGGACTCTGATCTCGGAGGGATAGCGTTTTTAAAGAGTTTATATGAAAAAGGTTGTGTTACCATCTGATTCAGGGAGCTCCTAAAGCGAGCAACATGCTACTTTACGGCGTAAGATCTGCATAATCGCGAAACAAGTGTCGTTTGTCTGTCTATCATAATTATGACGATAAAAATACTGATAGTTTTGAGCTCCTGAAATGGGGAAGAATAGACAAGGTGGTAGTAGCCTTAATTACTTTAAGACTGTTAACTATAGAAGTATGCTGGTATCCTTATCATTTATATATTCACCCTAAAAGTATGTTCTTTAATTTCTCTTAATCAGACAACTAATCCAATAACATTAAATATTAAATTTGAAATGCAGATGGCTCTGAACACAAAAGTCACAATTATAATAATTCTTTCCGAAAACAAATATAAAGTCGAAGTCCTTTAATTATGTCTGGGAGCAAGGTTCGACAGCGTTGGTGTTTGAAACACGACATTGCTACTGAACATTTTAAGAGGAAGAAGAGAAGATTCAACGCTCCGTGTGGTAGACAAAGCCTTTAAGACGAGCCTCTATATTTTGATTTTATATATCTGATACGACTCAGCAAAGTCGGCATAGTGGTCGATTTTCAATTTTGTATGCATATTGTTGGCAACAGAGGGAGCTATCAAATTCTTTCTTATGCAAAATCGTTGGTACAAAAATTATGTGTTTTGCAAAAAATTATAGTAATCGGAATGGATAGTATCGTAAATTGGCAGATTTGTAAGTAACCATGGCTGGCAAAAATACTGTATGAACCCATAACGAAGTAATACGCTCTTATATCTGACTAAATTTAATCATTTTTACATTGTCACTATGTTGTATTCTTGGAATATTAATAACCACTAAAATTCAATGATTTATATGATTCATACCTTCACTTCCCATTAGATATAACTATATTTTTTCTTTGGTGTTGTTACCTCCCACTAATATGTAATTGCAAAATTAAGACCTCTTCATCTTATTATGAAACGAAAAAAAAAAAACATTTTATGAAGAAAATTTAACAAAGTTCAAATGTTAAATAGTTCCCTTTTTTGATTTCTCTTTTAGGGTTTTATGTAAAAATGTTTTGTTCCTCCACATCATGAGTGGTCCTCCTCCTACTACTACTAGATGTGTAGTCGTAAAAAAACCAACTAAACTTAACATTTCCGTATGGGAAACATTTTCACACCATTTACATTCGTATGAATGAACTTTTAAGTTTTAAAATGTTTAGTTGGAGATTGGGTCAAAACGTGATCAATAAAAATTAATGAGACACTGTTGTCAGTCAGCTAACGCTAACAGCATGTAAGCATTAGGGTTTGAGCGCTTAGGGAAAACTATAGAGAAAATATAACTAGTTCACATTAAGTTTGACAACTTAACTAACAACGAAAAGCCCTAGAGGAAGTATGTGGGAAAATTTAATTAAGAGAAATGGTGGGTATTTAATTTGCAGCGGATATTGGGAATGGAAATTACTATTGAAAATGGAACCATCATTTGGTTCTGTTTTAAAAATTCGTTTAGAGCCAAGGTGTAATAAAGAAAATAGCCTTTGAGCCAGGAGAATTAAATTGGTCTTAAAGACGAAATAAAAATCGAAGATAATTTTTAAAGATTTCGGTAAGAAAGAGTCATTCTGCCAATCATGCAGCCATTTTCTTATTTTCAAACGTCACCGTATTTCAGCTCATTGGAATATTAAACTTTGAGTTTGATAGTAAAAGTCCAGTATTTATTATGATTTAAATATCACCCCAATATTATGCTTATCAATTTCTTAGAGAATGCACGCAATACATTTTTTTTAAAATTAAAATCTAGATGGCTCCTAAAACCAATATAAGTTTAAACGGGTTCTGAGGAAGTTGAAATGTAGATGGCGTATAAAACAAATATAAGTTTAAAGTCTTTTACAAAGACATACAATGGTAAAGATTGCACATCATGCACAATCGAGTTAATTTTAATCTTCAAGTATAGAGGACGTTTATGTATAACAGACAATTAACAGAAACAAAAGTGTACACCAATGTGAACTATGTTAAATATAACATAATTCATGTCACCATATTGTAACATCACATTATGTTAGACCATCAGCGCCATCTGCCGATGTATAGTAGCAATGTAAATGTCCCATCTTATTATATATCTTTGTCTTTTATGGTTTCTGAGGAAATTGAAATATAGATGTCGTCAGAAAAAATATCAGTTTAAAGTAACTATGTGATATCTGCAGAAAGCCGAACTTTATAATAAATAAATTTGGTTAAAAAAGCCAAATTTTAGACATCGAAATCTGTGCAAATTGAAAACTATTAAGGTGATTTATATTGAAATAACCAAACTGAATATGTTTGAATTTAGTATAATCTTCAAGATACTTGTTATTCCATTTATTCTGGAACCCAAGGTCTATTTACCACAAAAGAAAATATTATTTCCTTCAAGTTATGTATATTCTTGTTCCAATTTAATTTTTAATGCTTTATAAGGCATGGGTGCGATGCCCTTTTAAATTAAAAGATAGTAAAACTAATTTGCATAAGTTCTGATTTGAAATAATAAAAAGCTTCTTTGTTTTCTACACATTTGCCAAAAGTAACAAAAGTAATTTCCTCATAAAAACGAAAAAAACTATCTCCAAATTTAGGTTAATTTGTAAGGCTTGGGTGAGCATAAGCAATGAACCATGATCATCGTCACCAACCATCGTTCGTTTCAACCAATGAAAGTAAGATTCCAGTGATTCTAGGGAAAGGCAGACAACACCACAACAACATGTGCTCATAAAACTGAAATTAAACTATTACCCAGCAAGCGTATTGAAAGTGATAAGCTAAGATTCAAATTTTATGCCACTCCTTCAATTTTTCTCAGATATTTTCTGAAGACGAAAGAAAGTCTTTCCTACTCTTTGCAATGAAACATATCGTTTCAAGTCTAACAATAATAAAAAGAAAGAGAATCATATCTATAAAAGTCACAGTGTGGCCTGTCAAGTTCAAAGTCATAAATTAGTTTTTAATTGATTTTTGAGTACTTAACAAAATGCCTTTGCAATAATAAAAAATATTGACATTTCCTTTCTCTCTCATAGAAGAAAAAAAGAAAAAAATATCCACAAATTGTATAATGTTTACATAGGCTATTTTGCTATGTTTTTTTTTTAAAGGTTGGTGGTTTCCGATTATTTTTGTGGCGTATTTTTGTTTCTCTTCTTGGCTATTAGGTTTCAACACTAGGCGGTTTATGAAGAAAGGTTTTATGGCTTACTTTTGTTGGCTTTTCGTTATTGTTTGGCTTTTGAAAGCCTTACCAAAAAAATCTCCCTGAGTGGAAGGCGTTTCTGTTTGTGATTTTAATGAATTTGAAATACCGAAATAAAATTAATTTTTGCTTTTTAATAATATCAGGTTGTTCAATGATAAGATAGGTGGCCGGCAAACTCTCAACCAAAGGTGAACCACAAATTATAGGTTTTAAAAATTGTTACTTTTTAACGGTTTCTTCATTAAAAGTGCAGTTCGATTTTTTTATTGTTAAATTATAGTTTTTAGTTATTTTTCGAAAAATTATCTGGTAGCCAATAGTAAATTATGCGCTTTGGTTTTTTTGGATGAAATTATTAGCGGGACTTACCATGTAATGCCGCTTTATCATCAAAGTGGAAGTGGAAATCTATAAAAAATACACAAAAAGAGGAAAAAGAAATTATTAAGAGGATTGTACTATAAAAGTTGTAAAATGAAGATAGGCGGTAAAAAAGGAAATATAAATTTAAAAGTTATTGTTTTTTTTTTCAATAAATTGAACTATTGTTTGAAGTTGCCATAACATAAATTAGAAAATAAAGCAAACCCAGTGCGTTATATAATTAATTCTCTTTCGAGTTGAGCTGTAAGGCCTTTAGAGATACATTGAAAAATTAGGAGTCTACCGAAGTCCCACGCATCCAACCATTACATAACGTTTCACGGGTGGTAAAGCCGATCTTCAGGTGTATTAGGATGTTGTTGTGGCAGACGAAGGCAAAGCTTGGAAACTAGTATATATATCGCACTTCATTAGATAAATGTATATGCGAAATTATGTCAGTTAATTGAAACTCCAAACTTTTCCTATAGTCTTGCTTGGTAATCCCATTTTTCAATGTTCACAAATACTACGGTAAGTTTTATTCCTACATCATTAGTAATTGCTCTTCTATATCAGAATATTTTATTTTTTGATTTGATCATCAATTATTGTCTACTAAAGTTTTGACAAGTTGATGGTGGCTTAGAACTAAGACGCCGGCAACCTTGACACTCAGTTGTCGGAGACCCAGGTTCGAATCCCAGCCTGGCTCATGCTGAAATTATTTTTTTTTTTTTGCCTTATTAAGGCGAAGGCCATTTATAGTGATATTTAATTAATTCTCTTTCGAGTTGAGCTGTAAGGCCTTTAGAGATACATTGAAAAATTAGGAGGGCGTTATAGTTAATTCAAACTCGGTTATCCACATTACTATTAAAACATAAGTTTTTTAAAGCAAAATATGTAGATTGATAGTTAAAGGCCAGTAGTATTAATGATAATTTTAAAACAATAAAAAATAAATTAAATTCGGATTGTTTTATTGTGGATTACTTTTGAAGATTAATAGTAAAATGCCTGTCAGCCAGGTACTTAGCATAATGTAAATATTCATCCTAAAATTGTGCTCTTCGAATTATCTTTTACTGACAACAGACCGCCAATGTTGAAATGTAGATGGTGCTATATCGTATGGTACCTTTCCTTATCCTTTTAGGGAAAGTTCTTGAAAATTTGAGGAAATTGATGTTTAAGTTTCATTGTGTTCCCAAAATATAATTACTTTCAAAACCCTCCGCCCAAAATTATTTCAGCAAATTTAATTAGCATTTTAAATGACACTGACTTCTTAAATTTTAGATTTTTAATAATATTTTCATAGAGGTATTCGAGATTTTGGTTTATTTTAGATAGTTAAAGGCTAGTAGTCCGGTATTTATTATGACTTATATATTCAACCTAAAAGTATGCTCTTGAAATTATTGACAACACGTCGCATAATAAGGTTAATGTTGAAATGTGGATGGTGCTATATCGTATGGTAAAATATGAAGTATATTTTTGCAATTCCTGTAACTTTTCGGTGTAAGCTTTGGAAAAATTGTTTTATTTTAATCAGGACATAATTTTTAATTAAGTTGGTCCAAACGGCCAAGAGCGGTAGTAGAAAGTACAAAACTGTACTACTAAGTACCATTATTTATTATAATTTAAATATAGTATGCCAATAAATTTTATTTTCCCTGGCAATTTAACCGATAATAATTTAAATATTTCTTTCCTCTTTAAATTGTCCCAAATCATTATTTCTGTTTTATTAAATTTCTTGCAATAATTATGCCAATGTTGGCATTACAATATCTTTTCATTAAAATACAGCTCTTTTAATGCATTTCTCTCCTCGAACCTTTGCTTCAATTGCGTACCTTATAAGAAATTTTAAGATGAAGTAATTTAGTCAGTTACCCGGGGCATAACATATATTTTTTATACCCCAACCGTATTTCAATTCTTTCGAGCAATAAGCTTTTAAGGTTTAAGTAAAACCTCTTTAAGTAGTCCGACATTTATTAACATTTAATTATTCCGCCTGGAAGTATGTGCATCAGTTTTTCTTTATCACACAACTCGCATGAAAATAATGTCAAAGACATACAGTGGTAAAGATTGGACATCATGTACAATCGAGTTAATTTTAATATTCAAGCATAGAGGGCGTTTATGTATAACAGACAATTAACAGAAACAAAAGTGTACACCAATGTGAACTATGTTAAATATAACATAATTCATGTCACCATATAGTAACATCACATTATGTTAGACCACCAGCGGCATCTGCCAATGGAAATGTCCCATCTTATTGTATTATATATCTTTGATAATGTGAAAGTTGAAATATAGATGGCGCATATAAAAGTTTCTGTTTGAAAATATGGCGGAATTCTGAAAATTCCCTTTATCTCAAACTTTCACATCAATAATGACATTCTTCATCAACGGATTTTAGAGAATATTTCTGAGACACCAGACTCATAAAGATTTTTAGAAATATTTTAAATTGGATTATAAGTGCCAGACTTTTGATTTTAAAGGAATATTTTTGACGAATGTGGAAATCTTCACTCGTGTTTATTTTTGTAGAAAATTTAGAGAGAAGTTTAATGAGCTCCAGAGTCGTAATCCCTAGGTATCACTCGGAGTAGAGAAGAAAACCAGGAGCTTGGAAGCCTTTTTAAAGCTTTTGAAGGTCATTTAGTGACGATAAAAAGTGTTAATGGAAACATGCAATAACATTTTACTCTGCGGATTCGAAATTTGGGCCCGTAGTCTTTCCACAAAGTACATAACACAAAAATTATTAATAGTTCCAAGAACGGCACGTTGTGAGTCGTATCTGCATACCGAACCGTTTCGGGACCTTCAGACTTAATGACAGAGGACTTGAAGAAAAGGGCACCACAGTTTACATAGAGCAAACCTTCTTCTAATTTAGACTATAGTCTGAGCTCAATGCTAATGTAGATCAATAATTAGCCGCAATGTCACCCACAAACGTAGAGGAGAAAATGATTATGAGCGAAGAGAACTGGCTCGGAGTTGTACGACATTGTGAACGACTGCTAAGAAACAAAAATAGAGATTTGGATAGCGCAAACAATGTTAGCTAAGGAGGAAAAAGCGAAACTTGGACACAAGTAACACTCTGACGAAGGTCACATTGACCTGGGAGCCACCTCAAAGTTATACGAAAATGATGCCGACGTGGGCAAAACTCGCAGTGATGATGAGGTTGATTTTTAGTTGGTATGAAGATCGATTCCGACATAGAACGATGAGTGACGACTACAAAAAAAATAGTGACTATGTCTTGAATGTTTGAATGTTTTTGACAGGTCTCTGGAGACAAGGTAATAATGGCTCGATATATGGCTGAATATGAGATCGCTATCGTTCTGTTTACGAAATATTTATAGGTGAATATTTGTACATAGTGTTTCGAAAGCCCGAAATGTGTAGACTCCGACTCCACAGCCATGGTTTTTGATATATCAGAAAGAGCTTTTACCGTCGATTTTCCAAGAATAATTTTGTAGGGGGCGATCATGGCTATGATTTATTATTTTCTTAGAATATATTTTTCTAGAGTTGCACAAAGAACCTTGAGACTTTTTTAAAAATAGTTGTTGGGCACATTTTCCGATTCTTTCGTCGATTCCGATTCTTTCGTCGATAAATAAAAATGTTTTGAGAAATACATAACGTTCGTGCTTTTAATTGACCCTTGCAAATATCATGTTTCAAGTCCCACAAAAATCCTGGAATTATTTCAAAAAGAGCAGTGCGATTCTATTGGATCGTCCTAATGGTATGGCACCTTCTTTGAAAAAGGTTTTACATGACCGAAATAATGAGGGAATGCAAGGGAGCGTTACAGGGAGGCGTTTAGCTATAGAGGAAATAATTGTCATGTTATGTTGAGGGAAGGCTCATATTCACGATCATTAAGGTGTAGAGTCCATCTAAAAATATTCTTAAAATTGTTCCCAATAAAATTTTTGAAGTTTTCTCAAAATTAACAATTGTTTAAATGTGGACACATCTGATTTTGTCTTCTCAGCGTTCCAAGTAAACGTTTTTTGTTTTTTTTTTTCAGTTAATCTCCCCCTATTTCGTCCGCAAGAAAAAGGAAAAGTTTTGTTTCCGTAGTTTGTTTTTTTTTTTCGAATTTGTGTGCAAGGCAAACAACAACGCATTTGTTGACATTTGCAAGCGACAAATCGACGCATGTTGCACGTTTAAGACAAACAATATACAAGGAAACATTCCAGCAAATATCTGTTTTACCTTTTCCCCAACTCCCTCCCACCTCTCTTTTCCCTCATGACCCAACAAGAGAAAAAACGCGAAACCTTTTGTTTTGTCAATTCAATTTCCATTGCCATGATTGCGGTGTTGCTGCTGGTTATTGCTGCTGACATTGGCCAAGTTGGAAAAAAAACATTCATACAATACCTTTTTTTCTCCTTCATTGTGTGTTCGCTTGCGTTGTCTTTTTTTCTTTTTCGCTGTCCTTCCCAATAAGGTAAAGGAAGTCATTTTCAACGCCAAAGTTTGTTTACTTTTTCACTTTTCAGTTGAATGGTTTGTAGTACTTACTGTGGTAGTGGTAGTATGTAAATTGTTTAGGGGTAGAGGGTTTTCGGTTTTAAGGAAATAAAAATATTGATTTTTTGCGCTTGCGTGCGGATTATGCGATTTTTGTTTGGCATTTGTCCATTGAAAGTGTCACTTTTAGTGCAGTAGCGCGGCAGCAGCAGCAGTCGTATTATGGTGGTGGCAGTCGACAACAAATGCGCTTTGTTTGGAAATTTTGTGGCTTTAACTTTTGCCAGTCAATATTTATCGGTTTTAAAAGGTGACCAAGAGGGCCATTTTGTCGTTTTGTAATTTTCCGCTTTTTTCTCTGCTTCTTCTTCCACTTTGCCTGGCAATGACCAGAAATATAAACATATGGGATATTTTTTGTTTGATTATATTTTTGTTTATTTTCATTCCACCATTCCTTCCTTCTATTATGAATGGCATTACCAAATAAAGGTGATTGTATAATATGATTCAGTGGTTGCAATTATAAAAACAAAAAACGCTTTTTTTTGGTGTGATGCAAAGTGAGGAAATATTTATGAAGCGTAAAGGAACTTATGATCCATTTATGGAAAAAAGGAAATAAATTAAAACGTTTTTTTAATGCATTTTTGTGCCACAAATTGCTTCTTTGTTGTCTTGTTTGCGTTGTCATAATTTCCAACAAGTTTAGCCTACATTCGACTGTTAATTGCCCATGGTTTTCAAATTTTAAAAATGAAAACTAGACACATTTTTGTCTGGTAAACATGTTCGCCTTAGAAAAAATATCCAATTGCCAATGTGATATATTGACAGCAAATTCTAAATGCAACATGCAATGCAATGGGCAAAGTTCATTTACCATGTCTGGAGCAAATAATAGACAGGAGTTAAATATGAAAAAAAAAATCCGAAAAAATAGACAAAACTCGAAAAAAATGAAAAAAGTAAGCGTATCAACATTGCCTTGGCGGAGTTTTGAAGCCACGTCCTTTTTTATTCAAGTTGTTTTTACGCAATTGGCTGTTGCGTTTATATCAACTGAACATACCAATAGCAGTTGCATCATGCTGATGTTATGTTTGATAGAACCTCAACACGAACTTTCTAGAGATGGTTTCAAACCAATAGAAGTTGCATGATGACAATTTTAGTTTGATAGAATCTCAAGACATAAGTTTCGAGATGTAAAATGTCAAGCAACCACGTCCTTCTTTCGCACCAATGACTGTTGTGTTTATATTACCTTAAGTTGCTTTCATACCAATATAAGTTGCATCATACTGATTTAATCTTTGATAGCACCTCAACGCGAACTTTCTAGAGATGCTTTAATGCCAATAGAAGTTGTATGAGGCAATTTTTAGTTTGATATAATCTCAAGACTTGGGTGTAGGAGATGTAAGACACCAAGCAACCACGTCCTTTCACTCCATTAAATGTTGCTCTTATAACGGTGGTGCTCAAAATATTTTGTGCATTAGTCTCTCTGAGCGAGTCTTTCCTTTGATAAACCACGACAGATGAGAATAAGGAGTACATATTTTGTTCTTTGTTGATCTTGGCTGTCTTATAACACCTGAAGTTGGTTTAATACCAATTTAGGTTGCATCAAGGCGACTTATGTTTGATAGAACCTCAACACCAACATTCTTTCATACCATACAGAAGTTGCATCATGTCACTTCTTGTTTGATAGATCATCAAGACTTGAAAGTTGGAGATGTAAGATACCAAGCAATGGTCAAGGCCGACTTTAACGTGGAGAAAAAAATCTAGAAAATATCTATGGACTATTCTATTTAAAATAACTTCGCTCGAAAATGGATTATTAAAACCAAAAACAACAATTCAATTGAATGGTCCAATAATACCCATGTTTCAATAAACCATTTTCGCAAATGATTTACTTTGTTTTCATTGTTAATTTTGAGAAATTCCTCCTTCCCCAAATTCCAAAGCCAAATCAAAGCAAACAATTTGCTGTTGACACCCAATGGACCAAGGTAGGTAGGCAAGCGGTATAAAGACTTTGAGATAATTTTAAAACCAACTTAAATACCAATGATCCTGCTTAGTTTTTTTTCGATTCAGCGAAAGTGTTTCTTTTGCAACGCATTTGGCTTACAAAAACCAAAAAAATACAAATATTTGGCCATTTGTTGCCACCAACCATTGTTATTGTGTCCAACAGCAACAGCAGCAATGCCTACTAATGCTGCTTCTGCTATCTATGGTCATGTGTGTCCATTGGCAATTTGGTTTGTTTTACACTTAATTGTTTGGCCATAATAGTTTGTTTTTCTCTTTGTTGTTTTGAGACAATAACAATTTTAGCAAATTTTCTTTAAATTGTTTTACAATTTCATGATTGTCGCCTTCCAAGGCGCGCAAACGCCAGACTAAAAACTTTGGTGCGTTGAACAATGAACAACGTTAAACAAATTTCAATGATGGTGTTAAAATGTCCATTTAAATGCAATGTTGTTGTATAATTACTCTGACAGGATGTATGGTAACTTGATAAGGGGTATTAAGCTGCATTCATACAATTGCATGTTGAATTTAAACTATTAGAAGTTGCATCATACTAAATTGAAGTTTGATATTACTCGAATGGTTTGGATTTTTAACATGTTGCAAAAGTAGCTTTTCTTTGGCCTTACAGTTACAACTAGACCCAGTCCAAAGATTTTTTATTCATACTTGTCGAACTTTAATAGATTCCTAAGGGTAACAAAGTATGAAGCTGCTAAAAGATGTTGCATCGTATTAATTTTTGAGTTTACTATAAACTCTAATGTTTTGGGAATTCAACAGGTAGGAACTAGGCCAAGTCAGTCAAAGACCTTGCATTGACACATATTGATGTTGCACTCTACAAACTGAACTGCTTTATTGGCCTCCTAAGGGGAATGAAATATGATGCTGCATTCATACAACTTCAAGTTGAATTCATACTTAAAGAAGTTGCATCATAACAATTTTAAAGTTTGATACAAACTCCAATGGCTTGGGAACAACCCGTTGCAGCTAGGCACGGTCAAGCAAGGACCTTGTATTCATACAATCTGGAAACTTCCAAAGTGTAATGAAATATGATGCTGCATTCATACAACTTCAACAGGTTGCAACGAGACCCAATTCAACAGGTTGCAACCAGACCCAGTTAGTCAAAGACCTTGCATTCATACATCTTGAAGTTGTACGCTGAAAATAGAAGAGCCTTAGTAGCTTCCTAATGGGAATGGAATGTGAAGCTGCATTCATACAACTTCAAGGCGAATGCATACTAAACGAAGTTGCGTGATATCAATTTGAACTTTGAAATAAACTCTTGGAAATTTAACCGGTTTCAACTAGGCCAAGTCAGTCAAAGACCTTGCATTCATAAATCTTGAAGTTGCGCACGGGAAACTGGAGAGGTTTTGTAGTTTCCTAAAAGGGAACGAAATATGTAGCTTAATTCATACAACTTCAGGTTGCAAACTCTAAAGGCCTAGGTACATAAGCTGGCTCGCCTGATTGCCTTGCTTGCTTCTGATAAAAGAATAAAAAAGAAATGGGCAACCCAGTACGAAATTTGCTCGGCCTTCTTTATTTTTTTATGTCAGAAATGAAGCAGAAAAGCAAGGCACGCAGGCAAGGCAGCTTATGCACCTAGGCCTTAATGACTTGGAAGTTCAAAATAGATGCAGTCAGTCATAATCGAAGAACCTGCATTCATAATTCTTTCTCTCTGGATGCTGATTGTTGGAGTAATCATAGTTTATCGCAGGTTTCTTTTAGATTAACTGTGGATGCAATATTGGTAAAGGTTAGTTTGCCATGTCATAGGAGTTTTGCATGGATAAAACGACTCAGAGATAAGACGAATACCTTTGAACGCATAGAGCTATCAAAGTTATCTTAAAAACGCTAAAAAGTGCTAAAGAATCGATAATTTGCCCTTGAATCTACTTCCGGATTTGACATTAGTTTAAAATCTGGTGTGGTGTACTTTTCTGAACTAAATCTACAATTGTATGGTCCTATTAATTAACCGACCGAGGGCTTAAGAAACTCCGAATATCTTATACAACATATCAAAACAATGCAAGCTAGGTTTGGCAAAACGAATCTTGCTGTAGGTATCCAAGGCAGTCTTGGTGCATCATCTCCAAGCGAAGAATTAAATCGCTACTCTCCATGAAAAAATTCGAGCTGAAATTAACGGTAGGAATAATCACAGAATAAAGTCAATGTCCTGCAGGAGGGAAAGAGACGATACTTTTGACTACTCCAGGTTATGCGAAGTGTCGTAGTCAATGCTCACGAAGCGAAGATTGCGAATCATGGGTGAACACACGATCCAATCTCAGACAACCTCCTGTCAAAACGAGGTAACAAGTCTGCTTCTTCTTGTCAAGGTTATAAAATGGCATCAGCGAGAACAAAATATTGTTACGTAAAAAGACAAACTCTCTTCTCTCCTTCTAAATCTTCAAAATCTCTCTCAAAGCTCTGTTATACATAATGTTCCTTCTTTCTACAACACATATTTTTCTCTATAACTTTATATTTCAACACTTTATCGTAATGAATACATTGGACTGACTACAAGGTTTTCGAGTGTAATGAAGCATTTAGGCACCCGTGATCAGGTATCGAATCCTTGACCATCTGCGTCATAACATATTGAACATGGTTTCATACTACTTGTAGTTCAGTTCATACCTCGAGATGTTGTATCACACTAGCTTCTATGTTTGATAGAACTTCAAAATGTTGGGAGTCGACAATGTAGCTTCTGCTCACACCTCGAGATGTTGTATCTCACTAATTAAAAAAAAATATCCCACCAATAAATTCAATATCGAAGACTTTACAATCTTCCAATCTTTCACACGACAAAATCATATTGTTCTCCTGTGGGGAAATGGTATCCACATTTTCTAATATTTCGAATGTACATAACGTCTCTATAAGAGACTTTGTTCTATGTCCGAGATGGCGCTCAGATTTGTGATGGGTGAAGGCCACGCTTAACCAAGCATTCATTGAAATTTTGATTAATATCGCATAGAGTTGAGACATGAGACAAAATTTAATTGGTGTGATAGCAATTAAATGTTGTCTCATACTACTTGAAGTCGACATTATAACTCGAGATGTTGCATCAAACTAGCCTCTTTGTTTGACACAACTTCAAAACGCTGCGAAACGACAATGTAACTTCTGGTCATACCTCAAGATGTTGCATCAAACTAACCTCTATGTCTGTTCCAACCTCCAAATTCTGCTGAGACGACAATTTAGCTTCTAATTCCCAAATCTAAAGTAATTTGTATTTTTTATTACTGCAAAAAAAAACCAGTTTCAAGAAAAAAACAGTATTAAAAGCAATAATAATTTATTAGCACTGATGTTGTTTTGTTTTTTCTTTGAAACCAATAAAAACTCCGATGTGTGTAGGCTAAGAATTCAGCCTTAACAACTGCTGCTGCTAATAATATTTTATTTCAAGCTTTGTCTGTTGTTCGCCTGACAATTCTACAGGTGACAACTATTACGTAGGTTTTTTTATACACATACCTGATGTTTGTTGTCGTGGTGTGTGAGCTAGTGTACGACGGCGAAACTATAGATATTTTATTTGCTAAAATTCCACAGAAACCATTTGGCAAAAAAAAAGAAAACATGACACTTCTTAACAATACCTGGTCTAGCTCGTGTTAATGAGAAACAAATAGAAATAAGACTTTGAACAAGCGATAGAAAACGTGCTAGTTTGATTGACATTTGTGTTAAAGACCACCGGAGAATATATCATCAGATTTATGGTTATCTGATAGGTGATTTGTTTAATTTTATTTATGGCACAATATGCAAACAAATGCAAGGCGTTGTAAAATGAGACAATGTAAATGGCTTTAAGGGGGTTTAATATTTTATTTCTTGAAGATTTTGCAAATAGAGGTCAGTCCGTGTGATTTAAAGTATGTGAAATTTAGGGAGCTTAAAAATACATAAAACAGGGAGCAGGGCATCTTAAGCCTATGATGCCTTTTGAAGGTTAGTTCTATAAAAAAGTTGTATTTAAAAAAGAAACCAACTGGCGTGTGTGGGAAATCATTAGAATTCCACCTATATTTTATATAAGATAAAAGGATGGAGTTTTCTATAAGAAAATTGTTTTCTCAGGTGTTACTTACAAAATCTTTATTTCATTCAAGAAACTCTTTAAAAAAATATTTGAAATTTAGCCTTGAAAGACTTTGTTATTCAATAACAAACATTAGTGTCATCTATGTGTCAAAAGGGCATAACGCGAAAATATATATTATAACAAGATGGGACATTTCCATTGCTACTATACATCGGCAGATTGCGTTGGTGGTCTAACATAATATTGTGTTCCAATATTGTGACGAGAAATTATGTTATATTTAACATAGTTCACATTTGTGTACGCTTTTGTTTCTGCTAATTGTCTGATATACATAAACGCCCTCTATACTTGAATATTAAAATTTAACTGCCATACTACATGTCCAATCTTTACTATTGTGTGTCTTTGATTCAATAAAGTGAAGTTAGCTAAAAGAATTATTCCTAGAGAGAAAATTTTAATTAAAAAAATAATATTTAAAAAGGAAACCGATGCCATCTATGTGTGGGTGAGCATAAAAATTCAATCTATCTTTTATATGAAGTAAAAATGTGGACTTTTTATAAGAAAATTGTTTCATAGAAAGTGGTATATGACATATTTATCTCATTCAAGAAACTATTTTAATAAATATTTAAAAATTAGTATTAAAAAGACATTCGAATTAAAAATAAAAACTAGTGCCATCTATGTTTCACGAGGGCCAAAGATTTCTGCCAATACCTCATCTAATGCAATAATGCGAAGTTTGTTGAAAGAAATGTTTTTCTTAGAAAAGAGTTTTAATTAAAAATTTCAAGCGATATTAAACAAAACAAACCTGTTTAATAAATTCCCATGAAATTTACGTATTTTTGTTTGCAGTGGGGAAAACCCCCCAAATTGATAGTTGGGCTACCCCATGGGGAATTGAGAAACATATTAAATGAGTGAGTGGCCGGATATAAGCAGCAGAGGGGAAAAAATCAAATTAATTATTAATTTTTGTTGATGATTTCTCATTTCCCCTCTTATAAAATATGTATCTGTTTTTGTGTTTACTTTTTCTATTTTGATTACTTTTCAATTTTGTTTTGTTTAAACAAATTATCTTTTTAAGTCATATTGGGTAGACGACTATAACAACAACGGCAACAACAACAATCACATTAATAATAACAGCAACAACAACAACTCATTATATGTATTTATATTTCACATAAATGTTACCATATGTGGCCAATTATCTGTGATAAATGTTGGTGGTTTGCTGCTGAGATTGGATGGATGCTTGCCGCTTATGAATTGGTTAATAATGGCTACGATGCCGCCGCCACAACAACAAAAAAACAACCGAGCCGTTATCAAATAGAGGTCTTACTGTGTATGTTTTTCATACATAATCCAAAGATTTTCAATTATAATTTTTTTTCGGTTGGTTGGTTGTTTTGGTCTAAAGCCTCAATCAAATGTGATTTTTTTTGTTTAAATCTCCAGACAAACGTCATTTGTGTGTTTTGTCAGTTGTTTGTCTGTGGAATCCAAAGATATCTGCCAAATCTAAAGGAGACATGTATCGATGAGATGCAACAATACATAGGGTATGCGTTTGCTGCATTTTTATTCATTTCATATCAACAATGTCCATTGGCGTCGTCGTTGTTGTTGTGTGTATTGGGGTGATCGATTGTTTTTCTCTAAAAAAACATACAGCCAATCAGTCAGTCAGTTAGGTATTTTTTTTTTTTTTTTTTTGAGATTTTTACCCTTCGATATTTGAAAAATATACAATTTTTGTTTGTTGTGGAAGATCTTTTTGTGCTTATTTTGTCTTATGTCCAGATTTGAAATGTTAAGATCACGTTGAATGACGAAACACTTTCAGTTTCTGCTGTTTCTCGTGAGTAAATTGGCCAGCCATGTTTGTATAGTGCAGTCAGTGATTTGTCAACACATTTTTTTTTGGAAAGGTGCCTCTAGGGAAATTATTTGGTAAATTAAAAAAGTATAGTGGCTTATGTAATTGAAGTGCCCAAAAAAATACCAATGAAGAAAACTTAGATAATGATAATGAGTAATTAGTGGAAGTTTATACGGTTAGATAATAAGGTATGGAGAAATAAATAAATTGGGGAGAAATTGGTAATTGTTAATCAAATATTGAAAAATGTTGAAATTGAATCAGCGAAATGTGAATAATTTAACATTTTCTTTCTTTTGAGATGAGTTCTCTTAACTTGAGTCACAGTGTAACCATTAACTAGCTTGAAGTTCGTTTCAACCAACCTTCAAACTAATTAAACGGTGTAATAACAATACGTAATTTCTATCTAACAATACGTAATTTCTTCCCATATTATCGTAATTGATGTTCGATTCAAACTTATTTTCGCACTCTCGTCATCACTTTTCTCATACATTGAAGAATATTAGTTGCGTTAAAGTTCTGTTCAAACCTATTCTTGTATTGTACAGAATAATAAGAAATTAAATAAGTTATAAATTCAAATCGCAATTTTGGCGTGTCAAATCTAATGTTGGCCTATAGCCTAGTCGTGTTGAAGTTCGAATACATAACCAATCACAAGGAATAAAATCCTATATAACACGACTGAACTTCAAATATCCGATAGTTCAACGGAAAATTTAAACTTCAATCAAATTGATTAAATTCGTTTCGAATACCCTTCAAACTCCACATTCTACAATCAAACTGTTTTAAATTCGTTTCGAGCAGCCTTAAAACTTCACATTCTACTATCAAACTTTATATTTTTAGATACCTATATGAGAGCTATAAAAACAATAAAAAGTCTTGTAAGAATCGATCATTTTCACTTGAATATTTTTTCTGGATTTCCCAAAAAGCGAAGATCGGGTGATCACGAGTCGAACACTTGACTCTTTGCGAGCAAAGCGGCCATGAGATTTAATGAAATTTTGATTCAAATTACATTGAGTTATAAGTCACACCCATTGTAATCGTTTTCATACTTCTTGAATGTTAGTTCATACCTCAAGATGTTGTATCAGACTAGCCTCAATGTTTAATGAAACTTCAAAATGCTATTATACAACAATTTAGCTTCTATTTCCCAAATCTAAACTAATTTGAATTTTATTTCTGCCAAAAATCTCTTGAAAATGGTATTAAAGCAAAGCAATAATGTATTAGATCGGGTGATCAGTTGTCGGAACCTTGATTATCTATCTGTCCTTCAAACTTCACATTCTATTAATAAACTTCGCTATAAAAACAATGAAAAGTTTGTAAGCTATAAAAACAATAAAAAGTTAAATCATTTTTGTGTGTGAAGATCGGGTGATTACGGGTCGAGCCCTTCCTTGACTCTCTAAGTGCAAGGGGTCCTAAGTTTTATTGAAATGTTGAATTAAATTATAAGAAATTGTTGTTACACTACTTGATGTTCAGTCCATACTTCGAAATGTTGTATCATACTAGCTTCAATGTTTGATACGACTTCAAAATGCTATAGGACAAAAAGTTAGCTTCTAGTTCCCAAATCTAAACTTATTTGTATTTTATTTCTGCTAAAAATTTATTATCAAGAAATAACGCAAAGCAATAGTAAATTAAATCGGATGATCAGTTGTCGGACTCTGAATATCAAGCGAACATGTGATTTATTGTAATTTTATCAGTCATACCAATTGAAATAGTGTTCATGCCACCTGAAGTTCAGTCCATACCTCGATATGTTGTATTAGACCAACTTTACTGTTTGATGAAACTTCATCATGCTGTAAGACGTCAATTTAACTTCTAATTTCCAAATCTAAACTAGTTTGTATTTTTTTTTCTATACTGCAAAACTAATCTTCAAGAAACATAATGGGTATGAAGTGAAGTTAATCCCAATATTGTTTCTTTTCGTATTTAATCTTTAATTACTTTTATTATAGCAGTGTGAAGTTGGATCCAAACCATATGCATTAGAGTGCTACAACATTCATTGCAGTTGCTTCCATCGACTTCCGATTAAAATTGCATTGAAAAGATTGTACAACTTAAAGTTTGATTCATACCTGCTACACCCTTTGGTCCGTCGAACCACTTAAAGTTGCTTCCAACGGCATCAGATTGTAATCACAGAACATGATTTTTTTTCGTTTGATCCAAATTAGCATCCAAAGGCAAAATTTTGTCTGTCAAATCATCTACAACAAGAAGTTTCATTTATTAAAGTTGCTTTCAACGGCTTTAGATTGTATTCGCACAGCTTGAAGTTGCATTGATAAGGTTATACAACTTGATGTTTGATTTAAGAAATGTATAGGTGCAGTCTTAATACACCCTTTGGTCCATCAAACCATTTGATGTTTAATGTCTACAACTTGATGTTGCATTCAAACCACTTGATGTTGCTTCTAACGGCTTCAAATTGTAAACACACAACATAAAGTTGCCAGTCAAACTAGTTCAAGTTGCATTCCAACAAAAATCTTCCATTCAAACCGCTTGAAGTTGAATCGGATTGCAGCTTGAAGTTGCATTAATAAGGTCATACAATTTGAAGTTTGATTCAAACCTTGTGTAGTGACTGTCTAAACAGTTCAAGTTGAATTCCAACAATTTCAAATTCGATTTATGCCAATTGAAGTTGGTTCCTATGACTTCGGGCTGCTTCACACAGTTAGAAGTTGCATTCTTCAGATTTCTTTCATTTTATCTCGATATATTTTTGTACTTTGGCTCCTCATAGGGCAGAAAATCAGGCTGAGATAGATTATGAATAAAAGTCGACATTTATATGCATTTATTTGACGAAAGTTTCTTCGGATATTTTTACATTTCGACTTCTAAATGAGTATCGGTAGTTCAACTACACCATTTTTTCAGTCATACTAGTTGAATGTGCATTCCAATAACTTAAAGTTGCATTCAAACCAATTGAAGTTGCTTCCAAGGGCTTGAAATTGTAAACGCACAACATAAAGTTACATTCAAATATGTTTAGTTCGAAACTTGTGCAGTGGCAGTCCTACTACACCATTTTGTCAGTCAAACTAGTTCAAGTTGCATTCCAACAGCATGTTCCATTCAAACCACTTAAAGTTGATTGCAGCGGTTTCAGATTGCAGCTTGAAGTTGCATTAATAAAGTCATACCATTTGAAGTTTGATTCAAACCTTGTGTAGTAAATGTCTAACCAGTTAAAGTTGCATTCCAACATTTTCAAATTCGATTTGTACCAATTGAAGTTGGTTTCTATGACTTTTGGCTGTTTCACACAGTTAGAAGTTAAATTCTTCAGATGTTTTCATTGGATCTCTATATAATTTTGTACTTTGGCTCCTCATAGGGTAGAAAATCAAGCAGAGAAAGATTATGAATGAAAGTCGACATTTATATGAATTTATTTGACCAATATTTTTTCTTTGGATATTTTTATATTTCGACTCCTTAATGGGTATCGGTAGTCCGACTACAACATTTTTTCAGTCAAACAAGTTGAATTTGCATTCCAACAACTTGAAGTTCCATTCAAACCAATTGAAGTTGTTTCCAACGGCTTCAACTTGAAATTGCATTCATAGATTATAGAAACGAAAGTTTGATTCAAACCTTGCCAGTTAAAGTTGGATTCCAGCAACTTGAAGTTCGATTTATACCAATTGATGCTGCTGCCTATGACATCAGACTGCTTTCACACAACTTGCAGTTGAATGCGTCTGATTTTTCTTTTGATCTCAACATCTCGGATTTTTTTGCAAGTGAAAGAGGAAAGCCGAGTATTCGAACCCACACAATCATTAGACATATCGGCTGCGGAACGGCTTTTCTGGCAATGTTTCGAAACTTATGCCGAGGTTACTGCAATTAAGGGTACAAACCCCAGCCTGGCTCAAGCTGGTTTTGTAATTGGAAATTTTGCATGTTAGGGCGAAGATCATTTGAATGTTAGGGCGAAGATCATTTTGATTAAATTTCTCGTTGGAGTTGAGCTGAATGATCGAAGATTTTTTGCAAGTGAAAAAGGAAACTCCAGCTAGAAAATTAATAAAAATTAGCATTAAAATTATATTCTCCCTAACAGGCAAAATTTCATATGAGACTTGTTTGAATGAGGTTTCAATAGAACATTGTTGAGTAAATTCTCAATTTAACTACAAACCTTCCGAAGGTATGAATCAAACAAACTTCTTACAGTTAACTTCAAGCTGCATTAATATTAAGAGAATCTAAGTCAGGATAACAAAATATAATTTACTAAAGCCCACAACAAACATGGTTCCAGCTATAATCAGTTAAATTTAAGTTTTATTAACATTGATAAAGTAAAGATCGATTTAAACTTCTACAAAAAATACTTGTTGTGTATTTATTTCAGCTAAAGTCCATATTTTGTTGCTTCAAAATTTGAAGAAACAAAATGTTTAACAGTGGGTAATGAAATTGATTACTACAAAGCCAACAACTTCTACAAAAAAGTTTGAATGAGATATCAGTCGGTTAATTTCAAGCTTTATTAAATAAAATAAAGAAAATCTACTCTCATCAATATTCGATTCAAACCTCATTCCAACTTCTTTTCAAAATAACAAAATATAACTTAATGAACATTGTGCAAACCATGATAATTTATGTTCACTCTTTGCTAGTATTGAGAAAGTAAAGTTCGATTCAAACTTCTGTTTTTTTTAAAACAACAAAATATCGGTCACAGAAGCCCACACCGTTTCAAAATGAACATTGACCACAAATTGACGTTAATTCCTAAAGTTGCAAGTAAAACAAAAACGGAGGGAGAGACGAGGGGCTCACTATAACAAACACCATTTCCGATGAGATCACCTAACATTAATTCGCGTGATCTAAGCCTTCTAATGAGGTAATCCGGCCGAAAACAAAACACAATCGAACAATAACTACACATACATTTCGGTGATTAGAACAACAATAAACCGGAGATTCGAAAAAACCAACAAAAATTAATGTTAATACAACATGACAAATAAAAAGTGGAGATTTGAATGATGTTTGTTCGTTCGGTATTGAAAACGTCGTCGACATGTGATATTTTGTATTTACATTGGCTAAAAATCTTATTGATGCATAGTAGACAAAAAAAGGAAACCTGTCAAGACAGCGAAACAAAAAATTCTAGCAATTTTTTGTTAATGAATGAATGTGTCGCCATCATAAAAGCAAATGAGTTTTTTTTTTCTGAAATAGCAATTTGCGGACTTTTGGTATTCAAAATTAGCATATGGCATGTAAAATCATAATTAAAGATAAATAAAATATGCAAAACATGTTTTCCATGCAAACAGAAAATTAGTTAATAGTAATAATTAAAAACGCCATTAAATAAATTTAAAACAAGGCCTCCAAATGCACTGAAATCGAAAAGCATCGTCCAACCATTCTTCTACAAAAAAACTCTGAAACTGAACATAAAGCCCTGGTCTTGCTTTGAATTAAAAAATAATTCATTACTTGTCGATTAAGTTTACAATTTTTTCGCACAACTTTAGCCTTCTCTTCTCAAGTTTTTTTTTCTTAATTTTTGGGTTGACTTTTGGTGTTAAACTAATCAAAAACTCATTTATCTTTTTCATGCTATTTTTTGTTGTTTTTTTTGGTGTTTTTTTGCTTTCTTTAAAAAGTGTCAAAAACTTCACCCTGATGCTGATGATCATGGATGACGTTAGCTGTTCATGGCCAGCACGAACCAAGTACACACGCGTGAAAACTGTAATGAAAATAAAACAAGTTTTCACCTGTATTGTTGGTTTATTTTATGTGTTTCTTTTAAGACTGACTAAGCAAAGATTTTCACATTTCACAGAGTGTTGTGACCAAAAACCTAAAATTCCACACACGCCAAAACGCGAAAGAAAAAAAAACAGCGGTTGAGCAGCACCAATATTGGCTAGATTGATGTGGTCAGCTGTTTTGTGTGTTTTCTTTTCTTAACTGAAGTCTTCAGCCCATTCAACATTTTTTCTTTGTTTCTTCTTTTGTTATTCTTTGTTGTTGTTATTCGTTTTTTTTTTTGCCTTAATAATATTAACCGCAACAGTCCTTGACCTTAACGGTTATTATTTAACCATCATCATCTACAATTTAGATAAAGTACGTCCGTTCATATGCTATCCATGCATTGAACCGTACCACCACACATCCGTCTATAGCTCTCTTAAAGTTGTCTGTCGGTCCAATGGCCCATCCATCTTTTTTCTGTTCACATATAGAAGACGTATAACATTTCGAATATTTGGTGTTGCCGAAAAAAAACAACAACGCTAACCACTTTAAGCTGCCCACAACCAACAGCCAGCTTCAACGTTCCACCAAGCTATTGCTTCCTTCAGCCAAAATCTTCAAGAGCTATATAATAGTTAATGATGATGACGTTTTAAGTTAGAAAAATAAATAAAAATTACTCTTTTCTGTAGCAAGTGATTTATGAATGCAATGGTCGGCATCGTCTAGTGTTGTTGTGTGAACGCGGCTGCAGCACTTGAAGACATGTAACAAGTAATTAAGAAGGTATCTACAATACCAGATATGGTGTGGAAAGAAGCTATGAAGGAAGATCAATGAAAAAAAAAAAACAAAATTAAGATCAATAAATAATTTGTAGAGCTTTTCTATTTTTTATAAAATCACGAGCTTTTATATTTTTATATAAAACAACGAGCTTTTATATTTTTATATAAAACAACGAGCTTTTATATTTTTATATAAAACAACGAGCTTTTATAGTTTCCATATAAAACAACGAGCTTTTATATTTTCTATATAAAACCACGAGCTTTCATATTTTTTATATAAACCACGAGCTTTTATATTTTTTATAAAAACACGAACCTTTATATTTTTTGTTTAAAACCACGAGCTTTTATATTTTTTGTATAAAACCACGAACTTTTATATTTTTTGTATAAAACCACGAGCTTTTATATTTTTATCTAAAATCACGAGCTTTCATTTTTTTATGAAAAACACGAGTTTTTATATTTTTTTCTAAAATCACGAGCTTTCATTTTTTTATGAAAAACACGAGTTTTTATATTTTTCCTAAAACCTCGAGCTTTCATATTTTTCCTAAAACCTCGAGCTTTCATATTTTTCCTAAAACCTCGAGCTTTCATATTTTTTATAAAAAACACGACCATTTATATTTTTTATATAAAACCACGAGCATTTATATTTTTTATATAAAACCACGAGCTTTTTTATTTTTATATAACACCACGAGCATTTATATTTTTTATATAAAACCACGAGCTTTTATATTTTGTATATAAAGCCACGAGCTTTTATATTTTTTATATAAAACCACGAGCTTTTATATTTTTTTATATAAAACCACGAGCTTTTATATTTTTTTATATAAAACCACGAGCTTTTAAAATTTTATATAAAACCACGAGCTTTTAAAATTTTATATAAAACCACGAGCTTTTAAAATTTTATATAAAACCACGAGCTTTTAAAATTTTTATATAAAACCACGAGCTTTTATATTTTTTTATATAAAACCACGAGCTTTTAAAATTTTTATATAAAACCACGAGCTTTTAAAATTTTAATTTAAAACCACGAGCTTTTAAAATTTTTATGTAAAACCACGAGCTTTTAAAATTTTTATATAAAACCACAAGCTTTTATATTTGTTATATATAACCACGAGCTTTTATATGTTTTATATAAAACCACGAGCTTTTATATTTTTTTATATAAAACCACGAGCTTTTAAAATTTTTATATAAAACCACGAGCTTTTAAAATTTTTATATAAAACCACGAGCTTTTAAAATTTTTATATAAAACCACAAGCTTTTATATTTGGTATATATAACCACGAGCTTTTATATGTTTTATATAAAACCACGAGCTTTTATATTTTTTTTATAAAACCACGAGCTTTTATATTTTTTTATATAAAACCACGAGCTTTTATATTTTTTTATATAAAACCACGAGCTTTTATATTTTTTTATATAAAACCACGAGCTTTTATATGTTTTATATAAAACCACGAGCTTTTATATTTTTTTATATAAAACCACGAGCTTTTATATTTTTTATATAAAACCACGAGCTTTTATATTTTTTATATAAAACCACGAGCTTTTATATTTTTTTATATAAAACCACGAGCTTTTATATTTTTTATATAAAACCATGTGTTTTTATATTTTTTATATAAAACCAAGATCTTTTATATTTTTTATATAAAACCACGCGCTTTTATATTTTTTATATAAAACCACGAGATTTTATATTTTTTATATAAAACCACGAGATTTTATATTTTTTATATAAAACCACAAGCTTTTATATTTTTTAAATAAAACCTTGAGCTCTTATATTTTTTAAATAAAACCACGAGCTTTTATATTTTTTATATAAAACCTCGAGTTGTTATATTTTTTTATAAAACCATGAGCTCTTATATTTTTTATATAAAACCACGAGCTTTTATATTTTTTATATAAAACCACGAGCTTTTATATTTTTTATATAAATCAACAAGCTTCAGTATCTTCTATAAAACCACGAACTTTTATATTTTTTATATAAAATAACGAGGTTTCTCTTCTAGTTGTCGGATTCCAAGCACAAAGTATTTTTACTGGCAAGTTCAAAACTTTAGTAGGTGTTGAATGTGTCATCATCTTTATTAGAAAAACATCTCTCCTCTTTAGCTTAGATGTTAATTAACTGCCATTAGGAGAAGACGTTACCAAATAAAACAAATTAATCAAAGATGCTGTAAGCTATTGTAGATTGCCTGCATTACATGGGAGTTTGACATGACCTTCAAAGGGTAATTTGTCAAATTTGACAAGCAAATTAAAAAATTTATTAAAAATGAAGCAAAAAATGAAGATGTCTCCGAATCTATGGCAATGCTCTGGCAAAAACAGAAATTATAATAATTTTTAAATTAATTTAAAAAATAACACTGCTACATCCCACCAAATTTAGAAGAATTTTAAATGCTATAGTGATTAATATGTTTTATACGCCTTAAGGTAAGGAGAAGGCAACGGATTGAATAAAAAATGAATTAAATATTGAAATGTTTGTTTCATGTTATCATCGAATTAATAAGACAACATTAACAAACAAAAAACACACACACAACACAACTAATAATATGTCATTTTGTTGTCTACCTGCAAGGTCGTCAGCATTTCATAGCGCAATCAGGTTAAGAGATTGGGAGAGAGAGAGAAAAAAACGGCACAAACAAAAACGTTTGAAACATGAGAGACGTAAACAAAAATAAAAAATAACACAACAGTTTATAGAAAAAATCCACTAAAAAGCAGGTTTTTTATTACATTGCAGCCGCCAAAAAACCCCCACCTATGACACCATATAAACAAATAAAAAATATTTAGATAATCAATAAACAACCAATATGTATTTGTTTTAAACCCTATCTCATGTAAAGAATTCTGTTTTTGTCTCACAGCATCAAGCCAAACAACTTAATAATCGAATGAGAATTAACATAAAACCCAATCAAGGAACAAATTTCATGTGAAAAACCAACTGCAAAATATTTTTTTTTTTGTAAAAAAATACACAATAATTTTTGACAATTGCGAAAATTTTAAGCAACTCTCACCCAACTCCACCTGGCTGGCTAAGTCAAGAGGACAATTCAAACCCAAAAAAAATAAAAAAAAAACTACAAGTAAGCAATTGAAATAAATCTTTTCTCACCTTTTTTGAAAATGTTGCTTAGCAATTGAAATTTAATACGAATATTCAGTTGATTTTCATATAAAATAGTATAGGATAGGAGGAATGCCGGGAGGGAGCACTCAGAAAAAATATTGAATTAAAGTAGAAAAAAAAATACATTTTTATATCAAACAAAATTTACCGAACCAGTTTGTGTTGTGAAATGCGTTACTCATTCGATATTTTCTTTGCCCCACCTGACAACAAACAGTTACCACCAGTAAGGCAACATCCACTTGTTGCATGTTGGCAACTGCTGCTATTTTTTTGTCTTTCCTTAAGTTTGCCGTCTGCTCCTTGATGTTGCTTAACCAAAAAAACACATTTGATTGAGTGCTTTTTTCGTCATATTGGTTATACGAGGGGAGAGTTATGGAGTTTTATAAAAATAATAATTGTTGCGAAATAATAATAAAAATAAATTACAATTTATTAATATATTAATAATAAATATATATTATTGAAGGTTAAAGTCTTGAAATAATAATTAAGAATATTCTTCGAAGAATTGACAAAGGCAAATTTTGGCCTATATTTTAAGAATTTACTTTGAGAACTTAAATTATGGAATTGTGAGAATATGTTGAAGGACATTCCAAAAAACGGGATTTTTGTTTTTATTTTTTATTTGAAAATTTTGGCTATTAGGCGAAAGTCATTTTTTATTAATTTTTAATTAATTTCTCGTTAGAGACGAGCTTACTGACCAAGATGCTTTTTGAAAAAGGAAAGCCGACTATACGAACCCACACAAGCACCACTGTGTGACATGACATGTTTCGCCTTTGGTTTAGGAAGGCTCCTCTGACACATCGATTGTGGGGCGGCTTCGCTGTCATCTAACTTTTTTCCTCTCCGCGAAGGTCGTTTTTTATTAATTTTTAATTAATTTCTCGTTAGAGACGAGCTTACTGACCAAGATGCTTTTCTTAGTTGAACGAATTCCAACGTAACGCTTTAGAGTTGTAAATTCTTGTTCTTTTGAAAGTTCTACTCTTTTGACTGAACTAGTTCATCAATCAAGTTCACAGTTCACTATCTAGTTCAATTGTTTAGATCAGAATCGTTCACCGGCTAAGATGCACACCAAAAGGAACCACCAAATAATTAGATAATTAAGCCACATCTGAAAAAATAATATAATATTTTTTTAATAATAATTTTGTAATATAATACGGACATTTTCCTAGGAAACATTTTGTTAATGAGAGTGATACGATGAACTAGATTGGCAATAGTTCGTTTGCTAATTGTTCAATTGCTGAGTGATTTAGTTAAGTGAACTATAGCGACTGATCTATTTCATACGCCCTTTTCAGTGAATCGTTCAATTGAACTAGTTCGTTCATGAACTATATAATTTTACAACGCTTGCTTTGCGAAAAACGTTACCATTTCACTGCGGCATTTACACTTACGAATTTCAGAGCCCACACTATGATGACTTCATTTTATGGATACGTGAATAATATGCTGAACTAGATTGACAATCATACGTTAGTTAATCGTTCGATAGCTCAGAGAACTAGTGAGCTATAGTTCACACACTGACCTAGTTGATATGGTACTTTCAATGAATCGTTATCGTTCAATTGAACTTGCTCGTGCGCGAACTATGCAACTCTACAACACTTTAATTGAACTACACCATTTTCACATGTAATTCGAATAATTTCAGTTGTAATTCGAAGAATTTCAGTTGTAATTTGATTATTTCATTTGAAATTCGAAACATTTCACTTGTAATTTGAGAACTCCAATTGAATTTCGAATTATTTCATTTGTAATTTGAGAATTCCAATTGAAATTCGAATTATTTCATTTGTAATTTGAGAATTCCAATTGAAATTCGAATTATTTCATTTGAAATTCGAATTATTACATTTGTAATTCGAAATTTTCCATTTGTAATTCGAATTATTACATTTGAAATTCGAATTATTACATTTGTAATTTGAAGTTTTTCATTTGAAATTCGAATTATTACATTTGAAAATTAAAGCATCTGAAATATTTTTAAATTAAGGGTGGTGGCAACGATGATCCATTTTTAACTTTTTTTTAAGGTTGTGGATCATCCCAGATGGTTGAGAGGGTGTTGGAGGCGTACACATAAAACGTCGACACAATGATGTGGAAAAGTATTATAAATAATAATTTAAATATGCGATAAAAATTTAATCAAAAATGTTAGAATCATATAAAGTCAGGGATTTGTTATTTTCCCAATCAAAAACCAAGGGATTGGCATGTAAGGATACACCTATATTACCCTCCAAAGTTTTTGGAAGTTTTAAAAGAAGACCTGATTGCAGGAAAACTATACATTTTAGAGAAAAAAGTTAATTATTACAAAATGCTTAAAAAGTCTGAAAAATATAATTTTCATAAAAAATTTTAAGTTAAGATGAATACGATCCTTTATTGATTTAAGCGTTATGGTTGGATTATCTTCACCTTAGTATAAAGAAGAAATGAGAGTATTTTTGTTTTTATTACAAATAAAATAATTCGATTTTCAAATGTAATAATTCGAATTTCAAATGGAAAAATTCAAATTACAAATGTAAAAATTCGAATTTCAAATGTAATAATACGAATTTCAAATGAAAAAATTCAAATTACAAATGGAATAATTCGAATTACAAATGGAAAAATTCGAATTACAAATGAAATAATTCGAATTTCAATTGGAATTCTCAAATTACAAATGAAATAATTCGAAATTCAATTGGAATTCTCAAATTACAAGTGAAATGTTTCGAATTTCAAATGAAATAATCAAATTACAACTGAAATTCTTCGAATTACATGTGAAAATGGTGTAGTTCGTTCGTTAATTATATAATTCTTCAACCTTTGCTTTGGGAAGAACATGGCCAACCCACTGCCATTTAGGCTGTCGATTTTCAGGGCCCACTTCCTCGGCGTATGAGCTCTGCCTTCGTTATTATACGTGGCAAAAATATACAAAATTGGACAGAGGCAACGATTTATGTAATACCCATACATCAGGACAGATTTGACACTAATATTCCGAGCTTTGTTCGTTGACTTGAGTTGTTGGTTTGCCAAATTGGTCTCAACATTCCTAGCATTTGCTCTACTAATTTTGGCTTCGGTGCAACCATCAGGATCCACCAAGTTTCCTAGATAACTGAATTCGTCTACTGAGGTAAAGCTTAGACCATATGCGTGCATGTGTGGATGTGGGTGCCCAAAAATCTGTGGTCGAAACCTACACAAACACAAGGATTCTAAGACTAAGGAACTTATGGTATACTCAATCTTAACAAAGTCTGAGACACGCGGCCGTTTTAGAAATGTCAGGCAAGGAGAAAAAGGAGCTTCACAAAATGATGGACAAATTACTAAAGCTGAGAAGAAATAAGAACCAGCTGGAGTAGAAGCCAGCATATCAAGATTTTCCCAAAGTTCTCTGGGTTCTCTGGCATCCTCTACAGCCACTACTTTTTCGAAATGGACAAAGATAATCAGTTGTGCCGAATAATGCAAAGCCTCCAAAAAGAGAGCCTCCACCTTCTAATGCATTGGCCATACGATTTTTTTATTACAAAGTGCAACAAAGTTCGCTCAAACATGTTCAAAGCCTTTGAAAAAGAAGAATAGCTTCTGCCAACAATTGTCTCAATCATGTCAAGAATTTCTTTTGAGATTTTGGTTCTAGAATTCTTGGGTGACAAATTGAGTTGTGAAACTGGTAGAGTTGAGACAGTCTGAGGCATCTTACTGTATATGCTGAAATACGCCATCTATACGTCAAGTTTAACATAAATTATTATACGTTTTTATTTTCACTTTGAAGTATAGGTGGCGTGTCACAACCATTACTATACCCATAGACCTTTTTGGCTACAGAAAAGAGCTTATGTCTATTAAAGTTTCGATTGTGGCAAGAACTTTGTAATGGAAAATGTTTTCCGAATTCTTGGGCAGAGTGTGACAAATTAAGTTTCGACCGTCTAGGTCCTAGAAATTCTTCTGCATATGCTGTACTACACCATCTATACGTTAATTTTAGAATATATATTTCCTTAGCCCAACCACTTAATTTTGCTTTGCTGTTAGCTATTAGTAGAGATTTCGAGCAACACCATCTTAAAGCCATCGACATATTATACAACGATATATAATACAATAAGATGGGATATTTACATTGCTGATATACATCGGCAGATAGCGCTGGTGGTCTAACAATATGTGATGTTACAATATTGTGACATGAATTATGTTATATTTAACATATTCCACATTGTTTCCGTTAATTGTCTGTTATACATAAACGCCCTCTATGCTTGAATACTAAAAATTAACTCCATTGTGCATGATGTCCAATCTTTAGCATTGTATGTCTTTGTATTATACGCCAGCTCAAATGATAACCGGACTCAAATGACTCAATATTATGGGCGAGAAAGGGTACTAGTATTCCATTTTGAAAAATCGATGAACGAAATCCTTCTCCGTCCGCAGAAAGTCTTGGCTGGCTAGAGGTTTTTCAAATGCCTGACAAAGGAGTACTGGACTCTGTTATTATTCAGAAGGCTCGATGCTATGGGAGAGAACCACTACTGGGGCTCCTTTTTAAAGAACCAAAATCCTTTTCTAATCACAAAAGGCCTGCACAGGCTACAGCTTCCTCAAATGCTTTACAAACACGGTATCATTTTTTAATTCGTCTTAAATGTAATACGCCATCTATACTTCAATATTAAGATAAGTATTTATATATTGTATTTATGTTAAAATTGAATTATAGATGGCGTATTGCAAGACGTAACCTAATATCAAGAATTTTCGTACATTTCTATGACGAATTTCCAATAGCACGACTAGAGGTGGAAGTGTGTCACATTCGTGACACTACACAAAGTGTTTGGGACTTACGTCACAACAGTGCTTAGTTGCTTATGTGTTTTTTTGTTTTTGTCGTTTGGTGTTACGATCCGGGTACTCCCAAACAATCTTTTTTTACAGTGTCTTCGAAAATCAAAATTTTTCCTGTTTTATTTCAAAATTTCTTAAATATTTGAAAGCCAAAAAGAATTCGTCGCATTTCTTGATCCTCTGTTAAATTTTTGGGATCACGAACGTGTTAAATAAAAAACACAATTGTGTCCGCAGAAGTCTTCACAAAATAGTTTACCTATATTTTTTCACCAAATTGTCCAATTGCCGCAAGTGTTGTCCTTTCTATGTCCTCCTCCTTTGGCTTATCTGCAACTGCTACACGTCTTGTTCGTATAACCATTAGATCTAGAAAGGAAGTAATGATTTGGCAATAAAAATAGTTATGCCCTGTCAGCAATTATTAAACATCTGTTAATGCTTCCTTATATTTTTTAAAGAACACAAAAAAAGACACTACTCAAATCAGGTCAACAATGTGGTGTAACCCCAATTCTTTACCGCCATACAATTGTTGGTGGTGAAGTGAAAGACCTAAATACCTCAAAACTTTTTACACTAACCACGCAAATAAATTCCAACTAATTCATTTCAATTGCCAGCCATATGTTTTGCTTTTTTTTCTTTGGTGTTGCAATGGACCGACCGAACAGCAACAACAATAGCCACCATTCCGAACCAAACCATCAGTGTTGTGGTCAGCAGCAAAAGTAGTAGTGGTAGTAGTTGTAATAGTAGTTTGTTTGAGAACATATTCATGGTAGTTTTACAGACATTTCATTGCCTATTGCCATCTTACTAAACGACTAATTGTAAGGAAAGAACAAAATACAACAAAAACAACATGATCATTCGACAACAAACACCACAAAAAAAAAAACAACAATAATACACCAAATTGGTAATTGCTACACCAAAAATTTGTTAAAGTTGTTAAGAAAACGCAAACGATAACTGCCTGTTATGTTTCTCTTGATTTTTTTCGGAGGGGATTTGTTCTTGTTGCTATTTTATTTGGTATCTGTATCTGTGGCGGGGTTCCACCACTAGAGTGGTGGCTTACTGCTTGACTGGTTGCTTGGCTTGGCAGGCAAGTTAATAAAATTTATGGCCCCGTAATGATGGCAGTTGAAAATGTTTAACATACCAAAGCACAAGTTTGGGAATAACATCATCTCAAGTGAGCTCGAGAGATACACATAGAAACGGCTTGAAAATAAAACAACAGCCTATCAATATGGTAATTTAATGACATTTTGGACACAGTTAGAAAAAGAAGCTGAGAATTAGAAATGTGAAGAATACAAAGAGTTTCGTTTGTATTCAAATTCTAAAAAGGGGAAAGACAACAGACAGACAAACCGACTCGGTTGGACTTGTTTTAACATTATTATTTTTATTAGATTTCAATGACAGTTCGGGGGGTCTGTTCACACAGAATTCCATGGCATATTTGGCATGGCATGTTTCATTGCCTGCTGCTTTATCTTTTAGCTTCTTCTGTTGATAAAACAAAAAAGTTTTTTATGTGTGTGTGTTTTTTCCTTTGTGCTGATGTACATTCACATTTGTATGTGAATTATGCAGATAACAAGTCAATATGCTTTCAACAATTAGTGACTGAAGATTTCTATCAGTCACGCTTTAAAAAAATATCCCAACTTTAGCAATTTGTATTTTAATGAAATCATAAATTCCACCAAATAAATAGCAGCTTATTATTGATTAAACGTTATCAGTGAATGAGGAGTGATAGAAATAAATAGTATGTGACAAAAAAAGACAACAACTGAAACAGACACGCAAGTTGTGTCAGCTGAAATAAAAACATATATTTGGGCAGATTACAGTGGAACCTGAAGCTGAGAACTAAATGTAGTGCAATACCTCCTTGAATATTGAGATCTATGAGGATCATACAGAAACATCATCCCCCCAATATTTTTGTGCTATTCCGATGTTCATTCGTGCAAACGTTTGAAAGAGAAGTTTTTAAAAATTTGCCCTAAGTGTTCGAAAATGGCAAAAGATTATTAATTCTAGTAGCTGTGAAACGGCATCTATACTTCAATTTGGTCATATATATTTTTATATGTGTTAACATGGAGTATAGATGGTGCATTACAACCTTTCCTATAATATCACTAAGCCTTTTGTCACATTTGCAAATTTCTAGGGCGAATTTCCAAATACTCTTCCATACCTCAACCGTTTCGAGTGGACAATTATTATCTGCCAGTCACTCACTCATCACTTAGTTTCTATACACGTGTACTGGTTACCCGAAAACATCTAAAAGGAACAAAATTTACCAAAAAAAAAATATGTAAAATATTGACAGTTTGTGTAAATGTCTGAGTTTTATTTATAAAACTACGCAATCTCTACTTCAATTTCAACATAAATATTTATACATATAATTATTTATGCCATGCTGCATTGAAGTATAGATGGCGCATTACATCATTTACTACAATACCAATGCCCTTTTTGACATATTCTCAAACTTTAATGAGCTGTTTTGCACTAACCATTACGCGTGGTCTGATTATGAGTCAGTCGCCCATGACCTGGTTCCTTATACGTGGAAAGATTTACCAAAATCACCTATAAGGAACAAAATAACGCAATACGTTTCCGCAAACTTCAATGAGCTTCTTGCTATCTTGGTAAAGTTCAAAGGCGAGTTTCTAACAACTAGTTCATATCGCAGACATCTTCACCAATAGGTAGCTATCCGCACCCCAACCAGTTAAGAGTCCGTCCATTATCAATCAGCACCTTTATACGGGGGAAAATGTTCACTAGCACCACCTGAAAGGAACAAAATTCAGCAAAAACCCTTTAGATTTCAATAAATTGGGTTAAATTTCCGAGATATGTATGGCTTTTTGTAGATACGTCCTTAAAGTGTACAAAAATGGCAGGAAGATACTTACGTCGATACTATATGTTTTCAAAGACCATCTTTAATCCAACCAAAATTTTATTTAACATAGCAAAGACAAGGCACAGTGGCCCACAATCTTGAGAAGTATTTTCGGGTTCCCCAAAAATACCCCATTAAAGTGTACAAGGCGACAAAATTAGCTTGGCTAAAATCGTCACCTCAAATAAGATTGACCACAAAATATAGCGAAGGAAATCATCTCTGTAGCCACTATCTTGCAGCAGACCCACGTCTACCATTTTATTGTGCATTCAGATTCATAGAAAACTCTACATTCTACCTTCACTTTGATTTTCGCAGATGCTGATATTTAAGGGAAAAAAATCATCCAGGATATAAAGAAATGTGTGTAACCAGAACGAAACCTTTGGGAAAAAATAACAACTAAATATAGCAAAAATAATAACCACGATATGAATCGTAAGCAAGTTCCATGTTTCTCAACCCGTGGGCTCGTTGTTTAGATTTGTTGATATTTGGTGCAAATGACACTTTGAGCCAAGCAGGTGAGCTCATCGTTGTACTCTCATCCTTATAATAAGAAGATAATTGAGTTTATGCCATGTACATATATTCGGAGAGACGCCATCTATACTTCAATAAAATGTTATTTAATATAGCAAAGACAATCACCAATTGAAAAATACTTCTTGGCTTCCAAAAAACTTTATTCTGGAATTAAAATGTAGACGACGGCATACTTAAGTTGGATAGAAGTGCTATCGCTATCAAATATAGCAAAGGAAATAAACAATCTAACCCTATCGTGAAGGAAATGTACTATATTAAAATCACTATATTCTGCCTTTTCTTTGAGCTTAGTACATTCTGAAGTAAAAAAAAAAACATGCAGAATATAAAGAATTTTTTATAATCAGAACGACACCTTTGGGAAAAAATAACAACTAAATATAGCAAAGACAATAACCAATATTTGAATCGTAAGCATGTTGCATCCTTCTCAACCCTTGGGCTCGTTGTTCAGATTTGTTGATTATTGGTGCAAATGTCCGAGTTATAGGTGAAATTTTTAATTTCGTCCTTATAATTGGTCCACATCCCAGGCGGGGCAAGAGAGACTTCTCGTCCTTATAGTGTTACGAAAATGGCAAAAATAATTGATTTGATACTACATATATGCTGTGAAACGCCATCTATACTTCAACAAAAATTATATGTCGTATAGCAAAGACAAACACCAATTCCTCGCCAGATGTTCTATTCTGTAATTAAAACGGAACATCCAGAATATCACGAAGTTTGTATAACCAAAACGACATATGTGGGAAAGGATATCAGCTAAATATAGCAAAGACAATAGCCACAATATGATTCGTAAGTCAGCGGCAGCAAAGTTTATTAGGTATGTAGATCTCTGTAATTAACACCCTCAGAGGCTTTTAAACAAACTTACAAGAAATTCCTCTAGAGAAGAGTTGTAATTGCTCTTCAGATAAATATTCTCCATCGAAATGGTTTCAAAAACTCTCGTGTATTGCTTCAAACAGCTAAAATATCGTAGAAAAATAAAAAAGATCATCTACTTTGACTATACGCCATCTGTACTTCAATTATAACATAAATATTTGTATGTATTTTGAATTTATGTAGAAAGTGAAGTAAAGATGGCGTATTACATCAGATAGTGTCATATAAATTATCTTTTTGCCATTTTCTAGGACAGTTTTGGGAACGACTTCGATGCAGAACTGTAAGTTTATTATTCTCAAAGCCCGAAAGGTTGTTACTGAAGGAGATAGGTATGTCTAAGAAACTGTACATCATTTTTTGAAACCCTAATTTCTCACTACTCTTAAAAACCTTGTTACAGATGTTCATCATACCAAAGTTCCACTGTTCGACAAATGTTTTTTATTTGTCTTACGGCTTACATTATTGGTTGGTTCATTATAATATTTAATCAAAAGTTCAAGGTCTCTGCAATGGAGTTTAATTTCTATACATACATACGTCAAACCCCTTGATATGTCCATCGCATTCCCGAGACAAAACAAAAAAAAAAACACTTGCGTTTGATTTTGTGAAACATTTTTTTTGGGAAACAATTTGGTTTGTTTTTAATAAGAAACATATGGAATGGATTACAAATTCTGAAAACGTAAATAATAAAAATGTATATTTTAATGCATTGATTGTCCTTGAATTTAAAGTTAGAATATTGTGGTTTATGATGAGACAGGGAATCCAAAAGAATAAAAATCGCATTTGCATATTAAGGAAAAATATTTGCTGAATACAGTTAATTTTAAAGCATTCCTTAACAATGATTCCATAATAAAAAATTACATTTTTGGTGTCAAAATTCACATTTTCATAATTGATGTATAAGTTGACAATTTTCACTCATTTGCATATTAAGGAAGAATATCTGCTCGAATATTAAAAAAAAATTCAATTAATTGTAATGGATGCCATAACAATGATTTTGTTATAAAAAATTCAATTTTTATGTGTAAAAATTTACATTTTCAAAATTGATGTTTAAGAAGTAAATTTCACACATTTGCATATGATGGAAGAATATCGGCTGTAGGTTTTCAGCAGTACAATTAATTTTTAAGGCTTGTTCAAGGCATGGATTCAATGAAAAATATTTTTTATTCTCAAAACTTGCATTTTCAAAATGAAAATATAAAAACCTAATTTCAAGACGTGTCCTTTCCCACCTTGTGGAATTCTCTCCCTTATTCATCATTAGATATTTGATGGAATTTCTATAGTTTACCTACAATTTTAACCTACATAACCTCACCTCAACCCCATTCAAAGAAATCACTTCAAATTCAATTTGTTGGTGTCAATTGGAAACGTATTGTATTACAGTTAAAAACCTATTATCGCATTTTGCATTATGTATTGTGTGGCAAGTAGACACTTGAGCATTGAGATTTTGTCACTTAACTACCACAGCTATTCATTCTATTGCCTGAATTTAACCTTGTGCCATAAATTGCAACGCGATTCATAGTGTTTTAGCGCCAGCAGCAACAAAAACAATCAACAAACCTAAACAACGTATCTACCAATTGCAGGGATGGGAAGTTTAATGTATGAGTTTGACAATTGCAGCTAAAGGAAGGGAATGAGACACAAACAGATGAGAAACCAGCCTCTGATGCTGTTAAAGAAGGATATCTGACGTTTAATCAATTAATCCAACGTCAATCCCAACTAATCTGAATGCAAAATAAAGCGAGTGAGAAGCATAGTACTTACATAATATTTATTCAGTGGTTATTGTCTTTGCTTTATTTTATCGTTATTCCTTCCCAGAGGTGACGTCATGGTTGTACAGATTTTGTGATATTATGGATGTTGTTTTTATTGCAGGATATAGTCGTTTAACATCAAACTGATTTAACATTTTCTAGCACTCCGAACTTGGAATCAATTGGTCGATGCGGATTCCTTTCTAGATTGTGGGAGCAGAGGTGATTGTCATTGCTATATTAGGTGGTGTCATCATTTTCTTTAAAGGTGAGGCTATTGGCCAAACTTATTATCTTCTCTTATATATGTACATGTACATATATTTACAATTTTCTATAGGTTTTTGGGACCCAGGAGTATTTCTCACGATTGTGGATACGGTTGATGCGGTCTTTTTTTACAAAATTTTGTAGGGTTACTGTCTTTGCTGTGTTTAGTTGTTATACTTTCCCACAGGTGGCGTTTTAAGTTATAAAGATTTTGTCATGTTATGGGAATGTTTCTGATTACGGGGTTAATCCTTTGGAGCTCAAAGAATTCTATAGTTTAATATTTTCTAGCAATCGGAACGAATGTTCGACTTCAAGATTATGAGTACAGAGATGATTGTCTTTGCTTTTTAAGGTGGTGCTTTAAGGGGTTATACTTTAAGGTTTTGGCCACTTATTGAGCACGAAAAATTAAATTTTGATGATTTTTTACAAGAAATCTACCAAATTTTTTAGAAGATTTTGTTTTCATCTTATAGATCACACCTTGAGCTACTTTCGGATATTTTTTTGTTGAAAAAATATTGCACAGTGTTCTGGCAAAGGGCCGCCTACGAAACACCCGTTTTACTAAAGCAGTTTGCGGTGCCCACTGTAGCTCGAAAACGAATGAACCGATCGACATTTTTTTGTCATATGTTTAAGTCAAGATTGTTATGCCGTCTTATGGATGCTTATTGGTTTGGATGCTTAGTGGTTTGGAAACATTGAAGAATCCTTCATGATTGTACATACAGAGGTGACTGTCTTTGCTATATTATGCAATGTAGATGGCGTTTTTAAGCAAGCATATGATGTCATCTTTGTTGTCTTCAGATTTTCGTATAGTGGACTTTAAGGCCAAATACGATTAAGTATTTTTTGGAGAACCCAGAAGTATTTCTCAAGATAATTTATGCAAAGGAAAGTGATTGCGGCTGATGTCAATTTTTCAAATGCCTCTTTAGATTTCTGTAAAGAAATTTATAAAATTATTTAAACTTTACTTTCCATCCCTGACTTGGTGTAGTATGACAAAAGGCTTGTTATCTCTCCCCATGGGTATTTTAGTAGACTCCAAAGTGTTGGTTTTGTTTTGTCTTTTTTCCATTTTGTTTTATTTGTTGTATTGATAAGCGTTATGCTCTATTGTTGTTTTTAGTGTCATACGTATTTATTGCAAAATTTGTAAAATATAAAAAGGAAAATAATAATCAATAAATACTCATATTTACTGTATTTTGAAACTTAACTCGAACGATATCCTCTCAGTTCTGTGTTAACAAATACAGTCAATATTTATTTTCGAATTTATTGAAATTTACAATTGTATTTGTATACAAGGCATATTTTTGGATTCATTTCCAATAAAATATGGAATTATCTTATCGTGAAAACAGAAAAAAAATTGCAAAATAAAAAATGAAGGAATAATATTGAAATATAATTAGCAAAAAAATATCGATAAGAATATATTGGATACTAATGACGTTATAATGAATGGGAAATGGGGGAAATTAGAAATAAATAATCGAAAATATTTCTAGAAGAAATACATGCACGAAAATTAAGAATAACGGGGAAAAATATTCCATTTGTTTAAAGGTGCTGTTGTACGATTTTAGAGAAATGGCTAACTAATTCTCAATGACAAGGTTTCAATGATCATACTTCTGTGGCGAAATTTGGACCCATAGTCTTCTCTTGTTCACCAATAAATGAATGTCGCCAATAAATGAAAGCTGCTTTTATAAAATATCAAAACCAAACATCACTGTGATTAAAACTGACCATTTCGTAATAAAAGTGTTGTTGCTGTTGTGTATTTAATTTCATTTAGCTTCCGCTATGATCTGTCAAGCTACTACTGCTGGTGGCGAATTTACTATAAATTATAGTAAGACAATTTGTAGTTTTGTTTTAAATAACACCGAATAATACAACAAAACAATGAGGCGTTAACATAGCGAACACCATATCAAATCATAAAAAGCCCAAAGGCTATAATTTTCCTTACAACACCATTTCAACCAAAGTAAACAATATCAAAGTCGTCGTCATACTTGCTTGATGTTTGGTGTTGGTTGTAATCGTAGTCAAAGCTAGGCGGCAAGAATTTTTTCTGAAAGAAGGCAATGTTTCGGAGATTTATTTATATTATTTCAGAAAGTTTTGCGGTAATATTTTGAAGATATTTCCTCTAATCCTTTATGAATGCCTTTGTAGGTATAAATAAGGAGAAATTATTCTGGTTCCCAAAACTCTATATTAATACCGCTGTTAGAACATGAGTAACTGAATAATCAACAACTTGTATAATAAACTGCAAGATCTACAACCCCAAAAGTTAGCGTGAACGTCAATATTGATCTGCGGTAGGAGGATAAGTGCGAGTTTTGTGACTTTTGTGTTAGAAGGTCGGACAAATTGCCCGATATTCTTTAATTTTGAAACACATGCTAGCACGCCATCTATATTTCATAATGCATATAAGCAAAGATATATAATACAATAAGATGGGGACATTTCCATTGCTACTATACATCATCAGATGGCGCTGGTGGTCTAACATAATGTGATGTTACAATATTGTGACATGGAATTATGTTATATTTAACATAGTTCACCAACGCTTTTGTTTCTGTTGTGTTCTGTTAATTGTCTGTTATACATAAACGCCCTCTATGTTTGAATATTAATATTTAACTTAATTGTGCATGATGTCCAATCTTTACCATTGTATGTCTTTGATATAAGTTGTTAATTTTTAGTATAAAAGAAACAAACGTGTCGCAGAAGGACCCAAACATTTTTTCTGAGGTTCAAAATTGTTCCTAAGGTACATGATATTTTTGCCTTATTGGTCATTTGTCTTAGAAACTTAGGAAAATTGCGAAATAATCCCTGATATTACCATATGCACTGTAACGCCATCTATATTTCAACCTTAACATTATTTGACGAGCTCTACTGCAAAAACAAAATGACGAGAACATTTTTACAGCGCACTTCTGTTACTACTGTAATGACCAGAAGGATAAGAGAATTGTAAGAAATAAAACTACAATATTGTAGTGTATGCTATAACGCCATCTTTGTTTCAAAGAATCTTCAGAATGTACAACCCTTTACAGCCTGTTTATGTATTTCGAAATGAAAATGTGTGCGTACGAAACGCACCCAAACTTTAGTTTTGGAAATATTATTTCCTTTGATTTTACTTCAAAACAAAAAACAAGTTTGAAAAAGACACTAAAATATGGTAGTGTTTCTTACGCATTAAGTTTCTTTTCGACATACATAAACAGGCCCTTAATTGTGCATCAATGTCAGTGTTCCTCGAAAGTTGCGTTAAAAGTGCGGGTTTTTGTAACTTCGCCTTACCCCCATTATTACAAGTCTTCTTTTGTTAATTTTTGGATTTTACGAACAGATTTATAGCGTTCCGGTTAACTTAAAGTTAAAAGTGATGATTAAATTTCAAGGAGGACCTTCTTGCCATTAACTTTTAATGTGAAATTTATATTTTTAATACCTTGAAATTGGTTTATTTTGCGTTTTTAAATCCATCCAATAGTAAAAGAAAACATATAACAATGACCCTTAGTAGGTCAAACAAAATGGAGGAAACTCCTAAATATTACTATATATGTTAGAACGCCATCTATGTTTCAATGTTTACACAACTTTTTTAATATTTTTTGTGAAATAGGAAACGGGTATCATACTGGGACCCTGAAATTGTGCAATAAGTTCAATATTGCTGCTAATTTACGAGATATTGTTTTCTAATGGGACATTTACCCCAGAACAGTAGAAAATTTACAAGATATTCCCTGACACGCGATACACGCCATCTATACTTAAAATTTAACATTTCTTCACGATTTATATGAGGAAGACAAGCTGACGAAATGTTTTCACCCCGAAGTTTTGCAGCTGATGAGTGATCATCAAAGTTGCGAAGAAGTAATATATGGCCGGTTTGCTTGAGAATTGTAAGAAAGGTAGAAGAATCTACGTTCCAATTTTCCCATTTTCTGGGGAAAAAATAATTACCATATTCCATGGCATTCCACGGCATTGCTAATTAAATTTTTTAAATGTCTCCAATGGTGTAGGTCTGACGTCAGAAAACAGCGACTCTATATCCTGATTTTGTGGACAGTGGCATTGCTAATTAAATTCTTTTAAATTTCTCCAGTGTATGGTGTCTCTGAAGAACCAGTTATGGCTCACATTTAGTTTATTGCCCGTTTTAAAATGGAAAATACCCAGCATTTGATTTGAATTTCTGATTTCTAAACATTGTCTTTGTCAAATTACCGGGGTGTATCAACAATAATTTTTCAGAAACAATTGTTATGTATCTAAAATCAAGTTTTATAGCAGACTTTTTTAAGAGTTTCTGTACTTTCTGAGATCTGCAATTAATGGTTCTATACCTGTTGCTGTGGTGAGTGTCATTGCTAATTGCACATAATTTTTTTAATGTTCTTCAGTAGGTGGCTAGTTTTGCGAATTCCACAAGTAGATGGCGTCCTCCAGTTATTGCTCTAATTTGGTTTATTACACGGTTTAAAATGCAAAATCCCAGCAATTGATTTGAACGATGATTTCTCTGATTTTTTAAAATTGTCTTTGTCAAATTACGGAGCGTGCCAAGAATAATTTTTCCGAAACATTTGCTATGGATATTAAATCAAGTGTCATAACTGTAAGAATTTCTCTACGATATCTGGTGAGTTAATTACACAAAAAATCTATTGCCTGAAAACTGAAATAAATGGTTCTATTCCTGTTGATGTGACGAGTGTTAATTGCTAAGAACATTTTTAAATCTTCTCCAGTAGATGGCGTGCTGATTATGACTTCAAATGCAAGCTTCGGAATATGCGGCAAACTAGTGGTGACAGCTCCGAACTCGAAACCTTTCATTTATCAAAATGATGGTATATATTCATCAAAAACATATATTGTGCAGAAAGTGTCTTTTGCTAATTGTAAAGCTATAAATTTTACCAATAGAGGACGTTAAAGAATATGTTGCTCAAGATATTCCGAGATGACATACTAAAACAAATATCGCATTACGGTATTTTAGCATGGACACTGAAACTGTATTTAAGTAAATTGATGCCATGAAATGTAAATATGTGAAATTTTGTAAATATCATGGCTTGGTCTAGGATCAGAACCTCTACCATAACCGGCATAACCATGAAAACCGATCCTACATAAGGCTGATATGTTGTAAATCTTACATTTTAAGGGTACGATAACAAAACAATCCGTATCTTTGTAATTTATGATATAACGTCATTTTTATATAATTTTTGTTCTTATAACACCTTCTATTTTTCAAAATCAAAATTGTTTGATGAGGACTGAGAACGACAAGCTGGTGAACATATTTTTAGGCTGCACAGTTTATATAAGGCTGAGATGTTGTAAATCCTGAATTTGAAGACTACGGTAAGGAAAAAGTTCCAATATTGTCCTTTATGTTATAACGCCAATTTTATCTCAAATTTGATATTATTTGTCGGTTTTATAAGCACCATCTATTTTCGAATTCAAAATTGTTTGATGAGCATGGCAATTTCAATTAGATTTAAACCAATTGATACAAAGAAATGAAATACAATTAGTATAGATATATATATTAGAATCGGATAATAAATAGCCCACAGAGCAGGCCAATTCGGCTAGTTATTCTATAATGTTCAAAGGCCTTAATGGACGATCAAATTTTCTACTTTTTCTTTTCTTTTCCAATCACTTAAAATGTGTTTAATGTAAACATATGTGAAATGTTTGCCAAGTTGGTTTTCATACCTCTCTTTTCTTCAATTTAGTTGAGTATTCTGTTACACATAATTGTTTTCTTGTATGCCGTAGCTCGTCAAATTACAATTTACGCCTATTGTATATTGTCTAGCTAGCTGCTCATTATATTACAGTGTTAAAATTAAGTCAAGGTTTATTGTGCAAATGAAGTCTTTATTTAATTTACTATAGAGCGCAAAAAACACCCGTGCAATTTAGGTATTTATTTTTTTCTGCCGGTAGGTTTGCTTCTTTTTTCTTCTTTCCAAATTCATTGTGACAATGGCGTTTTAAATTACATGTGATGATAACAAAAAACTCAAAACAATGGTCGGTAAATACTTTTGTTTAGCAATTGTGAGCGATGGTGACTCTCTTCTTTTCTTTTTGTGTAGCGGCAATTGGAAGTGTTTATGTAGGTAATACATCATTATTGGGCTGTTTTCAGAAGCGTAACAAAATCGAAAACTATTTTTAGGCCTACAAAGAAGAAAAGATTTCGAAAAGTGGTTTGAAATTTATCTAATTTTTCTCCTCTTGTTTACACGCCTATGTTTGTCTTCTTTGTTGCCATTTTACACACCTTGACTGACATTGTAGTATGCTGACAATTTTTGTATAGGTTTTTATTCGTTTAGAAGTCCACATTGCAAATTAAAGCACATTTTACAAAAAAAAAAAAGAAATATTCACCGAACCGTAACATTCAGCAGTTTAGTGCTTACGTAATAAAATGTAATGAATAGCCCACCGTTTTTTACGGTATAAAGGTAAATAATATTGTAACTTACCCTGAAAAGAAATGCAGAAAAAAGTTAAAATTAGTTAATAATAAAAAAAACAACGCTTAATATGTAATGTATACTACGAAGCGTCGGAAGAAAATGCAAACATTCTTAAATTAAAATAAAAAAACACAATTGCAAAACAAGTTCCGCAGACGACACACCTAATTTACTATCAACGCATCATCATTATCATCATAGACATCGTGTTTTATACCACATTCAATTATTTCCTCAATTTACAATAACATTAGCAAAATAACAACATCAACGATAGAGGCTAATAAAATTTGAAATGTAAATACATGCTGTCATCGCCAGCTCGGAAAAGTATTCAAATAATCTTTTCGATATTTAATGGTGAGATACATGAAAAAACTATATTTGCCATAGCGAAGAAATTATTACGCTACAGAGGGTATTTCAGGAATTTCTAAAAGAATTTTGTAAGGAATTTAATAAAAGCTAAACAGAGACTTGGAACTTCAAAGTACTCAAAGGAGTTGGTAGTGACCAATTCTTAAATTTCGTCATAATTATGAAATTCCTTGAGACCAGTTTATATGGGTCATTTTTAATACAGCGCTTTTAGAGATTTTGAAAACAGAATTTTCTATGAAATCATTAATATTGAAACATTAATATAAGGACATCAGTTATAAAAGACCAAAAACGTTGCTGATTATTCGTTTGCTACTCGACATGTAGAGGGTCGAGTAGCAAACTGATGATCAGCAACGTCATCTACCGGAGAACATTTCAAAAATCAAAGACATACAATGGTAAAGATTGGACATCATGCACTATCGAGTTAATTTTAATATTCAAGCATAGAGGGCGTTTATGTATAACAGACAATTAACAGAAACAAAAGCGTACACCAATGTGAACTATGTTAAATATAACATAATTCATGTCACCATATTGTAACATCACATTATGTTAGACCACCAGTGCCATCTGACGATATATACTAGCAATGGAAATGTCTCATCTTATTGTATTATATATCTTTGGGGTATAGAGTCATTAATTACAGATGTCAGGCACCAAATATTTTACTTAATTAAATTAAATAAATTCGTAGAAAATTCTGATATAACACTTGATTTTAGATCCATTAGATTTTTTCTGAAAAATTATTATTATGGGGAGGAATAGATATATTAGAAATCTGAGAAATCACCATTCAAATCACCTGCTAGGTATTTTGCATTTTAGATCGAGAATAAACCAAATTAAATGGATCGTTGGGATATTCTCACGAATGTCTCAGCATGAATCCCAAATTGGAAAAAGGAAGTCGTTTTGGCGACACGCATCGAAAATTTACAAACTTCAGAAAGTCCACCGTGATGAATTTTCGGCAATCTTTTGAATATGAAAAAGTGCGTCGTACACTGAACTACGCTTTATACGTACTCGACGACAAAGCCCTAGTCGACTATCACAAATAGAACTGTGCTGTAAATTATTAATATTTTAAAATAAGTTCCCATTGTTTCTTCCTGGATGTTTGTAGGTAATACTGGCAATATTAGGGCTCAAAGATAGTCCAATTTACTCGAGACCTCATTTATGTTCAGAGTTCAATCGCAAAGTTTGGATTGGTACCCATTAGGAGTTTCATTTGGATAATCAACAAATGTCATCTAGATGTGAAAATAAATATTGGCAAAGATATATAATACAATAAGATGGGACATTTCCATTGCTACTATACATCCGCAGATGGCGCCGGTGGTCTAGCATAATGTGATGTTACAATATGGTGACATGAATTATGTTATATTTAACATAGTTCACATTGGTGTACGCTTTTTTTCTGTTAATTGTCTGTTATACATAAACGCCCTCTATGCTTGAATATTAAAAATTAACTCCATTGTGCATTATGTCCAATCTTTACCATTGTATGTCTTTGATAGTGGTCATCCGATTAGTATAAATCCTCAGGAAATCATATCAGAGTTCAATCATCGAGTTTTCATGGAACCCATTAAGAGCATTATTTGGATAATTGGAAAACGCCATCTATATGTGAAAATATAGTATATCTGATTAGCACAGCTCTCCACCAAAGCATAGCAAATGAATGATTATTTGGATAATAGGCTAACGACATCTGCTGGAGAAAATATCGGTCATCTGATCAGTAAAGGTCCTCACCAATGCTCCATTAAATGGTTTTGCTGTTTCAAGCCCAGAGATATAATATTTTTTAAGCAGAGTTCGATCAGAAGTCTTTACGAAAATCTGAAAATTCAATCAAAGAATTTAAGAGGAATAAGAATATAGCTTAGTTTTTTAAGTGAAACTGGGAGTATCGTAGAGAACTCTAGGTCTTTTGGAACTTTTTGAGGAACTGTGATGTCATTTTTCAGATTTAAAATTTCATAATTTGGGTCTTCTGCAGAGAAAATAGAGATATCAAAGGACTTCTCTATATGACATGGAGACCCCAGAGTCTATTCTATACGACATTAAACACATCAAAGGTCTGCTGTACAGGACCTTAAAACTTCATAGTTCCTCTTGAAAACTTCGGAGGTCTTTTGTATTGAATGTGAGGTCTATGAGGACCTTAAAATACCTCGAAAAACTTCGGTAAAGGACAAGGAGGCTTTTGAATAGAAAATGAGGATACCTAAGGGTATCCTGTCTTGAATATTCCGACGTGGTGATTCGATGGTCCCTGAGGCCTTATGTCCAGGACACTGAGCACTCAGAGGGCTTTTATAAAGGTCTTGAAGATTTCACGATTTGTTGTTCTAATAAAATTACTAAAATAGCTATTTCCCCAGAAAGAACGCATCCTTCTTATCCCCGAGTGTCGAATATAGTACAACACAACTAGTAGGAAAATTAACATGGCTGAAACATTGTCTGTATTTCTATTTCTATAAGAAGCGATGTAAAACGCGGGCAAATTGATGCCCAATTAAAAAGTAAAGAGATGTTGTGCTTCCGTCACCTTGAACTTTGAAAACTTCATTACAAAAAATAAACTCTCTTTCAAAAAAGAAAAACACATATGATTCATATTTCATGTCACTTTGATTTAAATGTAAATTTTGGCACCCGAGCTGAGGTTCTTGAAGGATTACTTAGAAGGAAAAGTGATTTCGTAAGGAAAACTATATTTAATTTGGCGCCCAAGTTGGTGTTTAAAGAATAGAATGATAAGTAGAAAAGAAGTGCAAGAATACTTTATATTTCACTTCCAAAGAACATTTGTTTTAATATTGGCGCCCAAAATGGAATTCATTTGGTGTTTATATTTCATGTCCATCCGACTTATATATTATTGTTGGCACCCAAGCTAAGGTTCTTTAAGGATTTTATTAATGTCTAATTTTTCTGAATTCTTTATTTCTTTGAATAACTGAATTCGTAAAAAAAACTATTTGTAATAGTTCACTAATTTTTTAATAAGTTCAGTAATTTCTTAATAATTCTTACACGCATGAACTATTTTCAAATTGGCGCCCAAGTTGGGGCCTTAAGAAATAAGTGAGAAGTAGAAAAGATCACACCCTTAAGCCAGAATATTGACTATTTCATTTTTAAAGACATGTTTTAATACCGTCCCTCAAATTGGAATTCATTTAATTTTTCTAGAAGTCTCAAAAATGAAGCTTTAGAAAGAAAGAAAATCTTCCATTTAATACCCTAAAAAGACGGCAACGTTAATTGGCATTAAGATCTGCATTTAATATTACCCTGACAGACGACAAATTCTGCATTTACGTACGATACAACTGATTGCTGGTTAACATGTTTTTTGTTGTTTGCACTGAAATTTTTTGTTTGCACCGCATTATCATTTGCACTGCAGTATCCGCTGCTTATGTCTCAGAGCATATTTATGACTCTCTTTTACAGTATTGCCATATTGAAATACCTAAATGTAGTATAAATTCAGTTTGATTTTGTGCATTAAGAATGTAGATAATACACGAATTAATTTGAATTAAGGCAGTTAAAGCAAATTGACTCTGCCGTCTGTCTAGGACATAAACCAGAATCTTATGTATTTTAGAGACAATGATCATGTCTTTTTTTGTGACAGCAAAATAACTCTGCCGCACAGTGGTTCAGAAACGTTTTTTCCTGGTCAAAATTCTGTAATTTCTGAACGGATAGAGATATTTTCACAATTCCTTTTTTGTTAGACAGATAACACAATCAGCTTTCCGGTGAATTATAAGCGGTCAAATTCGGTCTGGTAGTTGCAGAGGAATTCAATGTCAAAGTTAAACTTTTGAATTTTTTTACTATTTTTCATCAAAATATCAGTGCTTTTGTGTTTTTATATCTTCTTATATATTAAAGATGGTCAAACGCCAATAAATAAACTATAAAAATGCCAAAAAAAATTAAAAAAAAAATGTTCGAAAAAAAATTAAAATTTTTTTTTCACAAATTTTTCACATTAAAAAATTCAAAAAATTTAAATTTTTTCAAAAATTAAAATAAAATGCTCCTTGGGTGTTCATAAAACTTATATAACTCATATGAAAACTCATATACTCCAAAAATTTTAATTTGTGTAAAAAAGCTGTAATTCATATGGGAATTGGTATGGAAAAACACACATTTTTACCCATGTAATTTCAATAAATTTAAAAAAGTGTTAAACGGACGGAACGGGACGGGAACAAAAGTATATATGGGCTAAAAGAGGAGACTTTCGGGCATATTTCTGTGGAAACAGAACATTGTTCCATGTTGTTCCACAAAAGTTCTAGTCCACTAAATTTGGAATTTCATAAAATTTAGTACCTGAGGAAAAATAAAATAGCTCATGTTGTGTAAACGCCACGGTAATTTGTTTAATTTATTTTTAAAGGCCACAATCCTACCTACCTAACAAAAAAACAGCGAACGCAATTTATGTTATAGTTTCCGAGAAGAAGCCATTTCTTTCTCCAGAAGTTTTCAAAAATTACGTATTTCTCAAAAATTGGAAAAATGTTGGTCTTTAGGGGCACCCCACGCCCGCACCTTCCAATATTTTGACCTAATTTTTTGGTTTCCTTAGTTTCAATATGTTTACTATCGAATCCCATATCGAAATGAAATATCTGTTACAAAACAAAATTTTGATTTTTGGCCAGGAAAATCGATTCCTGAACCATTGTGTGCCGTCTGTCTAGGGCATAAGCCAGAATCTTATGTATTTTAGAGACAATTACCATGTCTTTTTTGTGACATTTATAAAAAAAAAATCTAATCTAAGCTATTTTTTCTGTCGATTAAAAAATAACAATATGTTTCGTTTAGAAAGAAAACGGAATATTTAAAATATTTTATCAAGCCCATTTTGCCTCTCGTTTTTTTTTTATTTACTCAATTTCTTTGCATAAGTTAGAGACTGGTCAGAGGACTGTCATGAAAAAAAAAAACAAAACGCTGCAAAAACATAATACAAATAAAAAACGACACTCTCAGCTTTGAATATGCAAATTAGTTATCGCCATATGTAAATCCATAGTGTTTACTTGATGTTTTAATGTTTTCAAATGTTTGTGTTGTTTTTTCCCCCTCCTGTACAACAACATTGAATGTTTTTACGACAAATTTAAAAAAAAAACACACACAAAGCAGAAAAAGTGAATATGTGTAAGCCAGTATAAAAAGCCTTCAAGGAGAAGGAGATACTTTCAATTTGTAAATATCAACAAGATGTTAAGTTTGTCGTCAACAACACAAAAACCAAGTACAAATGAACAGAAAAACATATTCATATGTTTAATGTAAGGGTAATATTATATATGGTGGATCTACAGTGGAACGCAATTTAAATGTATTCAATGATGTGTTGTAAAAATAAAACAATTGAAAGCGGCAATTTTTAATATTAATAGAAAGTTGTAAACAAAACCAATCGAACGCCTCAAAGTATGCATCACACATTGGCACCAATTCAAATTCAGCTGAGTTTGCAAAGAATTGTAAAATTCTTAAGATTGATGAAAAGAATCATAGTTGGTAGGTGATATTCCTTTCATCCCTTCTTGATATTAAGCCCTAAAAGTATGCAGCACACCTCACATGAAATAGCAATCAACTGATTATGCAACAATTGTAACATTTTCAAATAAAATACAAGAATGTATGAAATTTATCACACTCTTAATGCCAAGCTTTGTATTTATTCTTCTTATTTTTGAACAAATAATAAATTTGTCTACATGTTTTATCTTTACAAACCAAAAAAGATACATAACTTATTTTGCTTTTACAGGTTGCAACTGAATACTATTTTACAAAATAACTATTTATGGCTGTTAGAAACTACAAGGAAAACAACGATCGTACTTTTAATGTTTTACATTAAATGTCCTCCAAAATGCAACAAATTAAAAACCATGAGTTTGAAACAAATACGAGGTGCAGCAATGAGAGAAGTAGAAAAAAAATAAAATAACGAAGCAACTTGACATCACTACAAGCGTCTGGGGAACAACTAAATTACACTTGTGTCCAATATTTAACAAATGTGAAGTGCAACAACACCAGCACCACCACAAAAAAATGGTACCAACCAAAACAAACTTCAAAGTCGTATTTTTATGCAAACGAAGACGACAAACAAGCCGGTCGTTTGGTTGGTCGAACGGTCGGTCAGTCATTTGAATGTTGGTGATTGCTGGTGGCTGCTTTTTGTGAAATAGAAGGAAAACCTTAGAGAAAAAACATCTTTAGAGATAACAACAATAACAAGAAAGACGACAATCTTGCTGTAATGCGCTCTTCTTACTCAAGCGGCAAACGCGGCGGCGGCAGCAGCAGCTTAATTTGCAGTAGTTGTGGCGGTAATAATAATACAAAGACAGCTCCGACAACTTTACAACATAAATACGTAATACCACCTAATCTACCCCCCAAGTTACTCTAATGCTGCTGGTAGAGGATGTCTAAACTGTGATGTCCATTTTGCCATATATGGACGACGATCGCTTAGCTGGACGTTGGTCGTCGTTTGGTTATCTCAAAAAACGTTAACCGCTGCTCAATAAATTCACGTTTGAAAGTTTTTTTCTACGTTTTAGTCTTTTTCTCTATTCAGCTAACGATGATGGTATTATTTTTGCTAGACAACATTTACTTAGTCATGTTCTTTCTTGAGAAGTCTTCGTTTGTTTTTAAGAAGTGCAAATACATGCTGGACTTGAGATATGAACTCAATTTGTTGTTGGAGTATTGAGCAGCAAATAGAAAACAACAACAAAACAGAACAACCAGCCAGCCAGCTAATTCACTTCTACTGCCGCCAATACCCTTAGATATGAAAAGAAGAAAGAAAATTTGTCACACTCGCCAAAATAACAAAAAAGGCCAAATACTGATAACGTCGTCAGCTTAGGCTTGGCTGGTTGTTTGGCCATAAATTGCGCAAGCCATTTAAGTTTTACACACATGCGTGATACATTGAGTAAAGTGAGTCATTTATTGTGCTGGGAAATCCATTTTCAATTTCTTAGAAATAATGCAAATGATATGGAATGGGGGTCTCCTCTAAGTTATATCAACAGCAAAAAAGTGACTTAATAAAAAGGTTTTTATTTCAGAAATAAAAACAAAAAATACTTTTAAAAGGCAATCAACGTAATCTTGAGGTTTGTGAAATGTTTTGCACTTAGAATGAATTGAGAGCAATTAATAGAAATCAATAAATTTACACAGAAAATGTGTGTAAAGGTGTATTAACAAAATTATGGGAGGAAAGTACTGGAAAATGTCACTCTTTTCTCACCACATCTCAATTCAATTTCTTTTTAAGAATCTTCATTATCTTCTTTTTCTATTTTCCATAAATACGACATCGCTTTACAAACGCCTAAAAGTATACTTCACACATTATGTCCAAAGATGTGTGTTAACACTACATCTCCAGGAAAAATAGAGGTCTGATCTTGTAGTATATTCGAATACAAACGCCTAAATGTATGCTATTAATAATAATAATAATAAAAATAAGTTTATTTTAGTGGAGGATAGAGTTCAACCCTAAAACCGAGTATTATAAAGCCCATTGTTCACTCGCATAGGTTGCCTTGAAATTTTGAATAGTAGGACAATCCTCTTTACTACCTAATACCAAAGCTACTATCAGATAAACAGGGAGTATTTTGCTAAGAAACTCCTAAAAGTATGCATCGCACATATTATTTTTAAATTAAATCAGCTGGTGGACCACAAATCAGTTTAGAAGAGAAAAACAATTTACAAATGGATAATTGCGCAAGCCATTTAAGTTTTACACACATGCGTGATACATTGAGTAAAGTGAGTCATTTATTGTGCTGGGAAATCCATTTTCAATTTCTTAGAAATAATGCAAATGATATGGAACGGGGGTCTCCTCTAAGTTATATCAACAGCAATAAAGTGATTTAATAAAAAGGTTTTTATTTCAGAAATAAAAACAAAAAATACTTTTAAAAGGCAATCAACGTAATCTTGAGGTTTGTGAAATGTTTTGCACTTAGAATGAATTGAGAGCAATTAATAGAAATCAATAAATTTACACAGCAAATGTGTGTAAAGGTGTATTAACAAAATTATGGGAGGAACGTACTGGAAAATGTCACTCTTCTCAACACACCTCAATTCAATTTTTTTTAAGAATCTTCATTATCTTCTTTTTCTATTTTCCATAAATACGACATCGCTTTACAAACGCCTAAAAGTATACTTCACACATTATGTCCAAAGATGTGTGTTAACACTACATCCCCAGGAAAAATAGAGGTCTGATCTTGTAGTATATTCGAATACAAACGCCTAAATGTATGCATCACACATAATATGGAAAGAACAGACAGCTGATCGGCCCAAAACTCCATCAAAGTTCGATTTAATGTGTCAACAATGGCAAAAGAGGAACAAAACATTCAGAATATTTACACAAACAATACCTTCCAACACATATACTTGCGCGAGTCAAGAGGATTCAAACAAATGGCAAATTTTTCTGTGCCTATGAAGTCCATTAAAAGAAAGCAACAACTACGAAACTCAAAACCGAAACAAATATTTTCAAACAAAAGAAGTTCGTTTGCAATTCTAATGCATTTTTTTTCACATCGGCTTAAAGCAGAGAAGGGCTTATTTGCAAAGAAGTATAGTGAGGGCGCCCACTGAGTTGTTTTTGCATTTGCTTCTCTCTCTCACTTACAGTGTACGTGAATAAAAACTAACGATTAACATCATGTGGCTGTTGTTTTCTTCACCCATACATGCACATACTAAAACATTGATGGAAATTGTTGGGCGACGCTGGCTTAAAGAAACAGGTTAGGAGCACCACAACAAACGCCTTAAAGTATGCAACACACAAATTTTTTAAAGTGAAATCAGCTGATAGGCTACAAACTAGCCTCGAATATAGAAAAAGTATATGGATGAATTAGAATTTAATTAACTAACGTGTTGGCTAGAAAAAAAACAGGATTGATAATACGGAATTAAATTATTGTTTGTGTCAAGCGCTGTACGTTACCTTAATAGATAAATGCAGTACTTTTTTTAACCAAGCTCAGCGCTGCTAGGGTGGGTCAGTCGGTGGCGGATAACTAAATAGCCTGCTGATATGTAGGTTAGATGCGAATTAAATAAGACGATTGAGCGGTGAAAGCCGAGGATATGTTAAAAAAGACATCAACGTCCGATAAAGCTCCTTACGACATGGCGAATGGAAGCTGCCATATAACTAAGGATTCACCCACTCGGGGTGGGTGAACTATCTAACGATAGTGCAAATAGGAGATAATTATAATTATAAATGATAGTAATACTAATAATAATAATAATAATAATAATAATAATAATAATAATAATAATAATAATAATAATAATAATAATAATAATAATAATAATAATAATAATAATAATAATAATAATAATAATAATAATAATAACAATAATAATAAGTTTATTTTAGTGGAGGATAGAGTTCAACCCTAAAACCGAGTATCATAAAGTCCATTGTTCAATCGCATAGGTTCCCTTGAAATTTTGAATAGTAAGACAATCCTCTTTACTACCTAAGACCACTATCAAATAAACAGGGAGTATTTTGCTAAGAAACTCCTAAAAGTATGCATCACACATATTATTTTTAAATTAAATCAGCTGGTGGACCACAAATCAGTTTGGAAGAGAAAAACAATTTACAAATGGATAAGAATTATTTTTGAGAGTCAAGTACGCTTGAGAAAAACGCTTTGTTTTGACGTATCTTTATATAAAAATAATATTTTGGTTTCTATGTATGGAATTTCGAAGTGAGTAGTGTCTTCAGAATAAGACAGTCAATTCGTTATTGATAAAATGCAGGAGAGGCATCTGATAGGGAAACGCTACCCAGAAATATGTTCAATGCCACATAATGAGTGCAATTATCAAGCAAGTGATCTGGAATGACATTTCACAAATTCTTTCGAATTGAAATTTCCCATTGCAAAGAAGCACCACTTTAGATCGAACAAATTCTATCTGGGTTTGGTGGTAATTTTCGGAGGAGTAAAAACATAATTAAAATCGGTACACGTTTCTAGAAACTAAGCATTTCCCGGGTACTCCTTTGAGAAACTGAAAATAAATCCCTTTCATGAAATGACTAAGGAGCATCACTGACTGAAAATACTAAGTTTTTAGTTAGAGCTCATTTTGCAGAATAAGTATTCAATGGTTGCACGTATGTAAGTCAACAAACAATGACAGAACTTATATATAAATATCAGTCATAATTTATGAGATTTAACATTATTTTAATAAATAATAAATTACATATTCTCAAACTCTTGAACATATAGAGCTCCTAAAATTATGCAGCACACTTCAACTATTGCAGAAATCAGCTGATTGGATCACAAACTTTGGTTAGAAGCCTATTGTCAGTGGTTTTGACATTCACAGTCTTCATCAATAGCGTTAACTCCCAAAAACATCAACAAATGTGAATTTTTGAGGGTTTTTTAAATAACAAGGATTTTTAAAGACGGCAAAAATTACTTGTTGTTATTGTTTTTAAAGATTTTTAGTAGAATAAATGTTTTAAATTGTTTTAAAGATGTTTAGGAGGACCCGTGACTGCTTTGAGTACTGAGCAGTAGGATATTTAACAAATTTTGTGGAAACCCCAAAGACGTTAAATAACCTGGATATTTAACGTCTTTGGGGTTCTGTTAGGACTTCAAGGAGTATCTATAGTGGTAAGTAAACCTGGGTTTCTTAAATAGTATTAGGAGGATTCATAGGTTTTTTAATTTAATAATGGTTTTTAATGCTTTAAGAAGGACCCAGAGAGGTTGGAAGATAGATTTTGAGAGAATTTTAGGAGGTAAATAAGCGAAGACATTTTAATAATTTTTAAGAGAGTTAATTTTTAAATATTTTTAGGAGAATCCAATGATATTAAAAGACGAGTTTTTAAGTATATTTAAAACATGGCTGCTCAAAACTGTGTTTTTCACTCGAAGGAGAAAAAACACCATTTAAGAGATATTAGGAAAGAAAGATTTTTGGAAGTTTACTTCGATGTTTCATTTATTTTTGCACTTCAGTATAATCAAAAACGATTCCCCTGATTAAACAATTAACACTTTAAACAAAAAATCTACAAAATTATGCACTTATTTTTGTTAAAAAAAAACGAAAGAAAATGAATGGTGAAACATTTTACCGTTCTGAGCAGGACTGATCTAAAAGGACCCAAAGACATAAATCAACGTAAATTGATTACAAATTATTTAAGAGTTGACATCCCACATTAAAAAAATACTTCACAAAAAATAAAATAGCTACTTGGACCATCTTTTGTGAAGAGGTAGCCAGATATCAGTGTTAAATTTCTGGGCAAGATCAAACATGATTTGAAGTGTTTTAGTTCTTCATAAACTCCGAAAACTTTTTTGTTGATTTTTGCCAAACTCCTAGTAAAAACTCGTTGAGTTCTAGAGATATCGACATGAAAATTTGACAAAAGATAAAGCAGAAGTCGTAGAAAAAAAATAGAAATTGAGTTATGTCACTCTTTGAGTAAATGAGCGATATGTTTTAAAAAACGTTAGAATATACGTATTTATATTTCGTGCTTCGTGCTGTATAATCTTTTTAAAACAATCAGTTCATACTACATATGGCCACAATTTTTGTATATTTCCAAATTTCAAATGCCATACCATAATGAGTGTAGCAAAAAGGTGTGATAGGCCAAAGACACGTTACGTTTTAAACAAATAAGAAGCAAATAGTATGTATCACATTGGCTGCTTCCAGGTAGGCAGGCAGGCGCACATGACAGACAGTAAGCAACCCAAGGCAATTTCCATATGGTTAGAGAATACGATATTGATCTTGCTGTGCTTTGTATGCGTTTTATTATGAAATATATAAAAACAACAGCGAGAGCATAAATTTTATACCAAACCCGCAAAGAGGTGACAACACACCCATTTTTGTACGTTGTTTTTCAAGGGGTCCCACCAGTATACATATATTTTGCTGGCAACTTCGTAATACGTCATGGTTTTTTGTGCATTCATAAAATCTAAACTATGTTTTCTGTTGGAGAGGAGGACGAGGTATGGTGAAATACAATTGGGGGTGTTGTTTGTTTATATGCTGCAGAGTGCGTTATTTCTAATACAATATTTCGTTACGCTGATCTGATATTATAGCTCGTAAATGTTGATTTAGCATTTGTTTCAAATCACTTCCAATTTCCAAGTTTTTTTTCAGTTTTTGGTTTATTTGAGTTTTCATTTCGTTTGTTGTTGTTGATTTTGTGATTGTTTTTTTTTTGGGGTATTGCTCATAAATATTTACAAATTCTGTGATGTGTTACATAGATTTCAGTTTTATTTACATTTGAAATGCAACGCCACCATTAGAGTTTGCCATATGTTCATGTTTTGTTTTTCCTAGGGTGGGTGGGGGTATTAGATCCCCTTGATCTCCTCTGTAGTTTAGTTGGTTGTTTCTAGATTGGAAATTCAATGAGGTGTAACCACATTTCGAATGCGTGCGTGGTTATGGGAAATGCTTTATTTTTATTACTACAGTTGAACCTCGATTATCCGTGAATCGATTATCCGGGAACCTCCATTATCCGTGATAGAAAAGAAATGTTGGACTTTTTCCATTTCTTCTATTTTTCGTTACAAATTTCATTACCCGGGAGTAAAAACACACTTTCCCATTAATTTGATTAAGCAAACAAACGAAAACTGGGAATTCTCCCGTATTACACAATTTGTGTATTTATGGTATCACAAAAACCATGGGACAAAGTCAATTCAGATGAATCTGATGATGATGATATTATGTATCCTTCTAAAATTGGGTGGATTACCATAACAAATTTAATAAAAATTGCAGATTTTCATATTATTGTACAATTTTATGCCATTTTTACATAAAAATATTTTCAAAAGCATGCATAAAAGCATTGCCTCCATTATCCGGGAAAATCGATTATCCGTTAAGGCTTCGGTCCCGACCATCACGGATAATCGAGGTCCGACTGTATTTCCTACTTGATTTTGGACCAACAGATTGAAAATACTATAATTTTCCAGTAAAAATTATTTTATTGGTCTCTTATTTCTTCATCGTTGTTTTTGTCTTTGTTTAAACTAATAGTTTAAGCCCAATAAATCGTATCTTTTTTTATATTCAAAGCAGACATTTCTAAATACAGCTGTGTAATTTGGAAATAAGTTAGGGATCACTATGTCATTGAGAAATTAAAATATTTTAAAGATAATATTTAAGACATTCGAATAAATAATAATAACAATAATTGTTGGCGAAAATAGCCAAAAGCCGACTTTGCTGAATGAAATTCAATTTGTAAATTCTTAATGTTAATTACGTGTTTATCATATCCATTTTCCACTTAATTTGTTCGTTTTTTTTTGCCATGAATTTATATCATTCATAAAACTTAAATTTTCAACGTAAAAGAACACACTTTATGGCCAAGAAGAATTTTATCTCACAAGAGCACGATGCCCATAAACATGCATTATTGGTATGTCATTTGCAATTTAAAGATGAATGAAATTTTTTTTACAGCGGAGATATTTCATTGAAGGTGTGGTACGGAGCAGCAGACTCCAAATGCGTGGCTTATAATTAATTTTTTCAATTATATTCCACTTCGTGTTTAATGAATAAAAATAAATAAACATGTGATAAGGCATATTTACATTTAATTGTGATAAACAAAGGAGTCTTCAAAATTTCCGGTTTGAATATTTTATAAAATTCAATTATAATGCTGTGTAGTTAAAACATATTTGTACTACTTTTAAAGTTCTCAAAGTATAGGGATGACTGATTTGTTTGCTGCACACAACGATGTGTATATAATTTTTTAGAATTTTCTCAGATCTATTCTTAAAAACCTTTATTAAGGCCCAAACAATACTTAAAGTACGCGTTCAACTTTACGCATAGAAAACCCATGTGATCTAGTGCCTTAATGTAGACAGCACACTTTCATTATGTTGACAATCAGCTGATTGAATTCCATATATTGAAAGGAAAGCATTTTACACCTTACCGTAAACTCAATTAAGTAAAACCAAAATCGTGAAATTCATTGCTAGCAATAAAGATAAATTGTGGTAATAACAATATTTCAAAACTAGTACATAATATTGTTTAAACCACTTTATGTATATTTTAATATTACCTTTTATAGCGCCTAAAATCATGCAAAACACTTGCAGTTTGGAAAGTCTTGACAATCCAAGCTTCCTAGAGCTTAAAATCATGTATTACACAGGGGATAACGCGCAAATAAGGATATGAACAAATAGTATCCCCGGGGAGGTATTTAAAATGGGACCTATAACAGTGGATTTGTTAAAAATTGTATTTATTAAGATTAAATATTCGTCTTTTTTAGATTTTCTGAGGTATTAAAGTCGCTAAATGAACGTGGTGTTTTAAAAAATATTAGAAGGAGCCAAAAATATTAAAAAATGCTTAAGGGGTCATGGCAACTTACAAATTTTACAAAATCGAAATTTTTTTTATTGGCTCAGTTTAAAGTACTGGTAGAATAGAATATGTATGTTGCAAAATTTTTTTTAGCCGATCGGACAAAAATTAGCTGAGATCTGAGCGTTAGAAAGAGAAAATTCATTGGAATTTGTATGTAACATTGAAGTTTGGAGCACGGTTTTCTCAAGATGGCTTTAGGGAATGCGGTGCACACTGTAGCTCGAAAACGGATGATCCGATCTTCATATGTTTTTGTGAGATTGTTAGATAAGCATGAGACTTTTTAAAAGAATTTTTTTTTTTTGCGGACTTATGGCGAATAATCCCAGCAAAAAAAGTCCTCCCAAAATCATGGGTTTTGTAAGGGATTTTTGGCAGCCGTAACTACTCGCAAACCCCCTTTCTTCCCCATTATTTTTACAAGGGCATGTCGCACTCAGTTTGTAGTTATTTTATGACCACTAGAATAACTAGTTATTCTGTGGCCACTAGAAGTTGAAAAGTAAGGTGAAAAAAATTCTATTTTTAGAACAGTTGAGGTAGAGATTTTTTTTTTTTATTTTCATCACACTTCTTACTTTTATTTTACTTTATTTTATTTCGCTTGCTGTACGAGTTGAACACACGAACCCTCTGATTTCTAGCCAAAGACACTACATACTATGCCACGCACACAAACATTAAGGGTTGCTTAAGAACTTAAATGTGCAGTGCACATGTGCAACACGAACTCTTATTTTTTAATTAAAAAAAACTCGCGTGCCGACAGTGAGCGTTGAACACACACCCCTAGGATTTATAGTCGGACACACAGTCACTGTGCCACCGTCCTCATTACTTAGTGAGGGACAAAGTAAGTAGGTTTGCCTTGTAATTTTTTTAAGAAGTATCCCATTACTTTTCAGATTACTTGTAATGGGAAAAGAAGCTTGTTTACATTACTTTGTAATGGGTTACGTAATGACTACTGGATCCAAATTTTTGCTGGAATCATTCCATTTTTTTAGTTAAAATCGAAATTTTGACTTCGACAGTTCAGAATTTTTTTAAAAATGATTTTTTTATTTCCTTTTCGCTCAAGTACAAGGTTCATAATGATCCCACAAAAACATATGCTGATCGGTTTATTCGTTTTCGAGCTACAGTGGGCACCGAAAACTGCTTTAGTAAAAACAGTGTTTCGTAGGCGGTCATTTGTCAGAAAACTGTGTAATATTTTTCAGCCAAAAAAATAATTACAAAAATAGCTTAAGGTGTGATCTATCTTAAAAAATTTGGTAGATTTCTTGTACAAAATTCATGGAAAATGTAATTTTTCGTGTTCAATAAGTGGCCATAACCCCTTGATGTAGGATCCAATGAGTTTTGAAAATGTCGATCTGTTGAAGTTCTTAGGAGGACCCAAGACGTTAAGAATAGCGGATTTCCTAAAGAATTTTAGGAGAAACGAGGAAAACTTTTATAACTACTCATAAGGTTTATGAGGGTGGATTTTTAGTTGCACCCTAGAGGTTAATAGGCGCGGATCTCTTAAAGATTTTCTGGAAAAGTTTTTAAAGGAATTTTAAGAGCAACCAAGAGATTAATAGGCGTGAATCTCTTAAAGATTTTTGGAAACATTTCTAAAAGATTTTCAGGATGAGCCTTAAGTTGATAAGAAGGGATTTCTTAAAGATTTTTCGAAGTACACAAGAGGTGAACATCCTAAGAAAATTTAGGAGATTGATAAGCGTGGAATTTTCGAAAGATTTTTAGGAGGATTTCTACACGATTTTTAGGAAAGTCTAAGAAGTTCATTGGCGTGGATTTCTAAACGAGTTTTAGGATTATTTCGGAAATATTCTTCTGAGATTCCAACTTACAAATTTTACAAAATCGAAATTTTTTTTATTGGCTCAGTTTAAAGTACTGGTAGAATAGAATATGTATGTTGCAAAATTTTTTTTAGCCGATCGGACAAAAATTAGCTGAGATCTGAGCGTTAGAAAGAGAAAATTCATTGGAATTTGTATGTAACATTGAAGTTTGGAGCACGGTTTTCTCAAGATGGCTTTAGGGAATGCGGTGCACACTGTAGCTCGAAAACGGATGATCCGATCTTCATATGTTTTTGTGAGATTGTTAGATAAGCATGAGACTTTTTAAAAGAATTTTTTTTTTTGCGGACTTATGGCGAATAATCCCAGCAAAAAAAGTCCTCCCAAAATCATGGGTTTTGTAAGGGATTTTTGGCAGCCGTAACTACTCGCAAACCCCCTTTCTTCCCCATTATTTTTACAAGGGCATGTCGCACTCAGTTTGTAGTTATTTTATGACCACTAGAATAACTAGTTATTCTGTGGCCACTAGAAGTTGAAAAGTAAGGTGAAAAAAATTCTATTTTTAGAACAGTTGAGGTAGAGATTTTTTTTTTTATTTTCATCACACTTCTTACTTTTATTTTACTTTATTTTATTTCGCTTGCTGTACGAGTTGAACACACGAACCCTCTGATTTCTAGCCAAAGACACTACATACTATGCCACGCACACAAACATTAAGGGTTGCTTAAGAACTTAAATGTGCAGTGCACATGTGCAACACGAACTCTTATTTTTTAATTAAAAAAAACTCGCGTGCCGACAGTGAGCGTTGAACACACACCCCTAGGATTTATAGTCGGACACACAGTCACTGTGCCACCGTCCTCATTACTTAGTGAGGGACAAAGTAAGTAGGTTTGCCTTGTAATTTTTTTAAGAAGTATCCCATTACTTTTCAGATTACTTGTAATGGGAAAAGAAGCTTGTTTACATTACTTTGTAATGGGTTACGTAATGACTACTGGATCCAAATTTTTGCTGGAATCATTCCATTTTTTTAGTTAAAATCGAAATTTTGACTTCGACAGTTCAGAATTTTTTTAAAAATGATTTTTTTATTTCCTTTTCGCTCAAGTACAAGGTTCATAATGATCCCACAAAAACATATGCTGATCGGTTTATTCGTTTTCGAGCTACAGTGGGCACCGAAAACTGCTTTAGTAAAAACAGTGTTTCGTAGGCGGTCATTTGTCAGAAAACTGTGTAATATTTTTCAGCCAAAAAAATAATTACAAAAATAGCTTAAGGTGTGATCTATCTTAAAAAATTTGGTAGATTTCTTGTACAAAATTCATGGAAAATGTAATTTTTCGTGTTCAATAAGTGGCCATAACCCCTTGATGTAGGATCCAATGAGTTTTGAAAATGTCGATCTGTTGAAGTTCTTAGGAGGACCCAAGACGTTAAGAATAGCGGATTTCCTAAAGAATTTTAGGAGAAACGAGGAAAACTTTTATAACTACTCATAAGGTTTATGAGGGTGGATTTTTAGTTGCACCCTAGAGGTTAATAGGCGCGGATCTCTTAAAGATTTTCTGGAAAAGTTTTTAAAGGAATTTTAAGAGGAATTTGGAAACATTTCTAAAAGATTTTCAGGATGAGCCTTAAGTTGATAAGAAGGGATTTCTTAAAGATTTTTCGAAGTACACAAGAGGTGAACATCCTAAGAAAATTTAGGAGATTGATAAGCGTGGAATTTTCGAAAGATTTTTAGGAGGATTTCTACACGATTTTTAGGAAAGTCTAAGAAGTTCATTGGCGTGGATTTCTAAACGAGTTTTAGGATTATTTCGGAAATATTCTTCTGAGATTCCATGAAGTATTTCTTAAAGAATTTTGGATGGATTTCTAAAAGATTTTTAGGAGTTTCCAAGAATTTTATTGGCATGGGATTTCTTAAAGATTTATAGAAGGATTTTTAAAACATTTTTTAGAGGGATAGGTGTGGATTTCTTAAAGGTTTTTGTATAATCTAAAAGGTAAAAAGCAGCGGATTTCTTACCTTTTTGTGGAGAAAACCTAATGCGACAAGTTAAAGATTTTTGAGAACCCTACCGCAATTTTTTATAGGTTTTTAAGTAGTCCCAACGAGATCAAAGGATCATGGATTTTTTTTTTTAAATTTTAGGAAGTCCTTGTTCGAATACCTGAATTTTTAAGGATTCTTGCGACGTCTCACATAGGTTACAGAAACTTGGATTTTTAGAGGTTAATAGACGTGGATCTCCTAAAGATTTTTGGAAATTTTCCTAAAAGATTTTCAGGAGGAAAGTCGAGGTCGATAAGGTTGGATTTCTTAAAGATTTTTAGAAGGACCCAAGAGGCGAACTTCCTAAAAAATCTAGAAGGTGGATAAGCGTGGATTTCTTGAAAGATGTTTAGGAGGATTTCTAAACGATTTTTAGGAAAGTCCAAGAAGTTCATTACCTTGGATTTTTTAGATATTTTTTGTGGATTTCTAAAAGAGTTTTAGGAGTATTTCGGAAAGATTTTTATGAGATTCTAGAGAAGTTTATTTATTACAAATTTTTAGAAGTATTTCTTAAAGATTTTTAGATGGATTTCCAAAAAGTTTATTGGCATGAAATTTCTTAAAGATTTATGGGGGGATTTTTATAAAATTTTTTGGAGGACCCAAGAGGTTAATAGATGTGGATTTCTTAAAGATTTTTATTATGATTTCTTAAAGATTTTTAGGAGAATCTGAGAGGTAAAAATGTGTGGATTTCTTAAATTTTTTTGGAAATAACCTAATGCGACATTTTAAAGATTTTAGAGAACTTAGATTTTTAGTTATTTTGCATGAAGATTACACATTTTTGATTTTAATGATTTTTTTGTGGTTCCATAGAATCTAAAGAAATGTGTATGGCAAAAATATTTTTTTATAATACCAGTAGAGTCTAATGGAACTTCGGTGTTTATTGATTGGTAGAATCTGACAAAGAGGTCAAATGATCTTGGCTTTGAATGGCTTACGTGGATTTTTGACGATTTTACGACAACCAAACATGTTCATAAACTACAGAAACTTGGATCTTTATGTGCTCCCAAAGAGGCGCATTTTTGAAGATATTTTTGTGGATCCGAAGAGGTAAAAATGCATTTGGATTTTTTTTTCTGATTTTAGGTGGTCACAATGAGAATAAAAACGGGAATATTTAAAGCTTTTTTGGGGGATCCAAAGAGGCAAAAAATATGTATTTCAAAGATTTTTTAGGATGACCCAAAAAAACATGAATTTTATCAACGAATTTTATAAGCCTCTGGGAGCCCTTATACACTGCCGCTCACTTGAATAGAACCCCCCTGCAAAATTTTATTCAACCCTCATTTTTTTCCGAATTATACAAGATATGAAGTTTTTAACTTTTATTATATTTAGCTTCATGTGTTTGGAGTAAACTTAGTCATTCATTTCCATTCAAATCCAATTTATATAAAAATTATACAAGAAAAACAAAATAAAGTCAAAAATTGGAGTAAAAAATTTGGCTCATTTGAATAGAACCCCCCTTTAAAACTTGCGAATACAGAAAGATTGTATTAGAATATCGATGCATATTTACTCTATATTGAAAACGAAGTACTTTCAGTACTATTCAGTAAAAGGATATCCCTCCTGATTAAGGATACACCCGTATATCCTGCTTTGGTAAGGATTCTTTAAATAATCAGGTGTAATGTCATACAAAGCTTGCTTTTTTCTGTCAACAAGTTTATTTTTGGAAGCGTACTGTCTCCTAGAGTCGTATATTTTACGCTTAAGTCATTCCCATACAGTTTAGAGAACATTTACCACTGTAGAATATGGTGGCCCCTCAAGGATATCCGCTTTTCTATTCAAATCTTTAAGTTTTGATGACTCGAAGTGTACAAAAGTTTATAAAATCGTGATGAAATTGCCACCCGGGATATCTGAAAATGTTTCTCAATACTGGAAATTCCTGTTTTAGAACTCCTTTATAAGTTGTCGTGCGCATTTAGGGTGAACTAAATTGACGCCCAAGTCCTTGATAATTAGTAATGCGTTCCAGCACAATAAAAACACATTCATCGCTACAGAAACAATTTAGAAGATGGTCTTCCATTCAATAGAAGTGAAAAAAATAGTTATAGAGTTATGCAATTGTTTACTTAATGAGGAGAGTCCTTAATAATTATGAAGGACTTGGGCGTTAATTTCTTTCACCCTAAATGCGCACGACAATTTACAAAGGAGTTCTAAAACAGGAATTTCCAGTATTGAGAAACATTTTCAGATATCCCGGGTGGCAATTTCATCACGATTTTATAAACTTTTGTACACTTCGAGTCATCAAAACTTAAAGATTTGAATAGAAAAGCGGATATCCTGGAGGGGCCACCATATTCTACAGTGGTAAATGTTCTCTAAACTGTATGGGAATGACTTAAGCGTAAAATATACGACTCTAGGAGACAGTACGCTTCCAAAAATAAACTTGTTGACAGAAAAAAGCAAGCTTTGTATGACATTACACCTGATTATTTAAAGAATCCTTACCAAAGCAGGATATACGGGTGTATCCTTAATCAGGAGGGATATCCTTTTACTGAATAGTACTGAAAGTACTTCGTTTTCAATATAGAGTAAATATGCATCGATATTCTAATACAATCTTTCTGTATTCGCAAGTTTTAAAGGGGGGTTCTATTCAAATGAGCCAAATTTTTTACTCCAATTTTTGACTTTATTTTGTTTTTCTTGTATAATTTTTATATAAATTGGATTTGAATGGAAATGAATGACTAAGTTTACTCCAAACACATGAAGCTAAATATAATAAAAGTTAAAAACTTTATATCTTGTATAATTCGGAAAAAAATGAGGGTTGAATAAAATTTTGCAGGGGGGTTCTATTCAAGTGAGCGGCAGTGTAGAATTCGTTGATAAACGTGAATTTTTTTAGGACTTTCAGTCCTCCCGCGGACATAACAAAAGGGCATTTTAAGGATGTCCCGCAGAACGTTGGAAGCGTTTAACGTTGTTAGGAGATTCCAAAGAGGCTTCTAGGAGGTTCATTGTAGGCAATGAAACAAGTTTTTGTAGATATGGCAGTCATATTTAATTTCATGGCTGTAATATTTAATTAAAATGTTAATATTTATTTGAAATTAATTTTTGCGTAGTTCGTCCTTTCATAATTAAATAATGTGTATAAATTTCTAATGCAAACTTCAGAAAACTACATTAATATTCTCTATAAGGCAAAAGGATATATGCATTACTGAAGCATGGTTTTAGGCGTAAGTCATATAATGCGCTTTAAATGAATTCCAATCTGTAAATTGTTTAAATAGATTGAAATTATTGAATTTTAAGTTTAAAAAAAAACCAGAAAATTTAACTTATTTCATTCTACTACTTATGAATATTAATATTTCCGTTTAAATACCTGTGATATGTTATTTGCCCACACATTCATTTTAAACTTGTTGAATTCCATTTAATTTTTAAACGACCCTCCTCTCTCTCTCTCTCTGCTATGGATGAAACAATGATGATATGGGAATTTTAAGTCATATCTAAAATCAATAATAAAATGATTCTGATTATGAATCATCCACGTAACCCTTTCTTGTTTCGACGGATTCAACAATGCAACTGTCACGATTTATAGTAGCCACCATATATGTCAGAACAAAATCACAATTCTGAATATTGATTTGTCATTGTTGTTTTCTGAGAATCATTTAATTTTTGTTTACTAATATTGAGATAAATCGGTATAATATTATTTGTTTTTGAAATTGCAACTGAGTTAAGGCAACAAATAAAATTATCATTAGCAATGGGGTCATTAGAGTTTTTTTTATTGTTCATCATCATCTTCTTTGGATTCATTATTAGCAAAACAAAGTTGTGACTGACTTGTTGATAAATTACAATTGATAAAAAATTTTATTTTATTTCATTTTGTTTTTTTTTTATTTTTTCAAATGGATCTTCATAAAATCTAACTATTACAAGGTTACATATAGGGGAAGTTTTGTTTTTTTTTATTATAGCATAGTTATTGTTTTTTGTTGCCATTAATTACTTAATTACCACCTAATACGGGTTTGGGGGTTTCATTAAATTCATTGATATTAGAAAAGAATGCAACCACCAAGCAAACAACATTAAACTAATGGAAAATGTTTCATATCATTTGCTTCTAAATGTTGTCTAGGGTTTCTTCTGTGAAACAAGAAGCCGGCCGCATCATAAATTCTTTTATTAAAATCATCCGTTGCAACAACAAAAACAATAATGAGTTTTATTACTGTCAACACCACCCATGAAAATGGTGGTAAGTCTTTTGGGGGGCCACATGGCAAGATCAAACTCTTGTAATGCGGGTTAATTTTGGTTTCCAAACCAAAAAAACTGTCTTAATTTCCAATATTGTTTCCAAATAACCTTTCTTATTGTGTTGAGCCTAAATTAAAACACTTTTTTTTTTTTCTTGAAAGTTTCTAATCCAATATTTATGTAATCTAGTTTATTGTGACTATATTTTAAAACACATAGATTTAGAGATATAACTCAATTTTATGTTGCTCATAACTTTTGGTATTACCTTAAAAAAGAAGAAAAAAATAGAAATTTACAGATAGGCCTGATGAGTTGAGGTAGATATGAAAATAAAGGAGATATGCAGATAAACAGAAAGCTGCTTGGATAGTCGTTAATACGAAGGGCAAAGAAAAATGCGGCTACCTGACAGACTATTTCTGGTTATCCTAAAGACCATTATTAATTAAATTTTGAATCCACTAAAGTAAATACAAGATACCCTTCTCGAGGCAATTAAGTAATAATGAATTTCTAAGCATACTTTTAGGCAAAGTAATGAAATCAGCTTTAAAAATCATTATGAAAATCGTGACTGATTTAAACAAAAATTTCGCATGGGAAAACAAAAAGTTTGCTACTTGACAGACTAAAATTTAACCAAAACAAATATTTTATAGCCTGTTTCTGTATGTGTACGAAATACTACCAAACTCGTGTGTGTCCTTTCAAATTTGTTTTTATTTTGAAGCAAAATTAAAGGTAATGAAATTTCGAACACTTTCGTTTGGGTGTGGTTCGCATACATTTTCGTTTCGACATACAAAAACATTAAAAATTCGGTTTTAGATCCTTGGATTTCTCATAAGAATCGCTGAAAGAATAATGCTAGACTCTTTTAAAAGCAACTCAAATTGAACTTCTTCTAAACAATAATAAAATTCTAAGCATACTTTTAGGCAAAGTGATAAATGACCATCGACATTTATTTAAACACCAATTTCGTATGGGAAAACAAAAACTCGTCTACCTGTGAGACTAAAATTTATTTTTTAGTTACCATTAACACAAAGAATTCATTAAGAATTCAGCTTTGGATCCTTGGATTCCTCATAATAATCACTGAAAAAATGTCAGGACCGAGTCCCACAACAAAAATATGTTTATTACCCCCATTGAATTTTAAAAACATCCTCCTGGGTCGTCCTGAAAATCTTAAAGCTCGACTGGGGATAGGCAAGTCGACTTTTTGCTGTCAAAAGTCTAAAAATCGTTGTCGACTTTTGTCTGGAGGGAAAATCGCATAATCGATTATCTTTTCATCGATTTTCGAGTTTGTCCATAGATTGTTGACTTGGCGATTTTACAGTTTTGGCGGTTGGCTAGAAGTCGACATTTGTCTGAAGTGAAAACCGCATAATCGATTATCTTGTCAACGATTTTCGAATTTGCCCATAGATTGTTGACTTGGAGGATTTAGAGTTTCATAAGAAAACTTGAAATTCGACGAATAGTCTATTAAAATCGATTTTCTGCGGTTATGAAAAAGTCGAGTCTTAAGACAACTGAAATAATTGGCAGACCGAAAAATCGCATTTTAAACTTAGACCAAAATTAAAAAGTCGAATAATCGATTATTGCTTTCCATTACCTATCCCTAAACTCGACTATTATTTATATTTTTGAATCATACTAAAAATCATTTGAACTATCAAGTACATGAATCTTGTTTGGTACACTTAAAAATCCACACCACTTAACCTATGTGTATCCACCGAAAAACCAAGTCTATCAATATATTTGGGTTCCCCTAAAGTCCTTAAAATTTGTTTTTATTTATTTCTTGACATTAAATTTTAAGCATACTTTTAGGATATTTAATGATATCAGCTGTGAAAGTCATTGACCATTTCTGGGCCCTCGGATTCCTTACTAAGAATCACTGAAAGAAAATCATGATGGTGTCCCACAACAAAAAAAAATCACACTTCTATAGTTATGATAACAAATGTTTATGCCTAGCTTTAGGCAAATTAAAAAAATCAGGGGTTTAGATCTTTGTGGTCATAGAAATTGATTTAAAATTTCATGTGATATAACATTTTCATCGATTGATTTCCCATTTGATTCTCTTAAGATTCACTCTTCTTATTGACCTTTATAAAAAATTTGTATGCCTACTTTTAGGCAAACAAACAAAATCAGATATAAATTTCTTAGGGCTATTGAAATAGATTTAAAATATAATCGATTGTTTTCAAAATTTAATAACTTATTTTAACTTCTTTTAAATGATAACAAATGTGTGTGCCTACTTTTAGGCAAACCAACAAATTCAGCTGTGAAGGTCTTTGTGGCCATTGAGAATGATTTAAAATGTCAATTGATGTAACATTTTAATTGATTAATTGTAAAATGTATGTATATGCGTTTGTGAGATTCTTAACGGCCGTTGAGATTGCTTTGAAATTTCAATTGATTTAATACGGTAATTTCGCATTTTGTTCTCATAACATTCACTGCCAGATATTCTCTTAAAATAATTAATTTAGACTTCATCTCAATGATAACATATTTATATGCCTACTTTTAGGCAAACTAACAAAACCAGATGTGAAGTTTCTTAATGCCGTTGAGATTGAATTAAAAGTTCATTTGATATAATATTTTAATTTTATATATGGTTCCTATAAGATACACTGACAAATATACTCTCTAAAAATAACTTATTTTAAACTCTTTTAAATTATACCAATTTTGTATGCATACTTTTAGGCGAACTGGCAAAATCAGCTTTGACTATTGAAACTGATTTCAATGAATTTAAATTTTTTATTGATTGATTTCTCAATTGGGGTCACATACGATGCACTTTGGATATCCCCTCTTAAAATAACTAATTTTAACTTCTTCTCAATGATAACAAATCTGTATGCCTACTTTTAGGTAGTCAAAGAAAATCAGCTGTGAAGTTCTTTATGGCCGTTGAAATTTCAATAGATTTAATATTTTAATTTCACATTAGGTTCTCATAAGATTCACTGATAGATATCCACTCTTAAAATAACTAATTTTAAATTCTTATAAATAACAACAAACTTGTATGCCTACTTTTAGGCAACCAAACAAAATCAGATGTAAAATCGATTTAAACAATATAAGTGATCGATTTAATCAATATTTTCTTTAAAAAATATTTATTAATTCACTAACATTCCTAGAATTCCAATGGCTAAAACAAATGATAATATTAATCTCAGCTTTGGTGATAGGCCACACCTGATTCCATCAATAATTACCTATCCCACTAAGAAAAACTATTTGTGATCTTATCAATAAGCTAAGACAGATTTATGTTTTACTCTATGTCAAAACAAAAAGAAACCTTTTTTGGAAACCAACCATTTTCAATGACCAATATTCATTCATTTCAAATTAAAACAGAAATTCATTCAACTGCCTACCGGCCATCGATTTAGCCACTACCTGAATAAACACACTTTCACTGGAATTATTTTTCTTATGGAATTTGCTAAACAAATTTTTATTTGTTTTTGTAAATCTCCCTCAAATAAATGTTGGTATTTTTTAAACCTAAAAGCCCATTGAGCATTATGATTAGAAACTAGAAGCGAAATGGGGGTCGGCCGGCGATTGTCATCAAATGACCGCACAAGACAAGATTACCACCACCTCCATCCATCCACCAGCCAGCCAGCTAGATCCAGATCACTTGTATCCACATTTTTTGTCTTAACTAATGCTAATAATACACAATGAGAAGCCACAAGAGTAGCAACACCGGACAATTGGTTTATAAGCAATCGCCAGCACCAAGCACCATGTAAAGACCAATCAAGTCAGCACTAACCACTGCCAACAACAATAACAAAAAAAAAACTAACAACAACATTAATGCATATTTTAATCGTTAAAATTGTCTCATAAACTCTACAATTTTATGTGACATCGATACAGTTGTTGTTTTTGTAGTTTACATTTCCAAGTGGAATTTTGTGTTAATGGTCAGCGATCTTTGTGTGGCGGTGGCGGTGGCAGGCGACCTGAACACCTTGGCTTTGGTTATTTTGGTGGGGTTCTTGGTATGTTTCCCTCCCCCCATCCTTCCGCCGGTACTGTGTTTTTTGGCTCAGTTTTGAAAAACAAACCTCAATTTTGAAATTCGTAACTGTGTTGCTGTTATATGCCGGGCATATTTAATTTCAATTTTAATATTTATTGGAAATTAATATTTGTGTTGTATGAACGACGAACGCGTCTCGTTCAAAATGAAATCGTGTCGAAGTTTGACTCGATTAAAAATATTTATCATGTTTTTTTTTTTTGTTTGGTTTCGATTTGGCTTCTAATGAAATTCAGTAGGACAATATTCTGTGGAAAATTAACTGTTAATGTCACAAGATATGTGTGGAAAAATTATGGGGAAACAAATTTGTGTGAAAAGAATATTGAATGGGAAAATGAAGCCATGTTATTATTTTTATTAAATAGGAAAAATTGTGATTAATTTGAAATAATTTATTTATTTGTGCTTGGGTGGTATTTAATATTTCAAAGGAAAAAAATAGGGACTATCATAAAATATTGTATTTATTATTGGGTGGTTTTTAATATTTAAAAAATCTAAAACGGATTAAAAATAAACTAATGATGGTACAACCTAGGAACAAATTATAAAGTCAATCCTCTAGTGAATTTTTGCAGCTACAACATTTTCTTTAGCCCCATTTCGATAGGACTTGCAGTTTCCGAACAAAATCACGAAAACCTAAAATAAGCCTAAAAATGTGAACTTTGACCGCGATTTATTTAAAAATTCCTCCAGCGGCTTTTTTCTTGTTTTGTGATTTTTCTCATCTATGAAAATTGCTGTTTCAGAATCTGCAAAAACTGTCAAGGTTTAAGCGGTTTTATCCAAAGTTAGTTAAGGCGCACCGTACATGAATTTGTTTTATTAGGAGACGATACAGGCTGTGCATTGTCCCAATTTAAACTTCCAAATCTCAAAAATGGTAAAACCTACAAAAATATCATAAAAGACAGTCTTGTAGAGAATTTTCACTGCTACAACATCTCTGGTTCCACTTTGATTGGGAGTGCAGTTTCCCAGCAAAATCGTGAAAATCTAAAAACCCCTAAAAATGTGAACTTCGATTTATCTAAAAAGCGCTCCGGCAATTTTTTTGCCTTTTCTTCTACGAACATTGTAGTTTCAGAAACTGCAAAAGCTTTCCAGATGTAAGCTCCTTTCATTTATAGTTGGTTCAAGAGCACCGTGTCATTGTACCCATTAAAAGCCGACAAAGTTTTCCTATAAGTTGCCTTGTTAATGGTGTCTAATTAAATTCAAATTTTAGTTCTGAATTTGGAAATATATATTTACTATAACACCCCTTTCACAATACCCTGCAGAACTAAATACCCCATCATCTCCTCCACATTACCATCTGGCATTTAAAACAGATAATGACGTTGCAGTTTTTTGTTTTCAACTTGCTCGTTATTCCAGACGAAATGACTAAAGCAACCACCACCAACCACCAGAGTGATATGAGATAATATTGCTGATAATAATTTGTAGATAGTCACTTATTTTATGTCAGTCTGTCATCTGTCTGAGTTGTCCATAACAACAACTCGAAATCTATCTACCTATCAAGCCTACCAACAGCAACAAAAACATCAAGAACAAGCTGAAGCTGTCACTTGAAACCATGAAGAATTGTTTAAGCTGTCATTTGACTGCTTTGCTGCTATTCTTATTGCCTTAGTGCCAATGATGTATTACTTTGCCAGCTGACACAATGCGAAGCAGAACAAAAAAACAACAACTATAATAGTGATGAAAATAAGGTTAATGACTTTTAAGCCAAGTCTAGGATACAATAGCCAGCTATACAAGGGATTAAGATGTAGATTTTTTTGGAAATGTCAACAGAAGAATTTGTTGAAAATGTAAATTGATATAATTAAGTTGACAATCCAAAGAATATTTCATGTTTTTTCTTGAAGTAAAAATATTCAATAATAGAAAAAAATATTAGATAACTACTAGTCCATATCTACATTAGGCAATTTTCTTTGCTGCAATTGTCAGTTTGACAGAGAGAGAGGTGTGACATATGGTAACCCTTTGCCTCTCAACACCCTCTCTCACCGACAAACTGCCACATGGTCGCAAGGAAAATTGCCTAATGTAGATATGGACTCAGAAACGCCAATGAATGCATAAATGAAGATGTGATACAAAAGTGACATTTCGGCTACAATTAAAGACATCAATTGGCCGTGTGGATTGCATACTTTCCGGCTATAACAGTTGAGAACATATTAAGATGAAATTCCAGGCCCTGTAGAAAATAGAATATCTTTCCTTTCGGATAATAAAAGCTTAAAGAGAAATATGATTCATCAGAATATTCCCTGGTACAGTTTAAGGCATATATGTGGCTTGTGTGTTGCATACTTTTAGGATGTATCAGCTGAAAAGGCTCATGTTTTTGGTGTCTTTTTCCTAAATTCAAAATATGTAACAAGAGAAAAAATAGTAGAAGTGCACTGAATCCATATGTTCCACTATATGAGATGAAAGTGAGACTTGAGCTACAGACATTAATTGATTGTGTGGGTTGCATACATTCAGACTGCATCAAATGAGAACATATTAAGCTAGAATTCTAGGCCTTATATGAAAACACAATATTAGAATATCTTGGCTCTTGGATAATTAAAGCTTAAAATGAAATATGAGGCAGCAATATATCACCTGGAACAGTTTAAGGTGTATATGGAGTTTGTGCACTGTATACGTTTAGGATGTATTAGCTTGAAAACTTACAAGGAAGGCCTACATAAGGTCGGTCAATAAGCCCAGCTGACTATTATGTTTGATGTCAAAAACATTATTGTGATTTAAAATACAAAGAAACTGAAATCACAATAATGTAAAATCTATTATGTCTGTTGTCAAATGTTGTTAACATTACTCTGAATGGCCGACCTTCTATAGGCCTTGCTTACAAGGTTATAATTTCTTGTCGTAATTGGTTAGTTTTCCCCAAGCCAAAATCCATGTCTTAAATTCGAACTATATACGTATCACAAACATATTTAAAAACTAATATTTACGATGTATACTTTAAGGCTGAATTAGCTGGAAAGATAAAATGATTAGGACTTAATGGCGTATAAATACAAGTTTTTTCTAATTCAATTTTAGATTTCTCAATGGCATATCCACGTTATATACGAATTTTTATAGGTTTAATCTCATAAGCATTTGCTAATATTTCAACTAAAAAAAATATTGTAAATTTTAAGACCAAATGGAATCACGGCACGCCATTCTTTTGAAGGAAATACCAATTGATAATATAACATGTAATATATAATTTTTTCCATACACCAAAGGTGGATTTTGTAAATTATAATTTTTTCCATCCACCTAATGTGGATTTTTTAAATATTTTTCCATCTAAAAAAACCTGTTTTTTTAAAAAATATTTTTTCCATTTACCAAACGTGCATTTTTTTAAAAAAACTTGGATTCTTTATAATTTCTTTTATCTGCCAAACGTGGATTTAAAAAAAAAATCGGATTTTTTAAACAAATATTTTTTCCATCTACCAAACGTAGATTTTGTAAAAAACTTGAAATTTTTAAAAAATATTTTTTCATCTTCGACAAACTTGGATTTTTTAAAAGAATATTTTTTTTCATCTTCATCAAACGTTGATGTTTTAAAGAATATTTTTTCATTTTCAACAATCGTGGATTTTTTAAAGAATATTTTCCGTGTAATTTTTTTGAATATTTTCCGTGGACTTTTTAAAGAATATTTTCCGTGGACTTTTTAAAGAATATTTTCCGAGGATTTTGTAAAGAATGATTTCCGAGTGTTTTTTAAAAAATATTTTCCGTGGATTTTTTAAAGAATATTTTCCGTGAATTTTTTAAGGAATATTTTCCGTGGATTTTTTAAAGAATATTTTCCTTGGATTTTTTAAAAAATATTTTCCTTGGATTTTTTAAAGAATATTTTCCGTAGATTTTTTAAAGAATATTTTCCGGGGATTTTTTAAAGAATACATTCCGTGGTCTTTTTAAAGAATATTTTCCGTGGATTTTTTAAAGAATAATTTCCGCGTATTTGTACAAAATATTTTCCTTGATTTTTTTAAAGAATATTTTTATTGAATTTTTAAAGAATAATTTTTCTATCTACTCAACATGGACTTTTACCCAGAAAAAAAGTCATTACTAAGTAATGACTTTATTCAGTAAAATTTGGCAGTAGTAACTACTTACTAATATACCGTAAAAGTCATTATTTTTACATGGGGATGTCATAGGGCGGAAGTACTTCCTTAAATATGTTTTTTAAGTACATACTTAACCACATACCGGCAGTCGAAAAGAAGCTAAAAAGCATAGTTCTATTTTTTGATTTTTTCTTTTTCATTCGATACCTGCTAGTTTTGAACACACGAACTTCTACTTTGTAGCCAAACACACTACACACTAGGCCACTCGCTCGAACAGCAAGGGTTGGTTTAACTCATCCATGTACATCAACATGTTTTTGTAATTTTGTAAACAAAAAACACACATGCCGACGCTGAGCTTTGAACACTCAACTGTAGAATTTGTAGTCGGACACACTAGCTCTGTGCCACCATACTCATTACTTTGTAAGTAAGTGGTAAGTAAGGATGTAACTAGTTATGTGTTAACTGTTATATATGTACTGTGTGATAATGCGGAGGGTAATGAGTACTCATTACCTGGTAATGCAGAAAGTAATGACATGTGCCTACCAAATTTTTGCTGGGTAGGAAATTATTTTTCGTTAATTTTTTTAAAAAATATATATATTATCGTATATCTTTTTAAAACATTTTTTAGATCTTTTAAAAAATATTTTTCGTGATTTTTTTAAATATATTTTTTCGCGATTTTTTTTAAGAATATTAAACATTATTTTTGTGGAATTTTTAAAAATTATTGTTTTTGGATTTTTAAAGAATATTTAAAAATGTATATTTTTGTTGGATCTTTTAAAAGAGCATTTCTCGTGGATTTTTTAAAAATAATTTATTGTGACTTTTGTGAAGAATATTTTTAAAAAATATTTTCTGTGGATTTTTTTTAAAGAATAGTTTTTGTAATTTCTTTGGGGTTTAAAGATAATCTTCTGTCGGGGTTATATTCATATATTTTTAAATAATATTTTATCGTGAATTTTTTTCCTGATTATTTACAAATATTTTTCGTAAATTTTTTAAAAAATATTTTTGTGCCTATTTAAAAACAGAAATTCCGTGGATTTCTATTTTTTCTTAATTCTTCATTCTTGATTCCAATTTTAATATTTATTGAAAATTAATTTTCGATTATGCCTCGTTGCCTGTTCAAAATTAAATCGTGTCCAATATTGAACATGAAATTCGACAGGAAAATATTTTGGGGAAAATTGACTTTTTGTGATCAAGATTTCTATATTAGTTTATAATATTTCAATTAATTAGCACAAATGATAAAAGTTCAAATTAAGCTTTATGATGTTAATTTCAATTCTTTGTGTCAATTCATTTATATCCGAAATAAGTGATACTACGTATATAAGATGCATACTTTTAGGAGCAATATAGTCGAATTTTAACTTTGATATGATTGCATACCTTATGAAAAAATCGGATTAACAGAAATCACTGATTTAAGTTTCCTGAGGATTATTTCAACGCTTTTCCATTAACTATTACTTTAAAGACAAAGCAATTGTAGCTGTATGTGTGTTGCATAGTTTAAGGAGCATTCAGCTTTTTTTCAGTGGATAAAGATCAAGCATTTTAACCTTAGTATTATCAGCGGAAATGCTGTGTAATGCCTTTCGAAATCCTAAAGAAATATATTTAAGTAGATAAAAGTAATATTGGAGGTTTAAACAAAATAATAATGGACTTTCTAAGGACAATTTTAGCATTTTTTACAGTCATTTCACAAACAAATCTATTTCTGCATTATTTTTTAACTTTATCTCGGAATACAACATTGCAATATTTAATGTAAAAAGCCTTCTTAAATAAATTTCTTAATTTCTATTCTCACTTCACGGTCTAAAGTGATAAAATAGCCGATCCTGGCTATTAATTTGGCATATTGTACATTTTCTTGTCAGCGCCATCAATATGATCAAGAAAATCGTAAATGTTGGGGAAAACCCACGCATAAAAGACAATAACACAAACAATCGATCCACGTAAAGAACGCTTATTTAAGACGTTTATGTCACTTTTTCAAAATCCTCCACAAGGAAAATCCTCCCGAACTCAATTTAAGGTGTGGAAAAAAAAGGTTTGTTCTATGAGTTCTCCCATAATGAAGGAATGAAAACTTAAAACAATAACAACAAAAAAGTAAAAGTTGTTTACAACAAACTGAAACTGAAAAATAGGATTTATGTCGGCGAAGAAAAAAATCTATATTTGAAAACAGTCTGAGAATATTTTTCTTGTTTAGACAATGGCAGGCATTCATTGTAAAGGGCCAACAACGGAAGAATTATTAGTTTTTTTACAAGGCGCTGGCTGGCTGGTTGGCTGGCAGTAAAGGGAGAACCTTTCGAGTCACGCTTTGTAGTGTGATTATTATTGTCGACAATGTACGGTTCACGCCAGACAATATTTCCCTCCCAGAGAGTGAGTGTGTGTGTGCTGTTTGTCTCTGTCTATGCCTCGTTGATAATTCTAAGGAAAAAAGGTTTTAACCCTGAATCAAGAATATATTTTCTTATGGCAAACAATAGAACTCGTAACTAAACATACCCTATGACACCTCCTACAAACAACACACAGAATAACAACAAAGTAGACAGACAAACAACACAATGGCTCTATACAATTTTTAGCAAAACTACAAAAAATAGTTAACACGTTTTTCAGTAAAACTACTACCACTACCCTTTTCCTGCTTCTAACCCTTTGCTGTGTGGCTTAAGTCTGCTAGTATTGTTCTCTGATAAGTTAATGGGGACTGTTGGAAGAAAAAAAGTAAACACAACATCGAACCACAACACCCTCACACTCTATCGGTATAAAAAACAAATTGAATTTTTTAAAAATAAAAAAACCAGACAAACAAATAATCGCCTTGAATTTTGCATACAACAGACTTTGATAAAGTACATGACTTGCCTAGGAGACGTCGTCGATGGTTGGCAAAAAAACAAACGTTATCTGATGTAAATCAAGATTTAGTTTCTATTCAACATACAACAAACAAAAAAATTGAAAAAAAATCCAACAACACAAAAGAATCTTTCTTTACAATTCCATGTAAAGAGATTTGTTAGAGAATTATGGCCTAGCTCGGGTACTGCATAAAAGAGGATAACAAATAATAAGTTATTTTTTCTTGATCTCCTCTAATTCCAAATAATGATTATCTGTCAATTATAACAATAACGAAAAAATAGAAAGAAAGAAACTGAAGTCGTGAAACGAAAATAGTTATATGAGTACACAAGCAATAAATATGAAGATTATGATGCAGAGAACATGTTGCATGTAATCAGGAAGTGACAATTTTTCTTCTAACTATGGTTGGGAAGTAGTTTATCGCTACATTTAGGATTAACCGTAGAATACAGTATTTGTCCCCAGATTCTCCCTCGAAAGACAAACAACAATCCACCTAAAAGATAAATGTATCAGAATTACTTATATCTGTGTCCATGCTCCGAACGAAAACAAAGGCGGATAGGCCAAGGGCATATACTGCGAAGAAGCATATGACAATGATGTGCTAACCATGAAAATCAAAATTATTCTAGGAGGTCTTAATGCAAAATCATTGTCCCAATTGGCTCCGCAAGCTGAAATTGAAACAAAATTTGCAATTGAAAAAAAAAAACTTCAGGCAAATGACAGCCTATCGTGTGATCATTTAAGAATTCTGCTGGAAAGGATTCTACTTCGGAATGCGTACATTAGTACAAACGGTACACTATACACAAAACCACTTATGCTACTTGCAAAAGCTAACCTCTCCGAAAAGGGTGAGTTGAAAATAATGCTTGGCCCAGGAACATAAAATTTTAATATTGTAATGGAGAAGTTAAGGTCAGACCTCGAATGTGAATATAAATGACATAATATATTACCTTGTGATCTTTCAATATTTTGTCTGAGAAGTTTAGTCTAGAACTTGAAATATTCTGTCACAAGTTTGGCTTTGAAAAAGAACGTTCTAAGGCGGAGAATAATGCCGGAGAAAATGCCCTTTGCAGGCGTAGAATATTGACATTTTGTAAACTTCGAGCTATTTGAACTTTATGCTGGCAATGCCTATCAGAAGATCTTACAGAATATCTTTTTACAGAAGATCGGAAGATAGAAGATCAGAGTATCTTCTTATAGAAGATCAGTAGTTCTTCCTATAGAAGATCAGGAGATCTTCCTATAGAAGATCAGAAGAACTCTTATAGAAGATTGGAAGATCTGTTATAGAAGATCAGAAGATCATCTAATAGAAAATCAAAAGAACTTCTTATGGAAGATCATAATATCTTCTTATCGAATATCAGAAGATCTTCCTATAGAATATCAGATGATCTCATAGAAGATCAGACAATTTTCTTAGAAGATCTGCTTATACAACATCAGAAGATAATCTTATAGAAGATCAGAAGATCTTCTTATAGAAGATCAGTAACCTTTTATAGAAGATCAGCAGATCTTCTTATAGAAAATCGAGATCAGAAGATCTTATAGAAGATCAGAAGATCTAAAAAGAAGGTCATCTCATAGAAGATCAAAGGACCTTCTTATAGAAGATCAGTAATCTTTTTATGGAAGATCATTACAAAAAAAAAAAAAAAAAAAATCAGGCAAATGACAGCCTATCGTGTGATCATTTAAGAATTCTGCTGGAAAGGATTCTAAATCGGAATGCGTACATTAGTACAAACGGTACACTATACACAAAACCACTTATGCTACTTGCAAAAGCTAACCTCTCCGAAAAGGGTGAGTTGAAAATAATGCTTGGCCCAGGAACATAAAATTTTAATATTGTAATGGAGAAGTTAAGGTCAGACCTCGAATGTGAATATAAATGACATAATATATTACCTTGTGATCTTTCAATATTTTGTCTGAGAAGTTTAGTGTAGAACTTGAAATATTCTGTCACAAGTTTGGCTTTGAAAAAGAACGTTCTAAGGCGGAGAATAATGCCGGAGAAAATGCCCTTTGCAGGCGTAGAATATTGACGTTTTGTTAACTTCGAGCTATTTGAACTTTATGCTGGCAATGCCTATCAGAAGATCTTACAGAATATCTTTTTACAGAAGATCGGAAGATAGAAGATCAGAATATCTTCTTATAGAAGATCAGTAGTTCTTCCTATAGAAGATCAGGAGATCTTCCTATAGAAGATCAGGAGATCTTCCTATAGAAGATCAGAAGAACTCTTATAGAAGATTGGAAGATCTGTTATAGAAGATCAGAAGATCATCTAATAGAAAATCAAAAGAACTTCTTATGGAAGATCATAATATCTTCTTATCGAATATCAGAAGATCTTCCTATAGAATATCAGATGATCTTCTCATAGAAGATCAGACAATTTTCTTAGAAGATCTGCTTATACAACATCAGAAGAAAATCTTATAGAAGATCAGAAGATCTTCTTATAGAAGATCAGTAACCTTTTATAGAAGATCAGCAGATCTTCTTATAGAAAATCGAGATCAGAAGATCTTATAGAAGATCAGAAGATCTAAAAAGAAGGTCATCTCATAGAAGATCAAAGGACCTTCTTATAGAAGATCAGTAATCTTTTTATGGAAGATCATTATATCTTCTTATAGAAGATCAGTAGGAGATCAGATCATCATTAGGAGATCAGAAGACCATGTTATAGAAGACCAGAAGATCTTCTTATAGAAGAATCAGTAGATCTTTAGAATATCAGAAGCTCTTCTTATAGAATATCAGAACATCTTATAAAGATCAGCAGAATACCTTATTATGGAAGATCAGAATATTTTCTCATAGAAAAACAGGTGATCTTCGTAAATAAGATCAGCTAAATATCTTTTTATAGAAGATCAGTAGATTTTCTTATTGAAGATTAGAAGATAGATGATTGGAAGATGTTACTATAGAAGACCAGTCGATCATCTTATAAAAGATCAGCAGATCTTTCTATAAAAAAATTTGAAGATCTTCTTATAGAAGATGAGTATATCTTCTTATAGAAGATCAGAAGACCGTTTTATAGAAATTCAGTAGACCTAATAGAAGACCAGAAGATCTTCTTATAGAAGGTCACTTGATCTCATATAAGATCAGAAGATCTTCTTATAGAAGATCAGAAGATCGTCTAAAAGAAGACCAGGAGATCTTCTTATAAATTATCAGAAGATATTTTTAAAGAAGATCAGAAGGTCTTCTTATAGAAAATCAGTAGACTTTCTTATAAAAGTTCAGCAGATCCTATGGAAGATTAGAAGATCTTCGTATAGAAGATCAGAAAATCTTCTTATACATAGAGGATCAGTAGATAAACTGATAATCATATTTTAGAAAATCATCTTAAAGAAGATCAGTAGATCTCATATAATATCATAAGATCTTCTTATAGAAGATCAGTAGATCTTCTCACAGAAGATCTACTTATAGAAGATCGGTAGAACTTCTCACAGAAGGTCTTCTTATAGAAGATCGGTAGAACTTCTCACAGAAGGTCTTCATATAGAAGATCTGAAAATTTTATAACAGAAAACCAGTAGACCTTCTTATAGAAGTTTAGCTGGTCTACTTATAGACAATCGAAAGATCAGTATAGAAGATCTGTAGACTTTCTTTTAGAAGATCGGTAATATTTTATAGAAGATCACTAGACCTTCATCTATAGAAGACCAGTAGACCTTCAGAAGACCCTCTTATAGAAAATCATCAATCTTTTTATAGAAGTTCAGTAGATCTTCATATGAAATCAATAGACCTTTTTGTAGAAAAACAGAAGATCTTTTTACAGAAAATAAGAAAATGTTCTTATAGAAGATAAGATTCTTCTTATCGAATATTAAAAGATATTTTATAACAGATCAGTAGACTTTCTTCCTATAGAAAAACAGAAGATCTTCTAGAAAATCAGAATATCTTTTTATAGAAGATCAGTAGACATTCTCGTACAATACCAGAAGATCTTCTAATAGAAGATCGATAGACTCTCTTATAGAATACCTGTTGATTTTCTTATATACGATCAGGTCTTCATATAGGTGATCGAGGAGGGTTTTGCATCAAAGGTAGTCCCTGTGATTCAGAGTATAACGTTATATTATTTTCGTGGGCAAACCCACAATAGCCTAAAAATTGAAAACTCCTAAGGTGATCAACTAAAATGAAGTCACTTCCAAAAATTTAAATCTAGTTCAAGATGAACTATGTATATGGGTCCATTCCTGCAGGTGCATCCTTCGTTGTTACAGGCTTAAGGTATACCTCTGTTGGGAAAGCACACTTATACTTTTTCCCTTTTGGTGCAATTGATATTTTGTCTCCATTGATATGATGGGTCAGCAGTGGTGCATAGCTAATATTTAATTTACCAATTGACTGCAGATCATCATACACCATTAAATTTCAATCATCACGTCACAACAAAACATTTTTCTGAGGCAAGTAGATATGACATAAAAATAAAAATACACATTAGAAGAAAACTCTTGCCACCAGAAATTAGTTTGGAGTCATCATACGTCAGTCATTTAAAGGCAATATCACAAAGAAGGCAAATGGATAGAAATTATTTTCCGAACAACAACAACAACTGCAATGGAAAAAATGCCTATGTGACCAACCATGTAGTGCTAAATGCATTTTATATGAGAGCAACATCTGCTTCCTGGTTTCAATTTTTCTGCATTAACAAATGTTTAGAATATTAGATGAGGGCCAGCCAGCCAGCCTTACCAAGACACACAGTTGTGGAGAAAGAGAAGTCGATAGAGGGACATTATTGTTATCTTTACTGGTTGTGGTTGTTATATGGCCTTCCTTATTTTATTATTCCTTCCCTAAGAGACAAGAACCACAAGAACCATGCTACAAAATAATGGATGAATGAATGGGAAAGAGGCTTTCTGGTGGCTGGCTGAGTGGCGGTATGGATGTCTGGGCTCGTTTTGGGGCCATAATGTTTGGCATGTGCGCATTGCGATCTTGACAATTGTTTGGTTGTGTGTGGCGCTGTGGCATTGGGAGAATGTTGATTTAAGAGTCACTCAGTCAACCAGCCGGCCGTCCAGCCAGCCAACCAACCAGACACTCCAACCATCCACAGCAAGGAAGGCGGCAAATATGAAAACCGCCCGGAAAACGGCAGCAACAAGCTAGAATACAAAATTGATGGAATCTCATGCTGTTAATTGCCCGGATTGTCTTACAGTTCAAACACAGTACGCACACACACACTCTCTCACATAATGCCATTAAAAGATATTCATTTCTAAAAACTCTCAAAATAAATGGCGAAACAAAATTAAAATCCATAAGAGGCCACCACCACCCGAAAAGAGTTTGAAATTTCATCATTCTGCTAAGGAGATCACTAGACACCAAAGGCAGAGAGCAGGCGAAAGATCGACCACAAGTACCCATAAATGTCAGGACTTAGCGGGACATCTTTGTTTTTGTTTGTTTTAGGATTATAATCCTGTGTCAAAATTGCCCTCACCATTAGACAAAACAATGCTGTAGGTATCATCTCTTCTCAGTTGAACTCAGTGTCATGCTGAGATACCCATAACCACACACACAAATTCACATCCATAATTTTTTTTTTTGTGTTTTTTGTGGCGATGGGTGTGTCTCCCTTGACAAAATCCCATTAATAGAACGAACAACGGTTTATAGAGTAAACATTAATCAATATTTATTTAGGATCTCTGCCAATATTGAATATTGAAAATAAATAAACATATCACAGTAATATCATTCATTCACTGTGTGAATCCCATTATGCTACACCCTACCCTCAGGAATACTCTTCTATCATCACCTTTTCATTATCCAGTCTGTCGCCATTATTATGATTAGTGTCAATTTCAAGGGTAAATTATTTTCATGGGAAAATTTTGAATTTGAAATAGAATTAATTTTTTATGGGGGGAGAAGAAGAATTTGTTGCCATGGGAAAAAATCTTGAAATCAATTAAAATATTTGCATAAAAAAAAATAAAATGAAACATGGTTTCTCAATTAGTATGAAATTTACAGGAGTATTTGGGAAAGATGTGTTTTATGTGGAAATGGTGGTATGATGAACATGTTATCTGTTGGATTCAAACTGTTATCTAATTTTAAGGGTAGTTTACTAGAGGTGCTACTGGTTAATCGGCTGAATATTTTTCAAAGGTTATATATAAAGCACAACTACTAAGAACGTCTTATCGACGATCAGATGGTATTCGTATTGATGACCAGGATATCCTCTAATAAATGGGCAAAATGTATTTTCATGGATGATATCGTAGATGTCTTCCTACAGAGAATCATCATTAGATAAAGAGAAAAATTGCCAAAGGTCATAAATAAGCCGTGCTACTAAGAAGTGCAAAAGAAAGGCTTCTCTGTTGCTTGAAATCCACGCAGGATTGGATAACCACCTCAAATTTCCTTCATCAAAAATAACTCTAAAAATGAACATAATTCAAAAACATGTGCTGCAGCACTGCTCCTTCTTGTACTCCTTCGACACATGTTGTGTTTTTCCTTCATAAAGAATTTTTTTATTTTCATTTTTACGTGGACAAAAATCTCCAACTCATTTCAATGATATATTTTCTTAACAGCTATCCTCCTCCTACTTCATGTGTCCCCTGGTGTAGAATTTTGGACATATGGGACAAAAGCAATCATCATCGAATGAAAAGACAAATTTATGTTGTAGTATTCCATTTCAACTAATTTTGTTAGTATTTAATGATGCCAACTAAATCACCAATATCTATACCACTAAATGAGTGGCTGCCACAAAAGTATTTTGTGCCATTTTCCAATAATGAAGAATTTTTCTGTTATTTCATTGATGTCGTTCGTTGAATTTGGCCCCGTTTTCATTTACCAAATTATTTTTCTTTTGGTATTTCAAGTGGTATGCGCGGCCAAAGCTTTCGTCTGACCATATAAAATAAACTTTGGCCATTCTTTCCTTATGGCAGATCTTTACATTTGAAGTAGCATTAGCCAAGAACTATGCAAGAAAATTGGAAAAACTATTTGGAAAATGTGAGGCATGGAAAAGAAGGAAATTGAAAATTGACATTTAGAATGTGAGGCATTGAAAAAAAGGAAATTGAAAATTGACAGGGTTGATTAAACTTTGACAATAATTTAAAAATAGCCAAAACAGTAGAAAGTAATACCAAAAACTACTTCACAAAAGACTTAAATAGAATTTTTTATTTGAGCTAATAGCTTAGATTAAATAAATAATAAACATTTATAAATATAAATAATAAACATAAATTATAAATATTTTAAAACATAAAATTATATTTACCTTAGATTTAAATAAAATTTAATTTGTTGTTGTTATATATTTACCTGTAAAGGAAAAAACATAAATTAATATAACTGTTTGCTATAACATCTGCAAAATAAACTTTTTAGGCAAAGGCTAAAATCCTTCTAGTTTAAAGTCTCAGTAGCCAGAGCAAGCAATTGTATTCTATTGTAAATAAATAAAAAAAAAAATAATATTAACTATCATTTCCTACCACTATTAGTTTTCGTTTGTGTATTTGTAAGGCTACTAGATTCACACACTCTTATTAAGTTTCTTTTTATGATTTTTATCACAGACGTAATGAGAATTACAACCCTTACCTAATGACAGTACAAAATTCTGCACGAACTTCAAGCAAACGAGGTAATAGTAGTTATGTACATTCAATGGCTGTGTGAGAAGGAGAGAAAGAGAGAGGGAGGAGAGAGAGAAAAAAAGAGAAAGCGGGAGAGAGAAGAAGGAGATAAGAGTGGAAATGTGCCATCCCAGCAAACCAATCGTACCGACTTCGTAACGAAATCGGAACAAAATGTCGGACGTATCGTCCGAAATCGTAACGATATCTTAACGAAAGTTGTATGAAGTGGTTGACATAATTTCGGAACAAAATGTCGCAGCGACATCGGATCGATTTCGGTCCGATTTCGTAACGAAATCTGAAGAAAATCCTTAAGAAATTCGGAAAGGAAATTTCTATCCGACATTCGTTCCGAAATCTGAACGAAATCGGTACAAAATCTGAACTATTTCCTCTCCGAAAAATCATTTAGAAATCGGAACGAAATCTGAACGACTTTGCTTCCGAAATTGTTCAGACGTGTCGGACATCAGACATTTGGTTTGCTGGGATATTTCTCAGGGACAAAAACACACATTATACATTCGATCGATACCCAGAGAAATTCATATTGAGAGAACAAAGTAATAAGTAGCAGGGTGAAATGTAAAATACTGTCTAAACAACGAAGGACACAGTATAAGTACCACGACCAGCGTCGCGGAAACAATTTTGTTTAATTGTCAAGAAGGACATGCTTTCAAAGACCAGAGGTAATAGTTGCATCCTGAATTCTGGTAACAGACCGAAATGTTATGTACTCTTAAAGCAGACAGGAAGATCTTTTGATAGGAGACCAGAAATTGTTCTTATAGAATTTTCATAGATGCATGAAATATCTTCCTATAGAAGACCGGAGGAACTAACAAACGGACACTCCTCATTATTCCAGAAGGTATTCGGAAAAAAACCAAATGGTCTTCTTATAGACGACCAGATGATCTATTAAAAGAGCCCTTCCCAGAAGTCTTCTTACAGATCTCCAGAAGGTATTTTTGAGAAGAGAGAGAGAATGTCTTCGTAGTTGAAGAATCAGAACACTGTGCATGGATGATCAGAAGAGAGAAACGAACAAGAGATTTTTATAGAAGACCACAAGGTAATCATACAGAAGACTTCTGTATGAAGAACCAAAGATCTTGTTGAACTTGCTATTATAGAAGATCAGAAGATCTCCTCTTAAGGATCAGTATTTTTTTACAAAAGATAAGTAGACCTTCTTACAAAAGATCAGAAGATAATATTAAATAGGAACAGAAGATCTTCTTACAGAAGATATACTACTAGAAGATACGCAAACCTTCAAATATTACATCAAAACATCTTATTATATTAGATCAGTAGATCTTCTTATAGACGATGAGCAGATTTTCTTATAGAAGATTAGATGGTCCACTTATAGAAGGTCAGTAGACATTTCATAGTAGATAAGATGATTTTATAGATGATCAGAAAATTTTCTTATATATGTATTAGAAGATCTTTTTATAGAAGACTAGAAGATCTTCTAATAGAAGATCAGAAGACCACAAGCAACTTTCAAAGAAAACTTCTGTACGAAGATCAGTGGATCTTCTAGTAGAAGATCCGAAGACTACTAGCGAGTTTCACAGAAAACTTCTGTATAAAGATAAGAAGATCTTCTAATAGAAGATCAGAAGATCACAAGCGACTTTCGCAGAAAACTTCTGTACGAAGATCAGAAGATCTTTTTATAGAAGATAAGAAAAACTTCTAATGGAAGATCACAAGATCTTCTTATAGAAGAGCAGAAGATCTTCTTATAGAAGATCAGTAAATTTCTTAAGGAATATCAAAAGACTTGATTGTAGAAGATCAAAAGATTTTCTTAAAAAGAGATCAGAAGATCGTTTGAAAATCTTCTTATAGAAAATCAGTAGATTTTCTCATAGAAGATCAGGAGATCTTATAGAAGATCTGTAGATCTACTTACAGAAGATCAGTAGACCTTCTTATAGAAGATCTGAAGATCTCCTTATAGGAGATCAGTAGAATTCTTATAGAAAATAAGAAGATCTTCTAATAGAAGATCAGAAGATCACAAGCGACTTTCACAGAAAACTACTGTACGAAGATCAGAAGATCTTCTTATAGAATATCAGAAGTATTTCTTATGGAAGATCACAAGATCTTCTTATAGAAGGTCAGTAGATCTTCTTATAGGAGATCAGTAGATCTTCTTATAGAAGATCAGTAAACCTTCGTAAGGAATATCAAAAGACCTACTTATAGAAGATCAGCAGATTTTGTTAAAAAATATCAGAAGATCGTCTTTAAAAAATTCCGACCATTTTCTTAAAAAAGATCAGAAGATCTTTTTATGGAAGATCTGAAGATCTTTTTAAAGAATATCAGTAGATTTTCAAAGAGAAGATCAGTAGATCTTCATATAGAAGATCAGTAGATTCTGATTCTTCTAACAGAAGCTCAGTAGATACTTTTACAGAAGGTCAGTAGATCTTCTTATAAAAGATCAGACGATCTTTTTATGGAAGATCAGAAGATCTTCTTAAAGAAGATCAGTAGTTTTTCAAATAGAAGATCAGTAGATTTTCTAATAGAAGATAAGTAGATCTTCTAATAGAAGATAAGTAGATCTTCTAATAGAAGATAAGTAGATCTTCTAATAGAAGATAAGTAGATCTTCTAATAGAAGATAAGTAGATCTTCTAATAGAAGATAATTTCTAATAGAGGATCAGTAGATCTTCTAATAGAGGATCAGTAGATCTTCTAATAGAGGATCAGTAGATCTTCTAATAGAAGATCAGTAGATCTTCTAATAGAAGATCAGTAGAACAGAAGATCAGTAGATCTTCATATAGAAGTTCAGTAAATCTTCATATGGAAGATCTTCTTAAAGAAGATCAGTAGATCTTCTAATAGAAGATCTGTAGATCTACTTATATAAGACCAGTCGACTTTTTAAGAAGATCAGAAGATCTTCTTATAGGAGATAAGTATACCTTCTTATTGAAGATCAGAAGATCTTTTTATTGAAGATCAGAAGATCTTCTTATAGAAGATCAGAAGATCTTCTTATAGAAAATCAGAAGATCTTCTTATAGAAGATCACAAGATGTTCTTATAGAAGATCACAAGATGTTCTTATAGAAGATCACAAGATCTTCTTATAGAAGTTCACAAGATCTTCTTATAGAAGATCACAAGATTTCTTAGAGAAGATCAGAAGATCATAAGATCTTCTTAAAAAGGATCAGTAGATCTTCTAATAGAAGATCAGTAGATTTTCTAACAGAAGATCAATAGATCTTCTAACAGAAGATCAGTAGATCTTCATATAGAAGATCAGTAGATCTTCATATGGAAGATCTTCTTATAGAAAATTAGTAGATCTTCTTATAAAGATCAGTACACATTCGTTTATAACACATTATATTTTCTAAAAGAATATCTGTAGATCTTTCATAGAAGATCAGTATACCTTCTTATAGAAGATCAGAAGATTTTCTTACAGGAGATCAGTAGACCTTCTTGTCTACTGAAGATCAGAATATATGCTCAAAGAAGATATTCTTATTGAAGATCATAACATCTTCTTCTAGAAGACCAGTAGACCATCTTATGGAAGACTAGAAGATCTTCTTTTAGAAGATTAGTAGACCTATTTATGGAAGATCAGTATAACTTCTTATAGAAGATCGGAAGATGTTCTTATAGGAGGTCAGAAGGCCTTCTTATAGAAAGTCAGAAGAATCCTCATAGATCCTTATAGAGGATAAGAAGATCTTCTTATAGAATGTCAATAGATTATAGCCGATTAGAAGATTAAGCTGTAGATATTTTCATAGAAGATCAAAAGATCTTTTGTTTTTATAAAAGATCAGAAGATCTTCTTATAGAAGATCAGATCCGAAGATCTTCTTATGGAAGATCAGTGGATCTTCTTATAGAAGATCAGGAAACCTTCTCATAGAAAATCTGTATACCTGCTTATAGAAGATCTTATAGGAGATTAGTATACCTTCTTATAGAACATCAGAAGGTATACTCTAGAAGAATAGCAGATCTTCTTATTGAAGATCCAAAGATCTTCATATAGAAAATCTAAAAACCTTCTTAAAGAATATCAGAAGATCATCTTGTAGATCTTCCTATAGAATATTAGTAGACCTACTTATGAAGATCTTCAAAAAATTCACCAGTTCCTTTCAAGGAACACTTTTTTATTCATAATCTCCCTTATCGTCCAACGGTTATACGTTCTGTTTACGCCCATTTAAAAAATAAACAAAATCAAAACTCTGGCAAATATTATCTCTTATTTTTGGCAGTAATGATTGATTTATTTGCAATATGTCAAAAATTATCATGAAGCTAAATGTAAACAGAGCTGAATATGGGAACGACGAAACAATGAGAACAACATTCCTGAAAAAAAATAATAGGCCATTGCCAAGTGTTGTTGTCACCGCCATAGACAACAACAGGAACAGAGACGAGAGAACACAAACGCTAAAATACTTTTGATAAGGAAATGTCACCAGCATACTGCTGATGGTGATGATGATGGCAAGCCAAATGACCAACCAAACAGGCAAATGAAACATGTCCAAAAAAACTTGTCATTTGTTGGCGTTAATGTTGAAACGTAATGTTCGCTCAAATAAAAATGGTCATACATCAAATAAACGCTTTCCTTTGTATGGCACAAATGGCATCAAAATAAAATACAGATGACAAGCCGAAATGAACAACTGTGTAAGAAGTTCGTTAGTAGGGTGGAGGGAGGCAACTTTTGCACCCTTCCCCCTCATTGATTGGGGGTGACACACCCACATCTACATACAATGGCCATATATCAGCAAAAACATGACGCATCACCCGCGCATTACACACGATAACGTGTTGTCAATAAATACGACGAAAAAACTACACACGTTTAGCATAAGAAAAAATGAGGAGATGTTGGGGTTGGCTAGCAAACTGCTCTGGATGTACTTTTTGTTGGCTTAGTGAGCTGGTTTGTTTTACATACTTACGTCTGTTACAGTTGCTGGTGTTTTTGTTTTTGCTTCTTGAACACACACGTTTTGTGCCATTTTACACCTTGGCTAAATGAGATATGAACGCATTAAGTACCAAGGAGGGAGAAGGAGCAAACGGGTGACTGAGTAAGTAAGCTGCGGCTAACTGAATGAGGTAGGTTCAACAGAGTTCATTGTATGATCGGTCGACGACCACAGTGCACCAACACAACACTGCCAATAACACTAATACCATTACTCTCCAACTATTTATACGATCGATCGGTTGATCTGCTCGTCTCAGGGTATTGTTATACGCATTACACCACTGTGTGTGACATATTAAAGTTGTCTGTAAAACAGATGATGATGAAGCAAGCTTAAAACTTTTCAGGGAAGACACATCCAAGCTCTATGTATTTTTCTTCTACCCAAAGTCGTCAAACCAGGAACCAACCACAAAAACAATTATCAACCAAACTACATTCAGATGAAGCCCAAAGAGGAGAAGTGACAAAGCGTTAGGGTTGTCTGTGGCGAGCCGATACAACACCGCTATGAAGTTCAAAATCATAAAACCGATGCGTCATATTCAGTCAGTTCATAATATTTATTTTCAAAGGAACTTCTTATGATTTGCCTCTGTAGATTCAGTCAGTCGTTCGCTTACCGCAGTATTGCTGCTTTGCTTCCTCCCATTCATAAAAAACAGGAAAGGAAATCATTTGCGTTACACACAGCTGCCATAAGTGTGTCGTCGTCAAACGTAGACTTTTGCCCGTCGATCGCAGTGATGATGACGGTGATGATGACTAATTTTCTGTCTTGTTTTGTGTGTTTTGTTTTATAAAAGGATGATAAACAAAACGTACTAAACAACAATGTTATGGTCACTCGAAACCACACCATTTAATGTATTACAATTATTAGCAGAAATTTATTCCCAGAAATTAATTTCATTATTTAGATTTTAACCTAAAAACCGGCATGTAAAATTTAGAAATATTTAAAAAAATATGGAAAAAAGGAATATGTTCGGCACAAACGTATTTTAAGAATAAAATAGAATATTGTAAATATGAAACAAGTAAAACACCGCCAAGTATTCTGAACTTACATAGAATAATTAATTGTCTTTCTATTACGAAAATACCAATGCCCAAAATTTTAGGTATACCTAATTTTAGCTAATTTGGTCGCCTAAAAATTTGACTTTTTGGTCCAGAATTTTTGTGACCACTGGAAATGTAAAATTACAGACATTTGGGTTAAAATTGTAGCCAAAGTCCTCAAAATAGCGAAAATCTGGAGGAACCGTTATATGGGGGCTATACCAATACATGGACCTAGTTAGAATATTTTAGTGGAGAAGCTTTACGATCTCTGGGAGTCTCAAATGTCAAATTACCGGTAGTTCAGTTAAAAATTGTAGAACAAATTCTCAAAATATCGAAAATCGGATGGTGCCGTTATAAAGGGGCTATAACAAAACATATAACAAAACCTATGTTGACAATTTTTGGTGCAGGCTTTTTATGTACACTGACTGTCGGTTAAAAATGTAGCCAAAATCCTCAACATACCGAAAATCGTAAGGTACCGTTAAATGGGGGCTATAATACAAAACGTGGGGCAATACAGCCCATCTTCGAACTTGACCTGCCTATGGAGAAATGACACTCGGGGGAAAAATCTAGCTTTCTAGCCCAATTATTGTGGACGCTAGAGTGATTACAGCAGACGGACATGGGTAGATCGACTCAGAAATGTATCCTGATCAAGAATATATATTCACTATAGGGTCCCAAAGGATTATTTCAATTCGTTACAAACAGAAAAGCAAACTTGATATATCCTATCCTGGTTGAGGGTATAAAAATATATATTGTTGTTGAAACCATGTATTGTATATGCGACTATATGGATTAGGGCAACAATGTGTAGTTCACATATTTAAAATAACCTATTGTGCCCTAGATACATGTTTGCTCTAACCATAGAGGGAACTCATTGGGGCAAAACAAAATAGAATATTGTAAATATGAAACATATATATTGCTGTTGAAACCATTTATTTTGTAGCCGATTATATGAATTAAGGCAACACTATGTAGTTAACATATTTAAAATATCATATTTTGCCCTAGCTACATGTTTGTTCTGACCATGTTCCAGCTATGGTCAGGACAAGCATACCTTAAGAATAGTCTAGGATATTGTGCATATAAAATAATATATATTGTTATTGAAACCATATATTTTTTATCCGATTATATGAATTAAGGCAACACTATGTAGTTAACATATTTAAAGATCCTATTTTGCTCTAGATACATGTTTGTTCTAACCATGTTCGCTCTATGGTCAGAACAAACATAGAATAATGTAAATATAACAAAAATATATATTGTATGGTTTCAACAACATATTTTGTATCCGACTATATGAGGATTTGAAATATCTTATTCTGCCCTAGATACATGTTTGCTCTAACCATACTCACTCTATGGTCAGAACAAACATATTTGAAGAACAAACTAATATACTGTAAAACATACCTAAACATATATATTGTTGCTGAAACCATATATTTTGTAAGCAATAGTGTCTGTTAAGGCAAGAATTTGTATTTAACATTTTTAAATACCATATTATGTCCCCTTAATACATGTTTACTCCAACCATGTTCCCTCTATGGTCAAAGTAAACATATTTTAAGAACAAAATAGGATATTCTAAATGTGAAAAAATGTATATTGTTGTTGAAACCCTATAATTTGTAAAGGATAATATGTATTTCACACTTTATATACCAACCATATTATACCCTTAATACATGTTCGCTTTGATCATGTTCCCCTTATGTTTGTACGTAAATAACAAAACAAAAATGTAGATTTTCCTTTTCAAACTATAATTTACCTAAATCCTAAATATTCAAAAACAAATTCACCTTCAAAAATTCGCCTTCACAAAAACAAAAACATTGTAACAATTCTTATGCATGCATATCTATTGTAAACATTTAACAATGTATATTGTTAATGCAATCCTATATTTTGCACCCGAAAATATGGGTTACGGCAACAATATATATTTTATATTTTTAAAATATCTGGGTTCTAATATGTATATGTTTGCTCTAATCTTGTTCCTTCTATATAAAAATATTTTTCAAACCAATTTCACAAAATCGACCTTCAACCAAACGTTACAAAATTTTTCACATATAAAACGAATACAAAGGTATAGCTGGGAACAACGCAATAGTATCACTCAATACTAGTTTGAAATTGATGATTCAATATTAATGAGAGACTACATATCCCCAATCACCCCTCCAATACCATAAAACAATTCTGCCACAATATCACGGACTAATTCATTGAAAAAAATTATTAGTAATTAATAAAAAGAAGACAAAAAACTCGTTTTAACTGTTTTCAACTTAATTAACAATTATTATTATTTCACATTTGTTCCATGAACTGCATAATTTCAAAACAAAACGTAATGTAGAGGTCCAGCAAATACTATAAAAATTTCTACTATGGCTGGTGGTATTAATTAATTTTGTATTTTTTCTTTTCAATGAATATCAAACTTGGGCTTGGTTTCGTTTATGTTTTTTCCACGTTTTTATATTTTTATATTGACTTTGTTTCTAATAACCTGCATGAAAAACTATACTTGTGAAACCAATAAGCCCACACCAAGACTAGACAGAATACTTCGCCTACATTATAAGAACAAAATTAAATCGAAAAAAAAAATTAAAAGTCAGCAAAACTTAAATTGAATAACGTTTAAGACAGCTAATTAATTAGAAGAGGGAGCCAAACAAACAAGGCAAGCCATTTAATTCTATTGGATTTTCTAAAAGAACACGAATAATTGCTTTGCTTTGGGGGTTGCTTTGCTATGAAACATTTCAACATTATTTTCATTTCATGTCATTTAAACTTGACTTCAATTCTTTGTCATTTTGTTGCTGTTGGTGGGAGGATTGGTGTTAAACAATCATAAGAATTGCGGATTCAATTCTGTTTGGTTTCTTAACAAAATTGAAATTTTGTTCTGAATATCCGCATTGTGTTGAGCGGGAGGAAGGCGTGTCAGTCAGTATTTGCCATCTCCGTATTATATGCAAAATATGAACAAATTACTATGCAAATTGCTTCACGGAAATGTTATCGAAGCAACAATATTCAATGGAATGGTAAAAAGAAGCCAGTAGTATAAGGCTAAATATGGTGGGACAAGTCAGTTATTCAAAGGATGTTCGAAAGTCGTGATTGGGGATTTTTAAGAATATAATAATAATAATCATGATAATAATACACGCAGAAAAATATATGTTGGAAATATGTTTGGATCCAAACAAATATTGGTTTGGGACTGGTTGCAAACAAATATATGTTTGGATCCAAACATAATCTGTTTATGCCCAAACAAATATATGTTTGCAAAAATTTGTAACATATCTCAATTTTATTTGTTTGGGTACCAATATATTTTTTATGTTAGAACATATTTGTTATGGGTGAAGAGAGGATTTTTGTCAAAAAGAGTAACAACAGGGCTCTCGTGCATGCGGAATGCTGTTTAATAAAGAGCTGTGTGTATGGTGTAATAGAAGACGCATAAGCTTTGGTGGTGTGTATGCGGCCAAACACGGGTGTTTCGTGCTTTGTTGTTTTTAACCAACGTAGCAAGTGAAGAGGAAAAGAAAAAAATTGAATTATTTATATTGTTCTTTTTTCTTCAGTTTTCTAAATACAATCGTTGAGTAAAGACAATAAGTGATTGATTAAATCTGTGTTTTATGTTTTCTTTAAGAAATGGTGCTTTTTAGTAAATTAAATGCCGAATACATTTTATAATTGGACATTTAATTTATAAATCAAAAAGCTAAATGGAAACAGTTTATTGGACAAGGAAGAAATCGCATTTAATATTGGTAATTACATCAATACATTTGCCAGAGCGTGGCTGGAATCACACGGATTGGAGCTGACCATGCACAAAACCGAGCTGGTACTTCTGTCAAGGAGGCATATTCCAGCAGTTGTCGACATGAATGTAAATGACATAGTCATTCGCACACAGGAAGCTGTCACATACTTGGGAATACGACTGGGCAATGTCATTCTCTGCGCAGATGAAATATGCAACTGAAAAGCTACGCATACACAGCCCAACTCAGCAAATTGATGGCAAATGTCGGATGACCTCTACCCAATAAAAGGAAACTACTGATGGAGGCGTGCAACAGCATTCTCCTATATGGATGCGAAATATGGGCCCGTAGTCTGTTAACCGCACAAAAAGCCAAGAAATTACTAGCAGTACAAAGAACAGCGGCATTGCGAGTTGCTTCTGTGCAAATAATAGCGGGCATGATACCCATCGATCTGGTAGCAGAATAACGGTAGAAACTGTTTGAGGCAAAACTCTCACATAACACATATGCGAAAGCCGAACAAGTGCGAGAAGAGACATATGCAAAATGGCAAAGGCGCTGGGATGATGAAACATATGGACTGCGAAGCTTATTCCGAACATAAGAAGATGGGTGAATAGAAGACACGGATATGTAAAATGGACTGCGAAGCTTATTCCGAACATAAGAAGATGGGTGAATAGAAGACACGGATATGTAAACTATTACATCTCACAGATGCTCTCCGGTCACGGATATTTCCGAAAATATTTGTTTAAACGAGGAAAGTGTAGTTCCCCATTTTGCCTATACGAGGAAGAAGAAACAATAGACGATGCGGGCACACGTTCTTTTCGTGCAATCGATGGCTCGAACTCCGAGCAGAAATTGGGGATATATCTGTCGAAAATATAGTGCAGAAAATGGTAACAGATCGAGAACAGTGGAATGCAATCGCAAGATACTGCGAAGAGCTGTTGAGAAAGAAAAAGGTAGACGTAGATAACGCGTAGAGTAAGGAAACAGCGGTGATTGGACGCAAGCAAACAAGGAGAAGAAGGCCACAAGGGCCTGGGAGCCACGTCGAAGTAATACGAAAGTGGTGCCGAGGTCGACGCAGCTCCCAGAGGTGATCAGGTGGGTTTTTAGTTGGTATAAAGATCGTGCCCGACATACCACCAGACTAAAAATAAAAGCTATGTACATGTATCTACATTAGGCATTAGGTTAGGCAAATTCAACATACTTACAATATAAGGGCACACATTTAACATTCAATTTACCTGTGAATAGAAGAAGAGAAAGAAATAAAAAATTAATTTCAATGTCAATGTTAATAAAGCATCTTATAACAATATACAAATTAAATAATTCCCTCTAAATCTTATTAAAGATTAGACACACCTCCTCCTGACCATTCATACGTCCGATAAATACTTCCGCTAATAGATATTAAGAATATTAAAAAACCTATTATATCAAAACGTGTCGATAATTAAAACCCCTCATTCTATAAGGAAATAACCTTTTTCAAACTATAGTTAATAAAAAAACACAGCAACACTTGTTCGTCTAGCAAATATTTGCGACATTTTCATAGCAAAAAAAAATCCATCATCTTGGCCAATGTCGACATGTCGTATTGAATAAATGTTAGCAAATAAAATAAAACAACAACAATAAAATAAATACTATTAGTAATGCTAGACAAACTTGTAAATAGACAGCGAACAACATTTGTTTCTACTTGAATAAGTGGCTATAAGGCACTAATTTTATACTATGTCAATAGATCTTTTATTTAATTCTATAAAAAAACATTGTGCGTCAGAGACTACAGACTACAGAAAAATTAAAAAAAATGACTCTAAAGTGGAAATTAAAAATGTTCTCCCCCGAAGAATATGTGTATCTCTCCAAGGAGTCGTAGGAAACGCCCGTAATCTCTGCAATAATTAAGAAAACTCTAAAATCAATAAAACTGATAACATTATAGCTGCAGCATGACTGTCAAGTAATTAAGACTTGTTTTTTTGGAAATAAAAATCTTTGCAATCAATTGCTTCTGACACAAGACAACATTTTCGGCAAAAAAAAAAACTTCCAATTTTTGTGTTCATTTGCTGCAAATTACATATTGTGCAATGATATGGAAATATACAAATTCATTAGAAGTTGAAAACCGAACAACGAAGAAATAAATTGACACGCAAAAAACTACACCCATGTATAAACTTGTTCCACAACATGCCTGTGTAATGAATTGTTTTTGTTATTATTATTCAATCAAACAATAACACATTAATACCCTAAACAAGGAATAAAATAATTTTAACAAATATATAGTTGATAGCGTGATATCCTGAACATCAAGAAACGACGTCCTTCAAACACATAAAACACAATATGTATATATTTTTTGAAGTTTTTCATACATTATTTGAAAATTTAAGAACTACTTCTTAAAAATAAATATCAAAATTTTCCCAGCTAATTTTCATTCTAATACTAATTTTTAAAATTGTAATTCCCCATGTTATATTATGTCCCGTAGGGTATAAAAATCTAAATTAAATGATTTTTTTCTATCAGTATATCATTGAAACAAATGGAGCTGAAATACTGTATCTACTTTTGACAGCATGAAACACTTGTTCAGCAGCACAGTTGTCTGACAACAATAGCTAAGAATTTAAAACAATCTGAAATACGTATTACGGAGTAATGTCCGCAGAAAATGCATGACATGACAAGTGTTTTGTGAAATCAAGTCAGTAAGGGGATACCACATGTGAGAAAAAGTACTCATGATTAAAATTGTTAAGCTGGACAACACTCAAGGAAATAGGGATATTAATATTTTTGAGTTTCAGTTCTAATGAAAATTGAATGGAAGTAGTGGACATTCCTACTGTCACCAACTACTATTTTACGAAATTGGATATAAATTGGGGTCATTCCTAGCTAAATGTTTCAACAAATTGATTGTATTTTGATAAAAAAAAAATTAAGTGCAATATGAGGAACATAAATAGAAATATTTATATTGAAAATTAGTAAATAGGGACAGTAGGAATTAAGATATATAATTTTTTGTGGCATCTGCAGCTGAAATATATGAATAAGAAAGTTTATTTATCAAAATAGCTCGATTAATCCAATTAATAAAAGGTTTAATAGTTTGTGAATAACACAACAAAAAATGTGGTTTAAATTTAGTTAGATTTTTGAAGGGAATAGCAGATGTCGACTGTAGGAATTTCATTATAACAAGAACTTTTTTTAGGTTATAAAAATTCGGCAAAGTTACATTTAATATCGCAATAAAATTGAGAAATAGTTTTGGCAAATAAAAATGGTATATTAAATAGTTTTCCACATAAAATGAAAACAAAATAAGTATTGGTGTGAGAGTAAGTAGATAAAGACAGTAGGAATTCTGCCAATTCTAATATTCGCCCTACGGATTCCAGCTCCAATTTAAAACATTTTTTTTTTAATTTTTGCTTTTTAGGGCGAAGATCATTTAATATTATTGTTAATTAAATTCTCGTTGGAGTTGAGCTGAATTTATTTATTTCCATTTTCAACTAACATTTCATTTCATGTGTTTCAAAAATCAAGTAAGTACATTCATGAAACAGAATTGTAGCACATGTTCGTTTCAGCACCAGCTAAAGCTTAGCTTTAGAGATCAGCTCAATAAAGTTGATTACATTTCTATACAAATTCTTGCAAGTTATCTGTCTGTCCATTTATACGCCTGCTTGTCTAAGGTGGTTGGTTGTGATCGAACAACAACAACTAGTTGTGGCGGTTTCATGTCATGTGATGTAATAAAGCTGGAATGTACGCAAATTATTCATTTAACATTGATTCTATGGAACGACGAAAAACACGATTTAGCTGAGATTTTCAATTAAAACATGACACAAAAAACCGAACAGGAGGAGGAGGTGTATGGAAAAAAAGCCAAAAAAAAAGAATGAAAATAAATTAATAAATTCTGCAGTAGTGATATGCACATGGTAGATTTACCACCAAATGAGTGACTTCCTTTCGTTTATGCCGGTTCGCTCAGCTTCTTCTACTCTACTGTCATAGATTTTATAATTCCTATTAAAATTCTAATCTCTTTGAATGTATGGCATGGCATTTATTACAGTCTATGTTCGCATTTTGTGTTAATAGAAAAGATAATGGCCAAACATATGTTAACGTAAGAGTGAGAGCCCCCAACCACCAAGTCCAGGCAAGAACCATGTCGCAGCACATCAAATGCTTAGTCGTATGAAAGGAAAAAAATAAACAAAAAATCTTTACTTTCAAAGTGAAAGACTACCGCGCGCAAGCGTAAGTTTGTTGTTTTCGTGTTGAGTTCTAACCAATAGTTTTTGCTCACACTGTGATGTGTTGATGGCTTCTAAGCTTGAGTTTCCTTTGGTGAACCGGCAGCACAGCTGCATTATATTATACCACTGAGGGGGGTTCTGTTCGTTCCAACCAACCAACAACTGTGACCAGTAGTTTTGGCGACAAGAAAAGATTTCATTTATGTAAAAGAAATTATTCTGATATTTCAACGTAAGTAAATCAACATTTACTCTCCCCTAAGTGTGGACTTACATATATGAATGCGAATTGGCATTGTGCAAATATGTCGGCTATAGAGTGTAAGGAGATGTAGTCCACATGTCCATGGAAAAATTATTGCAATGATGATGGTTACTTTCAGTAGCCATTAGTGAGATATTTTGTAACATATGGAAGAGAGATAATTTTCTAGAACAATCATAAAAAATATAGTCACAGGAAACATATTTTTGAGTATAATATATAGTGTTATACTATAAAAAATATTTAAAAAAATGGGTCCTTCGAGTTTCTGATTCCTGTGATTGAACTAAACAAAAAAGTCCACTAGACCATATGTCTACGATGAAAACCGACCCTCCCAATTTTTAAGGTTTTTATCCATGTTTTTTTTGGATATTTTGGCATACCCGCAGAGAACAAATATTTTTCACTTTTTTGGAACAAAAATATCTGTTTTGGTTCCAAAAATGTATTTGTTTTGTTCAAACATTGTAATCCAAATCCAAAAATACCATCTTTTGTTCCAAACATAGAAAACAAAAGCAACTTTCAAATTTCCGCAATATTGTAAAAATCGTTAACAATACCGATTGTAGGAACTATCATAATCTAATTTTGTTTACAAAAAGTATTGTCAACCCAGAAAACCAGCCCAGAAATTTTTGATTTCAGTGTATATACGTCTCATATACACTTTCCACATAACTTGGATATAAATGTCGCGTATAATATTGCAATCATTGATGAACACAATACATGATTTGCTGCATTGGCTGACAGCAAAGACAAACAGAAAGCCACAAGCACCCACCACAACATAAGGAATAATTAAACACCATAACAAACTCCGGTATAACACCAAACCTCAAAGCACAATGAAGATAGAAGAATGAAACAAAACAGAAACAAATAAAAACAAGAGTCTCATTGTTGGTATACACATAAACACAAAAACAAAGTTAAAGGCATCATGTCATACAAACAAAACTCACCATAATTGTTTTTTTTCAACACGGCATCGAATAGCGAGAGAAGAGAAAAAATTGTCGAAGAAAAGAGAGAACTATTGTCCAGTTGACAAAAACTATTTTTGGATTTAACAAAACCCAATTGTTGGAATCACAATACTACATTTGGAATTTAACAATATCTTTACAATACATATTTTGCTCTTCGAATATTGTTGGATCAATCATATTTTTTTCTCTGCGTGTATGAATGCCAAACCATTGATATTTTCGTTTTGGCCTTGTAATAATCGGGAGGCTCGATTTTCACCGTAGACATATGGTATAGTGGACCTTTTTGCTCAGTACAATCCCAGGAATCAGAAACACGAAGGGCTCAGTAAGGGGTTTTTCTTCCATACAAATGCCCCGGCCTACTACACAGGCATAAAAATGTGGTTATGACAACATAATACGAAATATAGGTAAGCCAAAACAAAAATATATTGTTATTAATTAATGGTGCCAAACAAATAAATAAATAAATAAATAAAAAAAAGGTAAATGAAATAAATAAATAACTAATTATATAAACAAAGTAAAAAATAAGTAAATAAAGTAAAATAAATGAAATAAAATAAAATAAAATAAAACAAAATAAAATAAATAAATTAATTAAATGAAAAATAATAAGAGATTAAGCTGAAATTAGTTTACAACAATAAAATAATAAATAAATAAATAAATAAATAAATAAATACATAAATAAATAAAAAAATAAATAAATAAATAAATAAATGAATAAATAAATAAATAAATAAATAAATAAATAAATAAATAAATAAATAAATAAATAAATAAAAAATAAATAAATAATTTTATTAATTTATTTGTTATATTTCATTTAATTAATTTATTTATTTTATTTTGTTTTGTTTTATTTAATATATTTTACTTTATTTACTTATTTTTTATTTTTATTTATTTATTTGTCAGGCACCACCCTCTATGTATCTGTAGTCAACGATATGTAAAAACTGCATTTTTCCAAAACCTATTATGCTTTCAAGAAAATATGATCACAAGAACCATATTTTTAGAGATTTATATATATTGTTACAATGTACTACAAACATAAAATACATTAGAGATTTTCTTGGGTTCCCCTCACATGCATTGAAAAATTGTGGATTCACAACAAACATTTTATCAAAAAATAATAGGTATTATAAATATGTAAAAATATATATTGTTGGTGTAACCACATAGTTCAACCATTGGTGTTAGGCACCATTATAATAATGTCTTAACATATTATGTTCGCAATAACAAATTAATAAAATATGGTCACCGCTAAGATATTTTGAAAACATATTATGTAGTACAACTTTGTTAAAATATGTATTGTTACCTTTACGTACATATAAATGTTTGATTTTTGTCTTATACCCAACAATAGAAATTCAGGAAACAATATGTATTTTTCATGGTTAGAATATATTTTATGCTTTCAAAATATGATCCACAAAACATTTTTGGGAATATTTAAGGTATTGTATGTTTGGTATTGCTGTATTGTAAAAATATATGTAAAAATGTACATTGTATTTTTTTTTAAATACATATTGTTGCTTAAAGCATACCAACCATATTCTCTGTTTGTTTAGCCGAAACAGAAAGATCTTCTAGTTTTAAGCCCGATAAGTTCAAAACCCATTTTCAAGGTACCGCAAAAAATCTTGAATCAAATTGCCCATAGAAATGAAACGTGAATATCTGAACTTTTCTTAAAGATCGATTGAAACATGTTTTTGTAATTAAGAATTGTATGAGGCCTGTTTGATAATCTACGCAAAAAAATATTTCGTACGTGAGTGATATGAAATCGTGTTGTAAATATAGCACCATCAATTAGTTCATTCATTATTTTTTTAGTTGTTATCATCAATGCACTTAGGCCGTTTTTAAAATAAACAATAACAACTTTGTTCCATAGTTCCACAGTTCATTGCAAATATCTGAGCTTACATCATCATCGTGAACATTATTGCCATAATAAGCAACATTATTTTTTTTTTGCAAAAAAAGTGCGATATTATTGCTATCGCTTTGTTCAATGAAATTCATGCCTGCAATGAGTGCTGGTGAAACAGAAAAAAAGAAAATTCTTACTACTTCCGGTATAAATTTTAATGTTGTTCAGATGATTTGTTTACAAGCATGTTTTTATCAGCTACATATGTACAGTGTGGCACAAATGAGATTAAACAAAAATTAAAAAAATATATTCTATGTATAAATTTGTCCACTTGAAGCTTTTTGAAATATTTCAAAGAAAGGTCATTGTCGAAAATCTTTCTTGCCAACTGTAGTAGAGGAACAAAGAAAAATATGCAATATATTGGAGGTGGTAGGTGTAAAACTTGTCCTGTTAGTGTCTTATTATTAATTATTTTTTTCCTACATGTGTCCATATGAAAAAAAGCGCCACCCATCCTATTGATAGGCAAAATATCTCTTTCTATAAGTTGTTTACCAATTATAATCCATCATATGTGAAAGAAATCACCAATATACAACTGGCTGCACTTTAACCATTAGCATGGAATAAAAAAAAACATTTTTGCGCTATTTTATTCCACTGATATTACAAGAAAGTGAGGCAGGCAGGCAAAACCAATAATTTGTAAGAAAAAAATTCCATAAATTTTGTCACCATATTTACATAAAATGCAAGCGTTGGCTATCGATAAAGTACAGCAAAGACCGAAGCGAACAGAAAAATTGCAAACAAAATAATAATATGAATTTATAATCAGAATCACAGCAAGCAAGAAGGAACAACAACAACAATAGCAACAAATGGCGTCGTCGTCGCCAATGCCAACAAAATTATGGCGGCGTCATAATGAAAAAAGATAAGAAATAATGCCGCCTGCCGTTCCTGTTTATGCCGACGAATAGAGGATATCAATGCAAATTTTTAATTTTTGTCATAACCATACATAATTTTGATTCCGAATTATTGTTTTTTTTTTTTCAATATGTTTCTCCGGTCTGCTTGCAGTCGTCCCGGTACGATTGTCTTGCTTTGTTGTCAGCTAGTTGTAACCTTAACACCATGAAAACTTAAAACAAATATGACAGACAGAAATATTTTTCATATGTAAATTACCAAATGGTATGAAAAGAATTATGACGCCTTTTTGAATATTTTTTTGTTTTTTTTTTGTGGTATTTCGACTTGTGATTGGAACTTTAGTGTAAAAAGTCCTAATAAAAGTTGTTCTAAAATTGTTCGGAAATTTAATGTAAAATATCCTAAAGAAAGCTCTTAAAAATGCATCGGAACTGTTTTCAAAATGAAAGAGAATTTATAGGTAACGTTGAAAACTTGGATTAAAATATTGGGGTTTGTAAATATTGGGTTGAAAATTACTAAGAAAACAGAAACCTAACAAAGCCCTCTAATTTTGTGTACACCAAAACATATTTGTGGAAGAAATGCAATCCTTTTGACCCACAAGAACACTGAAATACCTTTCTCACAACCCGACGACGTTATAAAATTGCTAATAGTTCGGTCTTTTTTTACAATACACAAGAAAAGCAAATCAAACATACCATATTTTGGTATATAGTGATGGGAATCATATATATTTTTTAAACACCAAGTCATGTTTCTGAAGGTCATAACAAATTTGGTTTGGAAAATAGGATGTTATATTTGGTGGTAACCACGATATGTTTGTGTACACCAAAACATATTTGTAAAAGATATGCTATAATTGTTTTTATCCACAAGAACATTGAAACTCCTTTCTCACGACAGGACGACATTATAAAATTGATCATACTTTTGTATTTTTGAAAATACGCAAAATAAAAACAAATCAAATGTACCATATTTTTATATAGTGGTGAGAATTATATTGTTGTTGTTAACACCAAACCATGTTTCTAAAGGCCATAACAAATTTGAAGACAATAACAAAATAGGATTTTATATTATTTTATGAAAAACAAACCTATCGAAGCCCTCTAATATTAATATTGTGGTGACAACCAACATTGTAAAATTGATCAGAGTTTGGTCTTCTCGACTATACACAAGAAAAGCAAATCAAACGTACCATATTTTTATGTAGTGGTGTGCATTCGACGATTTTATTGATGCTACACAACTTTCCTTTGAACAATCCTTATGTAGCATAGGCGCACCACTGGCGAAGCTTGCTCATATTACCCTACTTCTCATATCCAGGACTAGCAGAGTTATAATCGCTAAATAAGGCTCTGTCTAATAGAAAATACCTAAAGAGGTATTTTGTTTACTAGAAAATAACTTAAAAAGTGTTCTCTCCACTAGGGATGTCATTAAAAGGTCTTCTGTCTACTAGAGAATACCTACTAGAAAGGCCTGTCTACTAGGGTATACCATAAAAGGTTCTCGTTCTACTAGAATATACCTTAAAATGCCTTCAGTTTACTAGGGAAGAACTTAAAAAGTCTTCTATCTACAAGAGAAGACCTTTTGGCTACCAAATAATACATTAAATACATTCTGTCTACTATAGAATACCTTAAAAGACCCTTTGTCTACTATAGAATATCTTAAAAGACCTATTGTCTTTCAGATAATACCTTAAAAGGTCTTCTGTCTACTAGAAAATGACTTAAAAGTTATTCTGTTTACTAGAAAAGGCCTTCTGTCTACTAGAGAATACCTTAAAAGGCCTTCTGTCTTCTATAGAGGACCTCAAATGTCTTCTGTCTACTAGAGAATAACTTAAAGGGCCTTCTGTCTTCTACAGAAGACCTTAACAGGTCCTCTGTCTACTATAGAAGACCTTAAAAAGCCTTTTGTCGACTACAGAAGACGTTAAAAGTTCATCTGTCTTCTAAAATACCGTAAACAGTATTATGTCTACTAGAGATTACCTTAGATGCCTTCTTTCTACTATAGAAGACCTTAAGAAGTCTTCTATTTACTATAGAAGACATTAAAAGGCCTTCTGTCTACTATAGAAGACCTTAAGAAGTCTTCTGTCTACTATAGAAGTCCTTAAGAAGTCTTCTGTCTACTAGGGAATTCCATTAAAGGCCTTTTAAGATCTTTTAAGGCTTTTGAAGGTCTTCTGTTTACTAGGGAAGACTTTAAAAGGTCTTCTGTCTACTAGGGTATACCATAAAAAGTTCTCGTTCGACTAGAATATACATTAAAATGACTTCCGTTTACAAGGAAGAATTTAAAAAGTCGTCTGCCTTAAAAAGTCTTCTGGCTACCAGAGAAGACATTAATGATGTTCTGTCTACTAGAGAATACCTTAAAAAACCTCCTGCTACTATAGAAGACCTTAAAAGTCCAACTGTCTTCCAGAGAATACCTTAAAATCTCTTCTGTCTACTAGAGAACACCTTAAAAAGTTTTCTGTCTGTTAGAGAAGAATTTAAAAGGCCTTCTGTCTGCTATAGAAGACCTCAAATGTCTTCTGTCTACTAGAGAATACCTTAAAGGGCCTTCTGTCTACTACAGAAAACCTTAACAGGTCTTCTATCTACCATAGAATACCTTAAAAGGCCTTTTGTCTACTACAGAAGACGTTAAAAAGTCCTCTGTCTTCTAAAGAATTCCTTAAGAAGTCTACTGTCTACTAGAGAATACCGTAAAGGTGTTCCGTCTACTAGTCCTACTGTCTGTTATAGGAACCTTAAATAGTCTTCTATCTACTATAAAAGACCTTAAAAGGTCTTGTGTCTACTATAGAAGACCTTAAAAATTCTTCTGTCTAGTTGAAGTTGAAGTTGAAGTTTATTGAGACTTGTATAACAATTAAAGAATTCGAAACGTTACAATGAAGAACTTAAAACTATTACGTATTATTTTAATAACAGTAAATGGTTATCAACTCGTGTTTATCACATAAAATGTATACGAAAGTATGTATGTGTTAGGTTAAAGAAGACACGCTTGCTCCCGGCGTTAACATATCATGGAGAGTTATTCTCCAAAAAATTTTATCTTAAAAACTAAAACTTACAAACTAAAACTTATATCTACATTTAAAAAAAAAATAAAAAATTAGCCCCTGTGTGTGCCCGCCAGAGTCTTAGTGTAAAAATGTGGAATAAATGAAAGGGAATTTGCATCTAATTCATTTTCGTTAAAACCGAGTGGTGAGATATAGTACGTGTTTGACCAATTAAAGGAGGATTGACTTAACAGAGCCTCTGTAACTAGGGGATTAGGCGATAGAGATAAACGCGAAACGAATGCAGCTACTCTATTCATAGCATAAGAGGCCAGAGGAACAATGTTCGCTTTGTCGTAAATGTAACGATTGGAATACCGCTTGTTAACAGATTGAAAATTACGATCGATACACAAACGAAGTATTTTCCTCTCAAACACTGAAAACTCGTTCATAACAGTAGGAGAAATGCCAAACCAAATCGGAAAAGCATACAATAACAAAGGACGAATGCTTACTTTGTATAACAAAAGTTTCGTTTCGGCTGGAAGAAACTTATTATTAAATAGACATGCAAAAGCAGCTTTAACTCCACAGGCTTTCCCGAGAACAAGCCGAGCGTGTTGGTTAAACTTCATCAATTTTGAAAAGTTAATACCCAAATACTTAAAACTATCTGTGAATGGAATATCCTGACCATTCAAGGATAAATGAAGGTTCTTACTTTGAGGAACTACATAGTACTTGCACTTTCCGGATGCATTCCTTAGACAAATTGCCTGACATTTCGAAACATTTATAGTGATACCCCAATTGGACAAAAAATTGTGAACTTTTTCTAAATATAGAGAAATAGCAGTCAAGGCTTTGTTAGGTGACTCATTATGTGTATAAAGTAAGGCATCATCTGCATATAGAATGCCCTGACATTCGCGGAATTGATGAGGAAAATCGCTCATATAAATATTGTAGAAGTGCGGCGCCAAAATTGAACCCTGAGGAACACCACAATTTACTTCTGCTATATTAGATTTACTGCCATCTAAATACACAAAGAATTTTCTATGATTAAAAAAACTAGTACAAAGTTTTATGATATTAGGTTTGAACCCGATATCTGCCATTTTGTGAATAATGCCAATGTGATTAGCTTTATCAAAAGCTTTCTCAACATCTAATGCAACAGCAATAGTACACTTTTTTTCTCTTAAATTGCAAACGACGTCATTTTGAAACTTAAGAAGGGCATGTTCCGTTGAGTGGCCGCTCTTAAAACCAAACTGATAATGTGGAATATAATCAGGAGGGACTCCATTATCTAATTTTAACCTTATCACATTCTCAAACAACTTCCCCACATTTGACAACAAAGAAATAGGTCGTAAGTTATTTACATCCGTTGCATTTGCTTTTTTGGGGATTGGAACAATTTTTGCCACTTTCCAAATGTCCGGGAAATAACTATTATTAAGGCAATTGTTATAAGTTATGACCAAAAATTCAATTGCTTTACTTGGAAGCCTCTTAATCAAAAAGTTTGAAATCCCATCTGCGCCAAAAGAAGTTTTACCATTAAGATACTTTATAATTTTCTTCAAATCGCTTGTAGAAATGAAGTCTGGGGAATTATTTTCATTTAATGCCGTTTTATTATTATCAAAAGCCGTAATATATGGCGGAATACTGCTAATGACTGATTCTACGGTGGATTCTATTTCAGTTATGGAACTTAAGGGCGATGACCCGCTATAAACATTTGCAAAATGCTGCCTCAAAACTTCTAATTTCTCCGACTTGTCATTGACCACTGATCCATTGACCGTTATTTCTTTGCAGGAGGACCGTTTTTTCCCCATAGCATTATAAATATCTTTATAAGCCCTAGGACCTGGTCTGATATTCTGCATTTTTGTGTTAAATATCTGGGCTTGTTCTATAGCCACTTTTTCTTTTATCAACACCTTGATCAACTGAATCTGTTTCGACAATAGAGCATACTCGGGACGAGATCTATCTGTGTTCGCCCTATATAATCTTTTTAGTTGTTTCTGCCATTCATACTTAATTTTATAGAGTCTTTTGATGTCATCGGAAACAGTGAACTTCCTATTTGTTAATACCACTTTTTCACCGTGAATACTCGATAGAAATTTAATAGATGTGGTGAATTCTTCCACATAGTAATCTATTTCTTGGTTACTCAAGTTGCGATTGATTGGAGGATAAAAATTTAGAATGTCACAACTAACATCGTAGCGGAAACTATTCCAATTTGTATTTTTATATGACGTGAATGAATTTTGTTGATTCAAGATGACATTAAAATTAGGATTTTGAATTGTGAGCTTAAGGGGAAAATGATCCGAGAACGAAGCCAGACTAGAAATATTGTAGTTTGGTGTTGAAGTATCTACTAAATTACTTGAAACAAGAAAGTGGTCAAGAAAAGAAGAACCATTTGAGTAGGAAGGATATGAATTACAAATCCGAGTAAATGAGAGAGAATTAAGTTGCAACCAATTATAAAGATTGACACCATTAAAATTATTAGATGCATCACCCCATGAGACGTGTTTCGCGTTTAGATCGCCGCCAATGAATGAACCATCAAACCTTGCACAAAATTGCTCGATTTTCAACATACTCGAATGAAAATCCTGAGTATTGCAGTTAGTAGGAATATAGATAGATCCAAATAAAAATGTTTTCTCCACATTATCCACCAATACATTGATTTGTATAAAAACGTTCGGAATTGTTACACCCGATATATTTACTCTATTGAAATTGTAAGTAGATCTTAAAACAATAGCAACTCCCAGGTCACTATCATCACTCACAATACAATAATTTTGAAACGAGACTTTCTGACTTTTCTTTAATCTTGTTTCCTGAACGAAAGCAATATCTATTTTATTAAATTCTAAGGTATTTAAAAGGTCAAGGCGCCTACTAGCATCAACTAATGACCTTACATTAAAAGTTAGGAGGTTAAATAACCTACGGACCATAACACTGAACAACATCATTTAACAAGCTAAGACATTCACGTTTAGCCTGTTCCTTAGTCAAACTTTTGAAGTTTCTGATGAATCGCTCAACTTTATTTTCCAGTGTTTCCTGCCCACATAATTCTTTTGCAATTGTCAAAAATTCTTGTATCAAGGGTGGTTTTTCTGTTTTTCCTAAAGTTGGATGAGTTTTCAGCGTATCAGCAAATGATGATTCCTGGCGAACAAAATTAGAACGTGTGGCCATAACAACATTAGCAGAAGCAATATTTTTTATTTTCCTATCGGAGTTCATTTTAATTTCTTTAATTTCTTTATAACTCTTAAAAGCAGAGCAACCTCTCCAGTTTGCAGTATGACCGTCCTCATTACAGTTCGCACAGTGCGGTTTACAACCAGCTTCAAGCGGGCAATCTTTGGGTTGATGTTCATTACCGCATTTCAAACACACTAATGACCGATTACAGTTATTCGACATATGGCCCCATTTCTGACAACGCCAACATTGTACCTCTTTTTGTTTTTTATTTGGTTTTTCCCAGAATACATCCTGATATTCTATGCGTTTAATACCTCGCACCTCATTAACATTTGCACCTGTGCTGAGAGTAGCTAAATAAAGGCTTGTATTTTTGCCATTCTTCCTTGAAAACACAGTTTCAAACTTAGTTACTGATTCGACAGAATCGGGAACGAAATAATTAATTTCTGACTTAATAAGGTCTAGATCCATATTAGGTTGTAGTCCTCGAATAACAAGAGTTTTCCTCCTTAGATCTCTAGGAGTGTATGAATATGAGTCAATTTTTTTGTTTCTAAGAAGAGTCATCATCTCCGAATGTACCCTCGAATCCTCTAAATACAGTTTACTCTTGTATTTAGACATATTAACGATTTTGAAAACAACATTCTTTGCTTTTAATTGACCAATTAAAGCACCCATATCCTTTATATTAAACAGAAAAATCGGAGGACAATAAGAGGGCTCCTTAGATGCAAGTTTCCTTTTTTCATTCCTTACAGAATATTCATCAAATTGGTTGTGTTCAGCTGTGTTACATGAGCCTCTCTCAATATCAATATCTCCTAAGATAGCAAACCTATTCTGACTTACAGATGTATTATTATCAACATGACTATTTGGCTTGATCGAACCACCAGAAGTTCTTTTCTTCTTATTAGGAGGCACCATAGTAAAAGAGTTGGAACTTACTTGATCCTTGCTATTTGGCAAACTAGTTAGGGACCCAACATTTCTTTGAATACGAGAATTCTCACCAGTGATTTCAAAATTCGAGTTCGTCTTTGCAGTTTCGCTTTTATGCGGATTAAAATCGACGTCATGACAGTCCATTGATCTGTTCAGAATTCCATTAGTATCATCATTACATGCTTCATTTTGAAAATTTGTCGAAACTTCATTTCCATGCGACAATGTTTCCTTGTTCCAGTCTTCCAAGGACTTATCAGGCGGTTTTTTCGGATTCATAGATACGTAAGGGCTGGTCATCAGTTCCTAGACCGATACAATCCACCAGAATATAAGCTTAGAAGCAGATTTAAAAAAATTCAAGGAAAATAATTTTTTCCACAGAAAAAAGTTTGTTGAAAAATATTTTTTATTTTCTTGACAAGAAAAACACGTCCGTAACGTTTCAACTCTCCCCATTATTTTCTTCTTCTGTCTACTAGATATTACCTTAGAAGGTCTAGACATAAGGCCTTAAGAGGTCTTCTATTTACTATAGAAGACCTTGAAATGTCTTCTGTCTACTAGGGAATACTCTCAAAGGCCTTTTAATGTCTTCTGTTTACTAGGGAAGACTTAACAAGGTCTTCTATCTACTAGAGAATAACTTACTTGTGTCTACTAGGGAAGGCCTTAAAGGTTATTCTGTGTACTAAAGTATACATTCCTATCACAAACGACACAAGTTGAAAAAAAACATAATTTTACTCCTATCAAACAAGAATATTATAACGACGACCATAATTTTTTTTTGTATGCAATTCCATTCAGGACGTTGTTGGTGGACTCTGTACAACACCACAAAGTTCAAACATTTTATTAGACCACGATGATGATCTTCGCCTTTCTTTTTGTATTCATGATGTGTTGTCGTCTCCACCATACATGCCACATACAACAAACGATCGTACTCGTACATCTGGTGAAAACCAACATTAACAATAATGAAATAGAAAAAAATATATAACGAATTGTAAACCCCATAAGAAAAACAAATTGAAAGCTATAGCAGCAGAGAATGCAGTATGATGGCATATTATACATGGACGGTACCACTATGAAAAAGACCCAGTAGCAGCCGCAGCAGCAGCAACTAGCCTCAGAATAATTCTATGGAAAATGAAAAACAACAGCAACATCAACATACCAACCAAACTATAATAAAATGAAAAAAAATCTACAACATTTGCTTTCATTGTTTATAATAAACGGAGCGTATCCGTTGCTATTGCTGCTGCATGCATCACTGTAATGGTGATCATAATGCTGGTGATGAAATTAAAAATAGACAAGAGTAGAATGTATATACGCAATAATAAAAAAAAAAAACAAAAACAACACATTACAGTTTTGTAGAAAAACTACAATTACATGAACTCATAAAAATAACAAACGAATTAAAATTCTATAGGGGAGAGGAGGCGAAGAGATAGTTGCGAGAGGAAAGCGTTTTTTTTTATTTCGATTTTTTTCATTTTTGAGTCATGGGTCTAAAGGGTGTTCTCTGTAACAAAAAACAAATTTAACCTCTTGCCATTGTGCAACACCACAAATTCAAATGTCTATGATGATGGTGGCCTCTTATTGTGCCTTGTGATACGGTAGCAGACCTATTCATATAGCCTACGAATCGATTATTGTTGCTTGACGCTTTCTGGGTAATTGAACTTCAATGTAAAACAATAACCCCTCCTTTTTGCTCTGTGTGTATGTATATGAAGAAGAAAAAGTAGTTGGAAAAAATAATAAACAATGCAATAAATAAACTTCTTATCACATTTGCATTACATGCAGTTCGATTGGATTCTTAGGCTCTTAGAAAGCAGCCATAAACCATAATCCATTTTTAAGTTTTTTTGTTCAGTTGTTATAAGAGGTCAAAGGAATTTTTTTACGCCTACCGAAAGACCACTACACCTTTTTCAGATGTAATTCGAAACATTTTAGTTGTAATTCGTAACATTTCATTTGTAATTCGAGAATTCTATATGTAATTCGTAACATTTCATTTGTAATTCGAATTATTCCATTTGAAATTCGTATTATTCCATTTGTGATTCGAATGATTCCATTTAAAGTTCGAATTATTCCATTTGTAGTTCGAATTATTTCATTTGCAATTCGAATTATTCAATTTGTAATTCGAATTATTTTATTTGAAATTACACATGAAATCATTCGAATTACAAATGGAATAATTCGAATTATAAATGGAATAATTCGAATTACAAATGGGATAATTCAAATTTCAAATGGAATTATTCGAATTACAAATAAAACAATACGAATTACACCAACCTATAGAGCAATAGGCTTGGATTTTTAAGGAAAAATTTTCCACCAACCTATAGACCCATAGGCGTGGATATTTAAGGAACTTTTTTCACAAACTTATAGACGAATAGGCTGAGATTTTTAAGGAATCTTTTCTACCAACCTGTAGACCCATAGAAATGGATGTTTAAGGATTCTTTTCTACCAACCTGTAGACCCATAGAAATGGATGTTTAAGGAATTTTTTACAACAACCTATAGACCCATAGGCGTGGATTTTGAAGGAATTTTTTCCACAAACCTGTAGACCAATAGGCGTGGATTTTTAAGGAATTGTTTCCACCAACCTGTAGACCCATAGAAATGGATTTTAACGATTTGTTCCAACAACCTGTAGACCCATAGGCGTAGATTTTTAAGGAATTTTTTCCAACAACCTGCAGACCCATAGGCGTGGATTTTAAGGAATTTTCCCAACAACCTGTAGACCCATAGGCACGGATTTTTAAGGAAATTTTTTCCACCAACCTATAGACCCATAGGCATGGATTTTTAAGGAAATTGTGTCACCAACCTATAGACTAACAGGCACGGTTTTTAAGGAAATTTAGTCACCAACCTATAGATCATTAGGCGTAGATTTTTAAGGAAATTGTGTCACCAACCTATAGACTAACAGGCACGGTTTTTAAGGAAATTTAGTCACCAACCTATAGATCATTAGGCGTAGATTCTTAAGGGATTTTTTTATCCCAACCTATAGACCATTAGGAGTGGATTTTTAAGATTTTTTACACCAAACTATAGACCATTAGGAGTGGATTTTTTTAGGAAATTTTTTCCACCAACTTATAGACCAATGGGAGTGGATTCTTAAGGAAATTTGTTACACCAACCTATAGACCATTAGGAGTGGATTTTTTTAGAAAATGTTTTACACCAAACTATAGACCATTAGACGTGGATTTTTTCCACAAACCTGTAGACGAATAGGCGGAGATTTTTAAGGAATTTTTTCCAAAAACCTGTAGACCCATAGTCACGGTTTTTTAAGGAAATTTTTTCGACCAACCTGTAGACCCATAGGCTTGGATTTTTAAGGAATTTTTTCCCACCAACCTGTAGACCCATATGCGTAGATTTTAAGGAAATTTTTCTCCACCAACCTGTAGGCCCATAGGCGTGGATTTTTAAGGAAACTTTTTCCACCAACCAGTAGGCCGATAGGCGTCGATTCTTAAGGAAATTTTTTCACCAACCTATATATCTATACGCGTGGATTTTTAAGGACACTTTTTGCAATAACCTATAGGCCAATGGGCGTGGATTCTTAAGGAAATTTTTTTCACCAACCTATAGATCTATAGGCGTGGATTTTTAAGGACATTTTTTGCAATAACCTATAGACCAATGGGCGTCGATTCTTAAGAAATTTTTTTTCCACCAACATATAGACCTACAGGCGTGGATTTTTAAGGAATTTTTTTCCACCAACATATAGACCTATAGGCGTGGATTTTTAAGGACATTTTTTCCACAAACCTGTAGACCCATATGCGTGGATTTTTAAGGAATTTTGTTCCACAAACCTGTAGGCTCATAGGGGTGAATTTTTTACGAATTTTTTGCCACCAACCTGTAGGCTCATAGGGGTGAATTTTTTACGAATTTTTTGCCACCAACCTGTAGACATGTGTGTGAAAATAAATTGGAATTTAAATTGGAAAATTTAATTTTAGCAAAGGCGCACACCAATAACAGGGTGATTATGAGATGACATTTTAAATTTAAATTGGACAAATTTAATCACAAATTCCAATATAAGGTGACATTTTAAATTGAAATTGGACAAATTTAATCACAAATTCCAATATAAGGTGAAATATTAAATTAAAATTGGACAAATTTAATTACAAATTTTAATACGCAAATTTGCTGATGTGCATACTGCTGGAACCACTGTTCAAAAACGGTGATGGGTGCGCCGGCGGAATAATTTTTTTTGTAATCAACATCGAAAATGCCTACAGGCCATGAATGTCGGATTTTTCTATATCTGTTCAGAGGCTGGTAAACAATTATTTGATATATCCCCAAGAGAAAATTTGATGAAGTTTATATATTGTTTGGCCCACTATTCAAAAACGGTGCCTCGTGCGTCGATGAAATAATTTTTGTCAGAATCAGCATCGAAAATACCCCTAGGCCATGTATTTTGGGAAGATCAATGCTTATTAAAATCTTGGAAAAAAATTTATTTGTATGTACACCCAATGAACCTCTCGAAGTGCATTTCCTGTTGGGCCCACTGTTCTGAAACGGTGGCTCGTGCGTCCGCGGGATAATTTTTATTGGAATCAGTAGCGAAAATACCTCTAGGCCATGTATTTTGGGAAGATCAAAGCTTATTAAAATCTTGGAAAAACATTTATTTGTACATACACCCAATTCCCAACTTGCAGACATACATATTTTGTTAGGCCCACTATTCCGAAACGGTGGCTCGTGCGTCCATGATATAATTTTTATTGGAATCAGCATCGAAAATACCTCTAGGCCATGTATTTTGGGAAGATCAAAGCTTATTAAAATCTTGGAAAAAAAATTATTTGTATATACACCCAACTTGCAGACATGCATATTTTGTTATGCCCACTATTCCGAAACGGTGGCTCGTGCGTCCACGGGATAATTTTTATTGGAATCAGCATCAAAAATACCTCTAGGCCATGTATTTTGGGAAGATCAAAGCTTATTTAAAATCTTGGAAAAAAAATTATTTGTATATACACCCAACTTGCAGACATGCATATTTTGTTATGCCCACTGTTCTGAAACGGTGGCTCGTGCGTCCACGGGATAATTTTTATTGGAATCAGCATCGAAAATACCTCTAGGCCATGTATTTTGGGAAGATCAAAGCTTATTTAAAATCTTGGAAAAAAATTATTTGTATATACACCCAACTTGCAGACATGCATATTTTGTTATGCCCACTATTCCGAAACGGTGGCTCGTGCGTCCACGGGATAATTTTTATTGGAATCAGCATCAAAAATACCTCTAGGCCATGTATTTTGGGAAGATCAAAGCTTATTTAAAATCTTGGAAAAAATTATTTGTATATACACCCAACTTGCAGACATGCATATTTTGTTATGCCCACTGTTCTGAAACGGTGGCTCGTGCGTCCACGGGATAATTTTTATTGGAATCAGCATCAAAAATACCTCTAGGCCATGTATTTTGGGAAGATCAAAGCTTATTTAAAATCTTGGAAAAAAATTATTTGTATATACACCCAACTTGCAGACATGCATATTTTGTTAGGCCCACTATTCCGAAACGGTGGATCGTGCGTCCACGGGATAATTTTTATTGGAATCAGCATCGAAAATACCTCTAGGCCATGTATTTTGGGAAGATCAAAGCATATTAAAATCTTGGAAAAAAAATTATTTGTATATACACCCAACTTGCAGACATGCATATTTTGTTAGGCCCACTTTTCGGAAACGGTGGCTCGTGCGTCCACGGGATAATTTTTATTGGAATCAGCATCGAAAATACCTCTAGGCCATATATTTTGGGAAGATCAAAGCTTATTAAAATCTTGGAAAAAAATTATTTGTATATACACCCAACTTACAGACATGCATATTTTGTTATGCCCACTGTTCTGAAACGGTGGCTCGTGCGTCCACGGGATAATTTTTATTGGAATCAGCATCAAAAATACCTCTAGGCCATGTATTTTGGGAAGATCAAAGCTTATTAAAATCTTGGAAAAAAAATAATTTGTATATACACCCAACTTGCAGACATGCATATTTTGTTAGGCCCACTGTTCTGAAACGGTGACTCGTGCGTCCACGGGATAATTTTTATTGGAATCAGCATCGAAAATACCTCTAGGCCATGTATTTTGGGAAGATCAAAGCTTTTTAAAATCTTGGAAAAAAAATAATTTGTATATACACCCAACTTGCAGACATGCATATTTTGTTAGGCCCACTGTTCTGAAACGGTGGCTCGTGCGTCCACGGAATATTTTTTTCTGGATAGGGCATTGAATGACCATCAAGCCCATGTCTTTCAATAGATTCTAAATATATTCAGATTTTGGTAAAAAAAAATATTTTTATATTCCCACTACGAAAACTGCTGAAGGGAAATTATTGTGGGGCCCCCACTTAATAATGGGGAGGGGTTCGTCCACGGAATATTTTTTTCTGGATAGGGCATCGAACGTCCATCAAGCCCATGTCTTTCAATAGATTCTAAATATATTCAGATTTTGGGAAAAAATTATTTTTTATATTCCCACTACGAAAACTGCTAAAGGGAAATTATTGTGGGCCCCCCCACTTAATAATGGGGAGGGGTTCGTCCACGGAATATTTTTTTCTGGATAGGGCATCGAATGACTATCAAGTCCATGTCTTTCAATAGATTCTAAATATATTCAGATTTTGGGAAAAAAATATTTTTTATATTCCCACTACGAAAACTGCTAAAGGGAAATTATTGTGGGGCCCCCACTTAATAATGGGGAGGGGTTCGTCCACGGAATATTTTTTTCTGGATAGAGCATTGAATGACCATCAAGCCCATGTCTTTCAATAGATTCTATATATATTCAGATTTTGGGAAAAAATTATTTTTTATATTCCCACTACGAAAACTGCTAAAGGGAAATTATTGTGGGGCCCCCCACTTAATAATGGGGAGGGGTTCGTCCACGGAATATTTTTTTCTGGATAGAGCATTGAATGACCATCAAGCCCATGTCTTTCAATAGATTCTAAATATATTCAGATTTTGGGAAAAAATTATTTTTTATATTCCCACTACGAAAACTGCTAAAGGGAAATTATTGTGGGGCCCCCACTTAATAATGGGGAGGGGTTCGTCCACGGAATATTTTTTTCTGGATAGGGCATCGAATGTCTATTAAGTCCATGTCTTTCAAGAAATTCTAAATATATTCAGATTTTGGAAAAAAAATTGTATATACCCACTACGAAAAGGATAATTAAGTTGTTACAGAAAGTTGTTTGTTAAGTCACTTTGTTCTCTGTTAACTCTCTCTTCATGAGAACTTGCTAGTAACCAACCACACCATATAATGGTTTGCGATCGAGTTATCGTGTCGGGTTTTGGCTCATTTGTCTAAGAGGTCGGTACAAACGCAGTTTTATAGCAGAGGATTGGGTTCAAATCCCCGAGGAGGTGAAAGTCTTTCTATTTATTTTTTGTTTTGTTTTATTAATTAACAAATTTTATTAAATATGCAGAAACTCTTTAAAAACCCCAAACATTTTTTTTTTTTCACAAAAAATAACAATTTGCGATTGCGTGGAGATACATAGGCCGAATGAAACTTTGTAAACATGGACTGACAAATTACAGACAATACTATGACGAAATGCAAAAATTTGCGAAAATATCCGAGTTTTACGTAAATATTTGCAACCATTTGGCATTATGTGGGTTAAAAACCGATTTTCGTAATTTTGGATGAAAAATTTAAACATGTGATACAAATTTAATCATTTATGTTATATCTACTTACATACATATGTATGTATGTATATAAATTCAGGAATTTATTAGGAATGTACTAACAGTATTTTTTCAATCAAAAACCAGCACATTGAAAACATTTATACACAAAGGTACATACATACATACATATAAAATCCTCCAAACTTTTCCCCATTTTAAAGAACGCCCGATTCCAAGAAAACTATGCGTTCTAGAGAAAAAGGGTATTTTATATAAAATGCTTAGAAAGTCACGAAATTATCATTTTCAAATAAAGTTTTAAGTTTTCTCGAAAAAAAATCTCGGCGCTAAGTGAGTTAACCCACTTTTTGCGAGAAACCTTAAAATTGTTTATGAAAATTATATTTTAAGACTTTTTTAAGTATTTTTTATGAAATAACTTTTTTCTCTAAAACGTATAGTTTTTCTGCAATCGGGCCTTCTTTTAAAAACGCCAAAAACTTTGAAGTGTAATATAGGTGTATCCTTATTAGAGTTGGGTAATCTAGTTCCTTGTACTAGTTCCAAAACGTATGAGTAACATCATGAAATATAACGTGTGATGTTAAGTATACGCAGTTTGTTCAAAGAAAAAATGTGGGCCATTGGAACTGCGAAGTGAACTATATAGTTCCATATAGTTCCTTTGGCACAACTCTAATCCTTATATGCCAATCCCTTGGTATTTGATTAAGAAAATACTCTTACTACCTATATTCCTAATAAATCCCTGGCTTTATACGATTCTAACATGTATGATTAAACTTTTATCGCATATTCAAATTTTTCATCAAATGTCGAAAATTACAAAAAAGTCGAGTTTTTTTAATAGCTTGGGTTTTATCCCAATTGTGGGCAAATGCTTTATAAGCATTAAATGATAGATAACGGACAATACTATAACAAAATGCAAAAACCCACAAAAATATTCGAATATACCAGCGTTTTACGTAAATTTTTGAAATCATTTGTTGTGGTGTTTAAACGACCAGAGGCTTTAAACATAGTACACGTTGACAAAAAACAATGATAGTCTTCGAGGTCTACATATTTCGTTAATATCAAAGTCTAGTTGAATATGTACATATGTATGTAATTACTTTCCTAATTTGTAAATAATACTTTACATCTTGCATTTCAATTTTTTTAGCTAAACAATAGTTTTTATTTACTGAAAAGGGTTGACTGTCATTCAAAACTGATATGTAGTGGTACCACCCTTTAAAAGATATTTTGTGTTACGATCTGTGATGTCTGTTTGCTCCAGAATTCTCTTATTTGGCTTTTTCTATACTTAAAAGTTTCCATAGCTATTTTTAGCTTTTGTGTTTTTATTATCTTCTCTCCTTCTCTCCAACCAAAAATAATGCTTAAAAGCGCAGGAGAAAATTGGCTTTTAAAAAATAGTATTAGGCTTAGACTGCACATGTTTACTATGTGTATGTGTATACTACCTACCCCTAAACGTAATAAAAAGAAAGATGCTGTGCTAATAGTATACGTTTAACTCAGTGTCGATAAAGAGCTTGCGTAGCTGAAGTGGTTAAGAGTCTGTCGTTGCGGTCTGTTGGTCTTGGGTTCAAATCCCTGTGGAGTTTTGATTTTGATGACTTATTTTTTTTTGCGTTTTTATTTATTTAACAAAAAAGAAAGATTTTGTCTTATTAATTTATGAATAAATATTCACTATAAATAAACAACTTTATGTAATCAAAACTCCATTGAGATTTGAACCCAAGACCGATAAATCGCAACGTCAGACTCTCAACCAATTCGGCTATGCAACCTCAGTAGCGGTACTGAATAAAATGCATAAAATATATGTTTCGTAAAAAATAAATATAATACATTTTTTCCGAGAGTAAGTTATCAGGATTTTACTTTAATCAATATTCTTCTGTTGTGTATTTTCCCTGTCTGAATTTTATCAACCAGTTTAAAAATAGTTTATTATAAATTTTCTATAACCAAATATGTACATACTATGTACATGTAAATTGGTTTAAAAATCATATAGAGCTGAACAGAAAAAGGTACACAATGTCCATCTCTGCATTACATTTCAACTAACTGTAAATTTGTTGAAGTCACCGAGACATCAAACAAATTGACAATGAAAATGGACTTTTTCAACGTGTTTTTTGTTTTTGAAGAAAATAATAAAATGTATAAATAATTCGCATTTGCATTTTCTAAATAAATTTCATATAAAACCAACATTCATTATAAGTTGATCGAGGTACTACATGTGGTACAGTTTGTTGTAGTGGTATGAAGAAGGAATGCAACAGGCAACGTAATATAAATGAAGGTTTGTTTGTGGGTAACAGTAGACACTCGAAAAAGGCAAAGGAGAAAATGTTCAATCATCCCTATTGGAAAAAAAAAAACAGAACAAAAAACACATTTTTTTGCACAGCGTTTGTTAAACTGTAAATCAGCAAATGAGCCAAAATAGGTAGTTTAGCTTATAACTAGTTCAAAATTAATCAAGCTAGCATTGGATAATATTGAATACTTTGGTTCTCAACCCTAATTAGACAGTTGGCCTAAGGGGAAATATTGGGAAAATATTAAGTTGTGTTTATTTATTTTAAACTAAAACTAATGGAATCTCTCAAATAAAACGCTTGCATATAAATTAAAAGTCGTGACAAAATTAAACGGCGAGCGTTTTATTTGAGAGATTCCATCTTGATGAAGAATATAATACTTGATGCTAAGCGAAAAATTATTTTCTAGTTTTAAATGCATTTATAATAATACACTGTAGCTTATTTTTTTAAATTATTTTTGATTTTAATACAAATAGCGGTTGCCTTATTAGGTTGCAGGTCCTTATTATTTTTGTACACATTTTTGGATAAAAGACATAATAAAAATATAAAAAAGAACAAAAACATTTTCATTAATTTACTCTTAGCAATCGCAAATTAATGAATTAATTAAAGAAACTGAACAGGATACTTTTGACTGTGACTCTATAAATTTGTACGTATTATGTCTGTTATCCAAATACATACAGTGTCGGCCAAAACTAAACCACCCCCTCAGTAATTTTTTTTAAAATGATATTTTTTTTAAGAAAACAAAGTTATAAATTTATTTTTTATTTATTTATATTTTTATTGTTGGAAAATACAAAAATAATGAATTCAGAATTCAATAAACAAACGTTAAACTTCAAAAAACATTTTACGTCGCAAGTATAAGCGGACAAAACTAAAGCACCCCCCAATTTGAGGTACAACAAAAACCATTGAAATCAATATTTCGTTGCGTATCCTCTTTTCTGGATGACACAAACACATCTTTTAGGCATAGAGGATAGCAAATTATAGATTATTGCAGAAGAAATAATTGATTTTCGGAAAATTTAGCTTAAATCCTAAAAATACTGAAAATCAGGTCCACAATTTTTTGTGGAAATGTTTTGTGACCTCTAGGAACCCTAAGTACCAAATTACAGCTAATTTAAATGTGGCTTACTCAAAATACCGATGACCGGAAGTTACCGCTATATGGGGGCTATACCAAAACATTAGCCGATATTGTTTATATTCATCCAAAAATTATGCTACAGCATCTTCTGGTAAAATACAATATCTCTTAGACTGAAAAATTAGCAAAAGAACGATTTACAGAAGAACGGTAGACGATGGGTTAGTTTTTTTCCGCTTATATTTGCGACTAAAATTTTGTTTATTAAATTCTAAATTCCTTATGTTTGTATTTTCCAATAATGAAGATATAAATAAATAAAAAAATATATAAAATAAATTTACAACATTTTTTTCTTAAAAATTATCATTTTAAAAAAATGTACTGAGGGGGTGCTTTAGTTTTGTCCGACACTGTATGTGTACAAAAATAATAAGGATCTGAGAAGGCATCCGATATTTGTATTAAAAAATAAAAATATTTTTATCTTTGACTATGCCTATCTGTACTTTTTATACGTTAACCTGTAGGGACTATAATTAGTTTAAAATTATCATAATGCTGACTATTTTATAAACACAACTTAATATTTTCCCAATATTTCCCCTTAGGCCAACTGTCTAATTAGGGTTGAGAACCAAAGTATTCAATATTATCCAATGCTAGCTTGATTAATTTTGAACTAGTTATAAGCTAAACTACCTATTTTGGCTTATTTGCTGATTTACAGTTTAACAAACGCTGTGCAAAAAAATGTGTTTTTTGTTCTGTTTTTTTTTTCCAATAGGGATGATTGAACATTTTCTCCTTTGCCTTTTTCGAGTGTCTACTGTTACCCACAAACACACCTTCACTTATATTACGTTGCCTGTTGCATTCCTTCTTCATACCACTACAACAAACTGTACCACATGTAGTACCTCGATCAACTTATAATGAATGTTGGTTTTATATGAAATTTATTTAGAAAATGCAAATGCGAATTATTTATACATTTTATTATTTTCTTCAAAAACAAAAAACACGTTGAAAAAGTCCATTTTCATTGTCAATTTGTTTGATGTCTCGGTGACTTCAACAAATTTACAGTTAGTTGAAATGTAATGCAGAGATGGACATTGTGTACCTTTTTCTGTTCAGCTCTATATGATTTTTAAACCAATTTACATGTACATAGTATGTACATATTTGGTTATAGAAAATTTATAATAAACTATTTTTAAACTGGTTGATAAAATTCAGACAGGGAAAATACACAACAGAAGAATATTGATTAAAGTAAAATCCTGATAACTTACTCTCGGAAAAAATGTATTATATTTATTTTTTACGAAACATATATTTTATGCATTTTATTCAGTACCGCTACTGAGGTTGCATAGCCGAATTGGTTGAGAGTCTGACGTTGCGATTTATCGGTCTTGGGTTCAAATCTCAATGGAGTTTTGATTACATAAAGTTGTTTATTTATAGTGAATATTTATTCATAAATTAATAAGACAAAATCTTTCTTTTTTGTTAAATAAATAAAAACGCAAAAAAAAATAAGTCATCAAAATCAAAACTCCACAGGGATTTGAACCCAAGACCAACAGACCGCAACGACAGACTCTTAACCACTTCAGCTACGCAAGCTCTTTATCGACACTGAGTTAAACGTATACTATTAGCACAGCATCTTTCTTTTTATTACGTTTAGGGGTAGGTAGTATACACATACACATAGTAAACATGTGCAGTCTAAGCCTAATACTATTTTTTAAAAGCCAATTTTCTCCTGCGCTTTTAAGCATTATTTTTGGTTGGAGAGAAGGAGAGAAGATAATAAAAACACAAAAGCTAAAAATAGCTATGGAAACTTTTAAGTATAGAAAAAGCCAAATAAGAGAATTCTGGAGCAAACAGACATCACAGATCGTAACACAAAATATCTTTTAAAGGGTGGTACCACTACATATCAGTTTTGAATGACAGTCAACCCTTTTCAGTAAATAAAAACTATTGTTTAGCTAAAAAAATTGAAATGCAAGATGTAAAGTATTATTTACAAATTAGGAAAGTAATTACATACATATGTACATATTCAACTAGACTTTGATATTAACGAAATATGTAGACCTCGAAGACTATCATTGTTTTTTGTCAACGTGTACTATGTTTAAGCCTCTGGTCGTTTAAACACCACAACAAATGATTTCAAAAATTTACGTAAAACGCTGGTATATTCGAATATTTTTGTGGGTTTTTGCATTTTGTTATAGTATTGTCCGTTATCTATCATTTAATGCTTATAAAGCATTTGCCCACAATTGGGATAAAACCCAAGCTATTAAAAAAACTCGACTTTTTTGTAATTTTCGACATTTGATGAAAAATTTGAATATGCGATAAAAGTTTAATCATACATGTTAGAATCGTATAAAGCCAGGGATTTATTAGGAATATAGGTAGTAAGAGTATTTTCTTAATCAAATACCAAGGGATTGGCATATAAGGATTAGAGTTGTGCCAAAGGAACTATATGGAACTATATAGTTCACTTCGCAGTTCCAATGGCCCACATTTTTTCTTTGAACAAACTGCGTATACTTAACATCACACGTTATATTTCATGATGTTACTCATACGTTTTGGAACTAGTACAAGGAACTAGATTACCCAACTCTAATAAGGATACACCTATATTACACTTCAAAGTTTTTGGCGTTTTTAAAAGAAGGCCCGATTGCAGAAAAACTATACGTTTTAGAGAAAAAAGTTATTTCATAAAAAATACTTAAAAAAGTCTTAAAATATAATTTTCATAAACAATTTTAAGGTTTCTCGCAAAAAGTGGGTTAACTCACTTAGCGCCGAGATTTTTTTTCGAGAAAACTTAAAACTTTATTTGAAAATGATAATTTCGTGACTTTCTAAGCATTTTATATAAAATACCCTTTTTCTCTAGAACGCATAGTTTTCTTGGAATCGGGCGTTCTTTAAAATGGGGAAAAGTTTGGAGGATTTTATATGTATGTATGTATGTACCTTTGTGTATAAATGTTTTCAATGTGCTGGTTTTTGATTGAAAAAATACTGTTAGTACATTCCTAATAAATTCCTGAATTTATATACATACATACATATGTATGTAAGTAGATATAACATAAATGATTAAATTTGTATCACATGTTTAAATTTTTCATCCAAAATTACGAAAATCGGTTTTTAACCCACATAATGCCAAATGGTTGCAAATATTTACGTAAAACTCGGATATTTTCGCAAATTTTTGCATTTCGTCATAGTATTGTCTGTAATTTGTCAGTCCATGTTTACAAAGTTTCATTCGGCCTATGTATCTCCACGCAATCGCAAATTGTTATTTTTTGTGAAAAAAAAAAATGTTTGGGGTTTTTAAAGAGTTTCTGCATATTTAATAAAATTTGTTAATTAATAAAACAAAACAAAAAATAAATAGAAAGACTTTCACCTCCTCGGGGATTTGAACCCAATCCTCTGCTATAAAACTGCGTTTGTACCGACCTCTTAGACAAATGAGCCAAAACCCGACACGATAACTCGATCGCAAACCATTATATGGTGTGGTTGGTTACTAGCAAGTTCTCATGAAGAGAGAGTTAACAGAGAACAAAGTGACTTAACAAACAACTTTCTGTAACAACTTAATTATCCTTTTCGTAGTGGGTATATACAATTTTTTTTCCAAAATCTGAATATATTTAGAATTTCTTGAAAGACATGGACTTAATAGACATTCGATGCCCTATCCAGAAAAAAATATTCCGTGGACGAACCCCTCCCCATTATTAAGTGGGGGCCCCACAATAATTTCCCTTTAGCAGTTTTCGTAGTGGGAATATAAAAAATAATTTTTTCCCAAAATCTGAATATATTTAGAATCTATTGAAAGACATGGGCTTGATGGTCATTCAATGCTCTATCCAGAAAAAAATATTCCGTGGACGAACCCCTCCCCATTATTAAGTGGGGGGCCCCACAATAATTTCCCTTTAGCAGTTTTCGTAGTGGGAATATAAAAAATAATTTTTTCCCAAAATCTGAATATATATAGAATCTATTGAAAGACATGGGCTTGATGGTCATTCAATGCTCTATCCAGAAAAAAATATTCCGTGGACGAACCCCTCCCCATTATTAAGTGGGGGCCCCACAATAATTTCCCTTTAGCAGTTTTCGTAGTGGGAATATAAAAAATATTTTTTTCCCAAAATCTGAATATATTTAGAATCTATTGAAAGACATGGACTTGATAGTCATTCGATGCCCTATCCAGAAAAAAATATTCCGTGGACGAACCCCTCCCCATTATTAAGTGGGGGGGCCCACAATAATTTCCCTTTAGCAGTTTTCGTAGTGGGAATATAAAAAATAATTTTTTCCCAAAATCTGAATATATTTAGAATCTATTGAAAGACATGGGCTTGATGGACGTTCGATGCCCTATCCAGAAAAAAATATTCCGTGGACGAACCCCTCCCCATTATTAAGTGGGGGCCCCACAATAATTTCCCTTCAGCAGTTTTCGTAGTGGGAATATAAAAATATTTTTTTTTACCAAAATCTGAATATATTTAGAATCTATTGAAAGACATGGGCTTGATGGTCATTCAATGCTCTATCCAGAAAAAAACATTCCGTGGACGAACCCCTCCCCATTATTAAGTGGGGGGCCCCACAATAATTTCCCTTTAGCAGTTTTCGTAGTGGGAATATAAAAAATAATTTTTTTCCCAAAATCTGAATATATTTAGAATCTATTGAAAGACATGGGCTTGATGGTCATTCGATGCCCTATCCAGAAAAAAATATTCCGTGGACGCACGAGCCACCGTTTCAGAACAGTGGGCCTAACAAAATATGCATGTCTGCAAGTTGGGTGTATATACAAATTATTTTTTTTCCAAGATTTTAAAAAGCTTTGATCTTCCCAAAATACATGGCCTAGAGGTATTTTCGATGCTGATTCCAATAAAAATTATCCCGTGGACGCACGAGTCACCGTTTCAGAACAGTGGGCCTAACAAAATATGCATGTCTGCAAGTTGGGTGTATATACAAATTATTTTTTTTCCAAGATTTTAATAAGCTTTGATCTTCCCAAAATACATGGCCTAGAGGTATTTTTGATGCTGATTCCAATAAAAATTATCCCGTGGACGCACGAGTCACCGTTTCAGAACAGTGGGCCTAACAAAATATGCATGTCTGCAAGTTGGGTGTATATACAAATAATTTTTTTTCCAAGATTTTAATAAGCTTTGATCTTCCCAAAATACATGGCCTAGAGGTATTTTTGATGCTGATTCCAATAAAAATTATCCAGTGGACGCACGAGCCACCGTTTCAGAACAGTGGACCCAACAGGAAATGCACTTCGGGAGGTTCATTGGGTGTACATGCAAATAAATTTTTTTCCAAGATTTTAATAAGCTTTGATCTTCCCAAAATATATGGCCTAGAGGTATTTTCGATGCTGATTCCAATAAAAATTATCCCGTGGACGCACGAGCCACCGTTTCAGAACAGTGGGCCTAACAAAATATGCATGTCTGCAAGTTGAGTGTATAAACAAATAATTTTTTTTCCAAGATTTTAATAAGCTTTGATCTTCCCAAAATACATGGCCTAGAGGTATTTTCGATGCTGATTCCAATAAAAATTATCCCGTGGACGCACGATCCACCGTTTCGGAATAGTGGGCCTAACAAAATATGCATGTCTGCAAGTTGGGTATATATACAAATAATTTTTTTCCAAGATTTTAAATAAGCTTTGATCTTCCCAAAATACATGGCCTAGAGGTATTTTTGATGCTGATTCCAATAAAAATTATCCCGTGGACGCACGAGCCACCGTTTCAGAACAGTGGGCATAACAAAATATGCATGTCTGCAAGTTGGGTGTATATACAAATAATTTTTTCCAAGATTTTAAATAAGCTTTGATCTTCCCAAAATACATGGCCTAGAGGTATTTTTGATGCTGATTCCAATAAAAATTATCCCGTGGACGCACGAGCCACCGTTTCGGAATAGTGGGCATAACAAAATATGCATGTCTGCAAGTTGGGTGTATATACAAATAATTTTTTTCCAAGATTTTAAATAAGCTTTGATCTTCCCAAAATACATGGCCTAGAGGTATTTTCGATGCTGATTCCAATAAAAATTATCCCGTGGACGCACGAGCCACCGTTTCGGAATAGTGGGCATAACAAAATATGCATGTCTGCAAGTTGGGTGTATATACAAATAATTTTTTTCCAAGATTTTAAATAAGCTTTGATCTTCCCAAAATACATGGCCTAGAGGTATTTTTGATGCTGATTCCAATAAAAATTATCCCGTGGACGCACGAGCCACCGTTTCGGAATAGTGGGCATAACAAAATATGCATGTCTGCAAGTTGGGTGTATATACAAATAATTTTTTTCCAAGATTTTAAATAAGCTTTGATCTTCCCAAAATATATGGCCTAGAGGTATTTTCGATGCTGATTCCAATAAAAATTATCCCGTGGACGCACGAGCCACCGTTTCGGAATAGTGGGCATAACAAAATATGCAAGTCTGCAAGTTGGGTGTATATACAAATAATTTTTTTCCAAGATTTTAAATAAGCTTTGATCTTCCCAAAATACATGGCCTAGAGGTATTTTCGATGCTGATTCCAATAAAAATTATCCCGTGGACGCACGAGCCACCGTTTCAGAACAGTGGGCATAACAAAATATGCATGTCTGCAAGTTGGGTGTATATACAAATAATTTTTTTCCAAGATTTTAAATAAGCTTTGATCTTCTCAAAATACATGGCCTAGAGGTATTTTCGATGCTGATTCCAATAAAAATTATCCCGTGGACGCACGAGCCACCGTTTCGGAATAGTGGGCATAACAAAATATGCATGTCTGCAAGTTGGGTGTATATACAAATAATTTTTTTCCAAGATTTTAAATAAGCTTTGATCTTCCCAAAATACATGGCCTAGAGGTATTTTCGATGCTGATTCCAATAAAAATTATCCCGTGGACGCACGAGCCACCGTTTCAGAACAGTGGGCATAACAAAATATGCATGTCTGCAAGTTGGGTGTATATACAAATAATTTTTTTCCAAGATTTTAATAAGCTTTGATCTTCCCAAAATACATGGCCTAGAGGTATTTTTGATGCTGATTCCAATAAAAATTATCCCGTGGACGCACGAGTCACCGTTTCAGAACAGTGGGCCTATCAAAATATGCATGTCTGCAAGTTGGGTGTATATACAAATTATTTTTTTTTCCAAGATTTTAATAAGCTTTAATCTTCCCAATATACATGGCCTAGAGGTATTTTTGATGCTGATTCCAATAAAAATTATCCCGTGGACGCACGAGCCACCGTTTCGGAATAGTGGGCATAACAAAATATGCAAGTCTGCAAGTTGGGTGTATATACAAATAATTTTTTTCCAAGATTTTAATAAGCTTTGATCTTCCCAAAATACATGGCCTAGAGGTATTTTTGATGCTGATTCCAATAAAAATTATCCCGTGGACGCACGAGCCACCGTTTCCGAAAAGTGGGCCTAACAAAATATGCATGTCTGCAAGTTGGGTGTATATACAAATAATTTTTTTTCCAAGATTTTAATAAGCCTTGATCTTCCCAAAATACATGGCCTAGAGGTATTTTCGATGCTGATTCCAATAAAAATTATATCATGGACGCTCGAGCCACCGTTTCGGAATAGTGGGCCTAACAAAATATGTATGTCTGCAAGTTGGGAATTGGGTGTATGTACAAATAATTTTTTTCTAAGATTTTAATAAGCTTTTATCTTCCCAAAATACATGGTCTAGAGGTATTTTCGATGCTGATTCCAATAAAAATTATCCCGTGGACGCACGAGCCACCGTTTTCGAAAAGTGGGCCTAACAAAATATGCATGTCTGCAAGTTGGGTGTATATACAAATAATTTTTTTTCCAAGATTTTAATAAGCTTTTATCTTCCCAAAATACATGGCCTAGAGGTATTTTCGATGCTGATTCCAATAAAAATTATCCCGTGGAAGCACGAGCCACCGTTTCGGAATAGTGGGCCTAACAAAATATGCATGTCTGCAAGTTGGGTGTATATACAAATAATTTTTTTCCAAGATTTTAATAAGCTTTGATCTTCCCAAAATACATGGCCTAGAGGTATTTTTGATGCTGATTCCAATAAAAATTATCCCGTGGACGCACGAGTCACCGTTTCAGAACAGTGGGCCCAACAGGAAATGCACTTCGGGAGGTTCATTGGGTGTACATACAAATAAATTTTTTCCCAAGATTTTAATAAGCATTGATCTTCCCAAAATACATGGCCTAGGGGTATTTTCGATGCTGATTCTGACAAAAATTATTTCATCGACGCACGAGGCACCGTTTTTGAATAGTGGGCCAAACAATATATAAACTTCATCAAATTTTCTCTTGGGGATATATCAAATAATTGTTTACCAGCCTCTGAACAGATATAGAAAAATCCGACATTCATGGCCTGTAGGCATTTTCGATGTTGATTACAAAAAAAATTATTCCGCCGGCGCACCCATCACCGTTTTTGAACAGTGGTTCCAGCAGTATGCACATCAGCAAATTTGCGTATTAAAATTTGTAATTAAATTTGTCCAATTTTAATTTAATATTTCACCTTATATTGGTATTTGTGATTAAATTTGTCCAATTTCAATTTAAAATGTCACCTTATATTGGAATTTGTGATTAAATTTGTCCAATTTAAATTTAAAATGTCATCTCATAATCACCCTGTTATTGGTGTGCGCCTTTGCTAAAATTAAATTTTCCAATTTAAATTCCAATTTATTTTCACACACATCCTGTAGACACATAGAAATGGATGTTTAAGGAAATTTTTTCCAACAACCTGTAAGCCGATAGGCGTGGATTTTTAAGGAAATTCTTTCCACTAAACTGTAGGCCCATAGGCGTGACTTTTTAAGATTTTTAAGGAATTTTTCCACCTGCCCGTAGACGTGGATTTTTTTGGATTTGTTTTCCACCAACCTGTAGACCCATAGAAATGGATGTTTACGGAATTTTTTCCAACAACCTGTAGACCCATAGGTGTGGGTTTTTAAGGAGTTTTTCATCAACCTGTAGACCCATAGGCGTCGGTTTTTAAGGAATTTTTGTCACCAACCTATAGACCAATAGGCATGGATTTTTAAGGAATTTCTTTCCACCAACATATAGACCCATAAGCATGATTTTTTAAGAACATTTTTTCCACCAAACTATAGACCGATAGGCGTGAAGTTTTAAGACCCATAGGCATGGATTTTTAAGGAATTTTTTGCACCAACCATTAGACACAGAGGCGTGTTTTTTAACGAATTTTTTGCATAAACCTTTTTCTGTGTGGCTATAGCCGCTCGTGGAATTCAACCCATGTATTTATTTTGTATATCTTTATATTTTTCTAATAAATTATTCTTTTCGAAGATGTTGATACAAATACTTTTTAATATATTATTATTTTTTTGTGGTGCAATTTTGTTTGACACTGTGTAGACACGAATGACTCATAGATTTGTATGCAATATTTTGTTTCTGATGACATCAATTCATTTGACAATAATCATAAGATTAAGGTGGGATGATGTAGATTATTTTATAGTTTTTGTTGTTGTTTTTGTATTTGATTCGTCAATTCATTGAGAAAGAAAATAAAACTATATTCCGGCCCCAGAAAGTAAAGTAAATTTAGAATTTTCAAATTATTTTTGGTTAGACATGCTTTTGGCAGCTGTTCAAGGTTGTGTGGCTGGTGCTGATGTGGTACATCATAGGCATCAAATATTGGTCATTTATGAAAGGAAAACACTTTTCAGCTTATTGGCCAATATTTTATAAAAATAGATCAATCAGCAAAACAGGTAAGACAGAAAATTCAAAAATATACCACAGAATTCGGTCACGTGTTTGTCTGACTTTCATGCAATCAAAATATTTTATGGAAATCTCTTTTTTCACCTTAGGCAAATTAAAATTTCTCAAGAAAAAAAAAATCGGTATGAAACAGATGCTTGTCTCTTGAAAGGTATCTAATTCGTATATCTAAAATAAAATAACTATTTTTTGTTATCAATAACACCCATTGTAGTGGGCAAAACAAAAACAGATCATAAATTTTTTTCTATTGAAAAATAGCCTCAGAATAATCGTTTAAACCAAAATCTATCTATCAACAAGTTCGCCTACATTTTATTGCCGTTTGTGTTTTGTTTTCGACCGTCACTACCAATACTTTGCCACTTCCCTTTGCTGACTTGTGTGTTACCTTAACTACCTGTCGTTTTAATTAAGTTATAGTTTTTATGTTACAGGTTTTTTCTGCTACTTTTTGTTGCTGCTGCATGTGTTGGTTGATAAACTAGCTGCATCACATGAGAAAAAAATCATACAAATTATTAAGAAGTGCAGAGAGAATGCCGCCACTGTAAAAAGAAAAAGGTCAGCAACATTATTACAGAAGCCAGAAAACAGCTACTTGAAAATGTTGTAAAAAAACAACTTAACTGATCTTTCTTTTCTGGGCAAATGTATCCCAAAAAAATATTTTAATCATTTTGATTAGAGTTGATATCAGTCAAAAATACAAACAACTCACGCAATCTATAGAAAAAGACATAAAATAGAGTTAAGGACACATTTTTGGGAAAAGTTGGTCGATTTCTTAAAATATATGCCTTACGTTGGGCGCCAATTTTAGGAAAATACATAAAATAGACTAAAGGATACATTTTAGGAATTTTGCTACAAATAAATCGTTTTTTTAATTTTTTACTTTACGATTATGTTGGGGACAAAACAACCCATTGTGCCACTAACTAATAAGGCTTTACGTTGGGCGCCAATTATAGGACAATAAATAAAATAGAGTTGTGGACACATTTTAGGAATTTTGCTACAAACAAATCGATTTTCTCGCTGAGTAGCGGACAGCATACTTTGCCGTTAACTAAAAATGCCTTACGTTAGGCGCCAATTATAGGAAAAATATACAAAAAGAGTTATGACAAAGTTTTAGGAATTTTGCTACAAATATATCGACTTTTTTGGGGACACAAAAATCCAAATAGAAATCCCTCACGTTGGGCGCCAATTATAGGAAAATACATAAAACAGAGTTAAGGCTAAATTTTAGGAATTTCGCAAAAAAATTGGACGATTTTTTAAAACCATTTTCTCCCTGATTAGGGAAGAGCATACTTTACGACTATTTTCGGGACAAAACGACCCAATATGCGACCAACTAAAAAGGCCGTTAGGCGCCAATTATAGGAAAATATATAATATAGAGTTAAGGCTACCCTTTAGGAATTTCTCTCATATTTGGACGATTTTTTAAAACCGTTTTCTCGCTGAGTAGGGGAAAGGATACTTTACGACTACGATATGCAACTAAATAAAAAGGCCATACGTTGGGCGCCAATTATAGAAAAATATAAAATATTAGGATGATTTTTTAAAATGCTTTTCTCGCTGAATACTGACTGGACAGCATACTTTACGACTATTTTGGGGACAAAAGGAGCGAACGTGCCATCAACTAAAAATGCCTTACGTTGGGCGCCAATATCCAATGTCTCTAAAGATAATACACTTCTAGGCAAGTTATATGGAGGCCATTTTTATAATATACATCCATACAATTTTGGGGACAATGACCATAAAGATTATATATTTCCGAAGGGTTTTTGGAGACATCAATTACCAATACATTTGCTCATAATAAATGGCAATTATTCCTATAACTACCCAGAGAAATTTAAATTAATGGTCATTGTCTCAATTGGACATTGGGCGCCACAGTTAAGTCCAATGTCCACAATGATAATATATTGTACAGGATCTTGTAAATCCTTCCTTCCTTCCTCCTTCAGCCAAATTCCTCCAGAATACGTGAACTAATCCTCTTCTTCGCGTACATTATATCTTTTCGTTTATTGCTGAACAATTTGCCACATACAGTGGCAACTCTGTCATACAAAATAGAGTGAGAGGTAAACAAATCTGTATAAAGTGGGTTTGGTAAGGCTGTCATCTTTCATTTTTTTCGTGTTTTTATTTTTTGCTTATAAAATTGACATCATCTATGATGATGATGATGCTAGGCCATAGTTTTTCATTAATGGCCTGCAACTTATGTATATGGGTACATACAAACGCTCACTACTGCACTACTGCTGCAAAGTTATTAAGATTGAGTAATAAAGATATGATGTCAATTACGTGCAGAGCATATTTATATATACATGTGTGTATGTACATGTTTGTAGGTATGCATTTTGAGTGGGTAATTAAACATATTTCTAGAATAGTTTTAATGTAAAGAACATTTGACAGCAGAGATAACGTGGTGGAGAAGCATTTTTTCCAAAGAATCAGAATGCAGAAAATTAAAAAAAAAAATAGAAAATAAATTAAAAAGATTAACTGAAAATAAGAAAATTCGAAACTAAATCTGTACCAATGTCATTTTGTGTGATTATGACTCTGATAATCCTTTGAAAAATCAGAAAAAATATTCGTGATGATAGTTTTGATTAGATTAAAGTTCTTTAAGAAACCCAACCAATTTAAAAATTCAGAGTTATAGCCATGAAAACCGTTGCAACACTTTAAAAAACATTGTTGCCATGCTCAATGATCCATTACATCAGTAAATATCGTAAAATTAAAATTATTCTTAAAATACTTCATCTGAGTCTTTCATGATCGAACTATTTCCGAGGAGTGATTCCGTGAAATGAACGAACGGAAAAACATCCAGTTCAATTATTTCGTTCACTTAAAATAAAATTCATCTACTACAGTTTTTTCGTTCATGAACGAACTAGTTCAAATAAACGATTTCGTAAAATGAACGAAGATAACCATATCCAGTTCATTTGTTTAGATCATTCATTTAGTTTATCTCATTCATTTTAGCTAATCCTCTTTCGTTTATATAGCCCATTTATTTTATTAGGTTGAAAGATATTCTTCTCAAAAATACCACAGTTGTGTCGCCAATGAACGAACTAGTTCAGAGGAATGATTCCGTGAAATGAATGAACGGAACCATATCCAGTTCATTCATTTATATTTTTAATTTAGAAAAATAAAATAAATTGTTATTAAAAATACTAAATTTGAGTCGTTCGTGAACGAACCAGTACAATGAACGATTCAGTGAAAGGAACGAACGGAACCATATCTAGTTCAATCATATATATTGTTCGTTTTGGATATCTCGTTCATTTGGCTACTTTCGTTCCCATAACTCTTCTAATTTATTATCTTGAAAGTGAATATAGTTCCTTCAGGTCTGTGAAATGTAATATTGAACGAAAATGAGCCAACGAACCGAAATGGACGACCTAGTTCCTTTAGGTGAACGGAAAAGATCAATCGGCTCAATGAACGGAATTATCAAAAAATTTTCTCAAGACAGTTTTGCAAACATATTCCTTTAAATCCCAGATTAATATTTCCCGTGAACTTTGGAAAAACTACGCTATTGTTCCACACAGAAAAACAATTTTACGGTCGAGTAAATACTAGGCTGTAACTCAGATAATCCTTCAAAATGTGGTAAGAAAATTCCGATTGTTCTTTGATTCTTGTTTAGACAAACCTTTTAAACTCTTCCTTAAAATTCGTTTAAAATCCTGCTAAGAAATTTAATCTCAGACGGGTCTCTCCATGTTAACGTCCGAAATAACACTTCGCCGTAACTCTGACAACCCTTCAAAATATGAACAATAAACAACCTCCCGATTATTCTGTATTTTTATCTCAAATAATCCCACAAACACTTCCTAAAAATGTCATAAAAATCCCATTAAAAGTTTATCAACAATCCTAATGATGTCATTTAGAATTCAGATACTAGTTCTAGTTATCTTTGAAATCATTTTTCAAGAAATCATTAAAAAAATATTCTAAATCCTTCTCCCTAAAATTTTTTAAGAAATGTTCTCAGAAACATTTACAAAAGTCGGTTGAAAACGTCCAGGGATAATTTCTTAAAACTATCTGCGATTTTCTATTATTTTTGCTCCGACAAACCTATGAATTTTTTCCTCAAAAATCCATAGAAAACATACAACGAAACATCTTCAGTGTATTGTTTTTTTCTTGGTTGTATTTCCATAATTCGCAGATATATTTTCCAAACTAATTCATTATAAATGCAACGTAAATATATTTTAAAGCTCGTCGAATGAACTATTTATTATATACTTTTAGGCTGAAAAACTTTGAATTTTTTTTTAAATGCAAAAAGAATCATGAAATTTCTGTCAGCCATTTAACAAATTATGATTGATAATGTTCTCAGAAACAGTTACAAAAGTCGGTTAAAAACGCCTCAAACATTCCAGGGATAATTCTTAAAAAACTCTCCGATTCTTCTCTGCTCAGACAAACCTTTTGCAAAATACAAGGGAAAATCTTCAGTGTGTTTGTATTTCCATAATTCGCATATACATTTTCCAAATTAATTCGTTATAAATGCAACATAAATATATTTCAATGTTTGTCGAATGAATTCTACACTTTTACTATGGTAAACTTTCAAAATGTTTTTAAAAATACCAAAAGGGTTAAAGGATAAAATTGTCTGCCATTCAACAAAATATAATAGCTGAAATCATGAACCAATTGTAAATTCACACAAATTTATCAAAAAGGAAATCACATCACTTGCTTGAGATACTGAAACAGAACATATTTCGTTTTAAGAATGTCTGGAATTTCTTGTTATATTTTTTCTTAAAAGATTCCATGTTCTAATTATTGGAATTTCTATTATCTTTTTTTATACCTAGCAATATGGATTTTCCCAATTAATATTACCTGCTTAAAGGGAATATTACTTAGTTTGTTTCGTGCTGTTAAAAGAGTTGGAAAACCCAGGTCATCCTACTGCCACTAAAGTACCTGAATGTATGTAAATGTAATAATTTTGATTTTTCAGCAACATTTTTATTTCTTCATTAGACGAACCACTTCAATCCGCTATTATTTTCTTAATCTAATGCTATTTTTTATCGCAAATGGGGAAATATTTCAAGTGCCACCACCACCGCCATATCACATTTTGGTCTTCAAGTACAGGGTGTTTTGTTTTTTCGTTTCTAAATTTACAATTTTTTCAAGAAGTTAAAATATTTCTATGTGTATTTTTAAACAATAAGAAAATATGTACAAAAAAACAGAAATGTTTTCTATTTAATATGCAAATTGTGTTTCATTGAATAGCCAATGTATGAGACGACAATAACGTAGCAGAAGAGGTAGAAGAAGCCAGGCAGAAAAAAGATGATGGTAGAGCGGTAGGTATTAGCGGATGATCTGAGTATAATATTAAGTTAGGTAGGTAGGTTACCCAGAAGCCACCAACCACCATACTGGATGTGTAGGCAGATCACGTACAAGGTCTTCAAATATGGCAGTTTCTCTACAAGAAGTACACACACCAGCAGTAGCACTATTAAACTATGAATTTCAAACTAATACCCGGCTATTTGAGTTGGAGTGTTTTGTTTTTTTTTTTCGTACAAAATACAGAAATGTGTAGAGGAAAACAAAAAAAAAATAAACGTTATTTTATAGATTTTAATAGCCATAATCTTAGGCCAGGCTTTATGCCAAAGTACTTTGTTTACAAACTCTGGTAAGTTGGCGGTTGAGTGAATGAGCATGAGTGCATGAATGACTTTGGTTTGGTATGTTTGACTTGCATTTGTATGCAAAACATGTAATGACAGACCCTAATCATGGCTAAAATGCTGGCAACATTATAGCCAAAAAGGTTGGTTGGTAAAGAATTTTCCTGAGGGGCCTTGGTGGAAATTTCTACAATTAAATATGAAATTTTACAGGGTATAAGGCTTGGCGCCCAATGAGGGGCTAGCTTTCGAATTGAGATTGTGAAGATGGCATTAGAGAATGGGACCAAATGTTGATCTGAAAAAAATGTTATCTCAAAATTACATCCAATGTTATATGGCGCCCAAACAAAATTATTTAATAAAATTATTAAAATAATTATTGTAGACCAATAATCTAAAAACTAAGTTTTTAATGCCTATGACCATTATGATACCCCAGGAAGCTTTGGGGACATGTATTTTGATAGTGATTCAATTATTCAGGAAAGGGCGCTGAATGCAGTGTATAAACCCATCGTATTCGCAAACGCCCAATTTATATTTCCGTGCCATATCCGACCTTCTTTCTCGTCTTCATTGAACAAGGCCCTTGATTTCATTTCTATGTCTTTGCCAAGGCCTTTGCCATCACCACATGGCTTCCTTCTTCTCTACAATGCAATGCAATGCGGCGAGACTCCCGCAAAATTATTTATGCATAAAATGTACACATTTGAAATAAAAAAGGTATTTCTTCATTGATTTGTTTGTTTCAAAGGCAATTTTGTTTTAGTACTAAACACCGACAACAACAACAACGATGACGACTAGCAACAACGGCGACCGGCAGTATTAGTTTGAAAATATAATAAAAAAAAGAGGTGAAATGAGTTTAATGCACTCTGCGGTTGAGGTTTGGTTTTAATAGTTCGACTTCTTGTAGTCATCGTCGTCGTCAGTCAAGCGACGTCATCATCATCGTCACCACCGTGTCAACCATGACGGCGGCGGTACACAATGTTTTGAAGCCGCCAACCAAGTAGCTGTAATCGAGGTAAATAAAAGTGTACTATGTACCTTAGTATAAGGTTTGCCTGTCTGTTCCGCAGAAAGTACAAATATTATATTTTCTTTTTCTATTTACTTTGCTCATGATGCTTTCTTTCATTATTTTGATTTCAAAGTGGCAAATAATTTGAAATTCATATAATTTTTTTTTATGGATCTTTAATAAGATATTGGAAAATCAACATTCCAAAGAGACATATTTAAAGTAGTGCCGTCCAATGTGGGGCTGGAAGGATACGTTTTTCTAAGACACACTTCTATGTGAGGTAGGAGGAATTTATGCGTTTGTAAGTTTCAAGGTAATGTTCCTAAACCCAGATTTTGTTCAGTATCCATGTACTGGGGAGCTGAATCGACAATGGCGCCCAACGTAGGGCCCAAAAAAATAAATTATTATTTAAATAAAAATGTTTAATTTGTTTTCTCAATGCAATTATGAAAAATTCAGATGAAATTAGTATAGGAAAGATACCTGTATAAAAGTTAACACTTTTCTGTGGTGCCCAACGGGTGCCCAGAAGAAATTCTTTTGAAAGATTAATTTCTATGTGAAGTATGAAGAAATTATAAGTTAGTAAGTTTCAAACCCCCACTTTTTTATGTTGGGAATCTGCATCGATATTGGCGTCCAAAGTACGGCCCAAAAAATAAATTATTTAAAAAAAAATGTTCACATTGGTTTCCTCAATGCAATCGTGAAAATTTCCGAGGAAGACATTATGTCGTTCAGAAATGGCGCCCATCATGCGTGATTCCTTTTGTAAACACATCCCTAGTAAGGTATAAGGAGTAAGTTAGTAACTTCCCATTCCCAACAGGAATGTCTCAAACCCAACAATTTCCTTAGACTTCTTATGTTGGGGGTGACGTAGGGGATGGAAGATACCAAGCAACGGTCCTGACCGGTTTTAACATGGCAAAGCCCAGGATTTATCTTGGTCCCTCTTTCATCCCAAGTTAAAGGTAGTGAGCTATCACCCATAAGAACGTTAAAAACTTGGGGTTTGGCGTCGGGTTAGTAACCCTCCCCTAGAAAAAACAGCCTACTATGAAAAAAACAAAAGAAAAGAAAAACAAACCCCTCTAAAGTTGACGAACCCCGCGAACCCCTCTGCGAATCTGCACCTGGAATGTTCGCACTCTTTATAGAGAAGGTGCAGTCTTCGCATTGGCAGACTTACTTGAAAAGTACAAGACCGATATTACTGCCATACAGGAAATACGATGGATTGGGAAACAGGAGCCAGAATGAAGTCGCAAAATTCTACCAAAGAGTCAAGCATCAAACTGATGGCTTTGGTACAGGCACATCCTCCTGTAGAGACCAGTAAGGTAATTTGGTAACTGATACAGATAGTGTACTCAGGATATGGCAGGAACATTTTTCAAATCTGTTGGTATCCAATAGCAGCGAAGACGACGAGGATACCACAGTCCCAATCCCAGAAGATGGTACATATTGAATGTATATCGCCCAGCCAAGATGATGTAAAGACAGCAATAAATCGGCTGAAGAATAATAAGGCAGCAGGGGCCGATGGCTTACCAGCCGAGCTGTTCAAAACCGGAGGCGACATGCTGATAAGGTGTATTCATCAGCTAGTTAGCACCATCTGGCAGGAAGAACGAGTACCAGACGATTGGAACCTAAGTATCCTGTGCCCCGTCCACAAGAAGGGAGATAAGACTGTATGCTCTAACTATAGGGGCATAAGTCTACTCCCTATTGCCTACAAGATCGTGTCAGGGATATTGTGCGAACGACTAAAGCCTATGGTCAACGAGATAATTGGACCATACCAATGCGGCTTTAGACCTGGCAAGTCCACCATTGACCAGATATTTACCCTGCGGCAAATCCTGGAGAAGACCCAAGAGATGCAGATCGACACCTACCACCTTTTTGTCGATTATAAAGCAGCCTTCGACAGCCCGCTGCGTTCAAAGGTATTCCAAGCCATGTCTGAATTTGGTATCCCCGCAAAGCTCATCCGGCTTTGTAAAATGACTTTAACTGACACGAGGTCCTCAGTTAAAATAGGAAAGAACCTCTCCGAAGAGTTTGGTACCAAAAGAGGTTTCAGACAAGGAGACAGCCTTTCGTGTGACCTCTTCAATATCCTGCTAGAAAAGGTTATACGAGAGGTAAACGTCAAAAGAAGTGGCACAATCTACACCAATAGTCACATGTTACTTGTTTATGCTGATGATATAGACATCATGGGCCGATCAGTAAAAGAAGTAACTGATACCTTTATAAAGGTCGAAGGAGAATCTGCTAAAGTGGGTCTGGCGGTAAACGGTGAGAAGACCAAGTTGATGGTGTCGACGCGCAATGCGTCCATTGAGCTCGGACCGACTGTGGAAGTTGGTTCCTATAATATTGAGGTAGTAAAAGACTTCGTCTACCTCGGCACCTCCGTAAACACAACAAACGACATCAGTTGTGAAATAAAAAGAAGAATTGTATTGGCCAACAGATGCTACTTTGGTTTAAGTAAGTAGTTTAAAAACAAAGCCACATCTCGTCAAACAAAAATAACGCTCTACAAAACACTGATACTACCTGTGCTGATGTATGGCTCCGAAGCCTGGGTACTTGCTTGGTGTGTTTGAGAGAAAAATTCTTCGAAAGATCTACGGACCAATCTGCGTTGAGGGTGAATATCGACGTCGCATGAACCACGAGCTGTACCTGCTATACAACGACATCAATATTGTTAAACGTATCGAGATGCAGCGATTGCGTTGGCTAGGCCATATCATAAGAATGAGCGATGATGAACCCGCTAAAAAGGCCTATAAATACGAACCGCTTGCCGGTGCACGCAGAATTGGCAGGCCAAGGAATAGATGGCGCAAACAAGTGGATGATGAGATGAAAAGGTGCGGTATTCCAGAGTGCGAAGCAACAAATAGAGAGGAATGGAGGTCTCTTCTTAGTTCGGCCTATAGAACAAATGTTCTGTAATGGGCCAGCTAAGTAAGTAAGTAAGTCTTATGTTGGGGAAATGAATCGATAATTACGCCAAACGTAAGGCCCCAAATTAAAATAGTTCTAAATATAAATTTAAAATTGGTTTCCTTACACTCACATCTAAGCAACCTTCAACAGTTCCACATGATGATATAGTGTTGTTCAATTATGGCGCCCAACATGCGGCATGAAGGAAATCTTAATGTACACAATCTACACTAAATGGGATTTAAATAAAAATATACATTTTCTTCATGTAATGTCAGCGTCTAAGCTTCAATGAAAACTGAATCTGAATCGATATCGGCGCCCAATGTAGGGCCCCAAATTAAATTATTCTAAAATACAATTTAAGTTAAAGACTTGTGGTTTGGAGCAATTCTTTTTGTACGACACACCCCATGTTTGGAATGAGGAAATAATCAGGCAACATCCAAAGGAATGTCCCTAACCCCCCATTTTCATCAGTCTTCATATGTTGGAAAGCCAGATCTATAATGATGCCCAATGCAGGGTACAATCTATTTAATTTAATTATTTAAATTTCAATAAAAATCTTAAATTGTTTAAATTGTAAGCAATCATCCAAAATTGTACATGATGATATTCCGTTGTTGAATAATGGCGCCCAACGTGGGTCTTGAACTAAACTTTAATATAATCCACTCTAAATAAGGGTCGGTAGTAAATCTATTTAAATTTTACTAATTATTATTTTTTGGTTAAAATAAATATGCTTTCAAATTTAATCTCCACATAATCGTGCTGTACGCTTTCAATTTTCAGATCTCACATTGGTGACCAACGTGGGACCGGTAGTAAATCTATTTAAAATTTACTAATTATTACCTTTTTGATCGAGGAAAAAATGATTTCAAACTTAAATTCTACCTCATGTTGTACACCCACAAGATGGGGTCAATAGAAAAGATATTAAAAATTGAATTATTGTTTTTATTTAGAAATATAAATCCCACGCTTTGACACCAGATCTCTACACACAGCTGTATAATATAGATGTTTTGTGTACTGAAGTCTAGATTACCCGCGATTTGTAGTCAAGAATACTATAAATTTTAAAACCACAAAAACTTGTATTAAATTTAGTTTTTGTGTGTGAAAACACATTGAGTTGTAGCCTGAAAGCTAAACAGACCAACACTTTTAAATACCGCAGACAATTACAATGTAATTACTTTTGAAAATTGCAAACAAACAAAAATACCCCCACACTTCGAGAGAAACGAAATAAAATGACATAATTTGCGGTGAGAGAAAATTAAAGCAGCAATTATTTTGTTTATATTTAATGTCAGCAAACAAATAATGGCGGTTAAATGTTGTAATTGTTACAGAAAAAAGGGAAAAACTAATTGTAATTTCCTTAAATAAACCAAATGTACGAATGAAAGCTATTGCCGCCGTCACTACGATTAACTAAACGGTGCGGAGCATCAAAAACCTCCGCACATTAGGCCAACAACAAAGCACAATAATTTGGCACAACAATTGGCAATAAAAAACATTAATGTTAATATTTATACAAGTGATTTGAAAGCTCATTATAACGATGACAGCCAGACGGACATGAAGGCAGGCAAACAGAGAGCTGTAGACCCATAAAATGTTTTTAATAAACTCTACGTAATTGTGATTTTATGAAATGATAAATATAAAATTGTTTGTGTACGTTGTTAATTTTAATTATGACATTTTAAAGTAGGGGGAAGGGAAAGGGGGGAAGGGGTCCAACACAATGACAATATTAAAAACATTAATTTACAATTTATTGTGTGGCCCATTTATTGGAAGCTGGGAAAAATATTTTTAAGCTTTCATTATGACTTTTAAAGAAGAAGAAGAAGGCTTATAGGGGTTTGCCAGACGAATGATGGGAATTGTAATTTTGCAGCAAGATTCATGGAATTTAAGAGGGACATTTTTTGTGATGCCCTAGATTGGGCGTCAAAAACTAAATCAAGGAAAATTTGTACAAAAAATTTTAATAATTTTGGCATTCTTGGTAAAAGCTGCTAATATTAAAGTAACATTGATCTTTAGGGACACCATGCATGATGTCCCACGTTGGGCGCCAATATCTTAGTCATAGAGAAAGAGGTTTTTATAAGAGAAAATGTTGGTATTGAACCAGTTTGTAAAATATATTAGTAAAGTAGTAACATTGACTTACAGCAACACAATGTATGATGCCCCACGTTGGGCGCCAAAATCTTAATGAAAGAAAAAAATATTTTTTATAAGAAATAATGTTGGTATTGAACCTGTTGGTAAAAATTGTGAAATTTTCTGTAACATTGGCCTATAGGACCATACAGTGAGATGCCCCAAATTGGGCGCCAAAGTAGGCATAACTGAAGGTTATAGGTTTTTTAATTTAAATCCCTTCAATAACTCCCACGTCTCAGTAAATCTTTAATTTTCGCAATACCTTGTGAATATTTTGTTTAATTCTGCCTAAATAAAATCTCAGCTCAAGTGTTTTGTTTGTAACAACACTGTCGTTGTTGTTGCTGCTGTTTTGATTGGGGGAACATGATCACCGACAATCAATACAACTCGTAAAACTGTAAAGACAACTTTTTTATTGAATCAAAAAAAAAAAGAAAAAATATTAATTGTGCTACACAACCCATTGATCATAAATCACAGTGGTGTATGTCAAGTTAAATGTGTGCCGCTATTTCATATCCCACACATATATCATTCATATGCGAACTATGGAAGAAATACAGAAGATGGAAGGCACACTCCTTTTCATACTCCCTCCTTCTCCATCTCCTGGACGTATATGACATTTATTTATTTTGCGTACACATATAATTTATAAATTTTTGTGAAATAAAAGGAAGCAGCAACAAAAACAACGAGTAAACAAATAATCAACTAAAACAATGGTCACGCAAATCATAAAATCTGACAGCAATTGAATGATTGATAATATTGCGTAAAATCTATAAACAAAGACTTTAGGGAGAGAGAGAGGCGGGGTAGAGAAATTAAAACAATAATCATATAAATAAATAAAATGATAAATTTGCAAAATATGTTGACTGATTTAATAAACATAACAACAACAGTAATGAAAATGTAGACATGAATGAAAAAGTATAAATAAAACAAATTGAAGACCACTTAGGGTGGGCTGTGTAATGAGAAAGTCTTTCCAATACTGTGTGGAATATTTAATGCCAGACATTGATGTTAAGACTTTCTCATTGGAGAGTAAGGTGTCATGATTGATTAGTAGTCAAATTAGAAACTTGTGAAGGTGGAGGTATACATTTTGCATGCCATCACTGATACTGCCTCACATTGGGCGCCACAGACAAGATAAAAGAAATTCTAGCTTTTCACATAAAATACAAATATAGAAGACCATACTTAGAAATAATGGTAAACTTTGCAGAAAATTTTGAATTAAAAAAAAAAAAACTAACTCAGCCCCACATTGGGCGCCAACAACTACACGAAATATGAGTAAGGTGATACAAACTTAGCTAATAGGGAAGGCAATTTCTATTTAATATATATAATAAAAGGGAGACCTTTTTAAAATATATAAGGAAAAAACATTAGAAGAAAAATTATCATACCCTTGCGGCCTCACGTTAGGCGCCAAAACAAAGGTTATTGTAGTAAACATTTAATGATGTAAATCTTGAAGTTTTTTGCGATATTTTATTGAACTAAGATATTTAATTTACGTAAATGTATAAATTGTGCATGTCACACAACACCACGTTGGACGCCACAGGCTATATGGGAGAAATTTTAATTTTTTTAAACATAGTACAAATTTGCACGTATAAATTCAAATTTATAATAAACCTGCACAAAATATTGAACTAAAATACCGAACTTAGACTCACATTGGGCGCCAACAGCTGCATGAAGTATGGGCAAGACAATCAAAACGAAGCTTAAATGGAAGCCTATTCATTTAGCAAATAAGGAAAACAACGTTAAAACAAAAAAGTTTAATGAAGTAAACATTTAATAGTGCAAATCACGAAGTTTTTATGCCACATTGTGTTGAGCGAACATTTTTAATTTACTTTGTGTACATAATTGTATATCTATTGCATGCCATAGTTGACTACCCCACATTGGGCGCCACTGACTATATATAGGAAAAACTCCAGCGTTTTGCAGGGAGTAAAAAATACTTTGCACAACATTTTGAATTAAAAATAATGTCAGGCACCATTCTATGGGAGCTATTTCAAAACGTCGATCTATACCGACAAATTTCTGACGGAAAGTTTTTAGGCTCAAAGAAGACTAAATACCAAATTTCCTATATTTCGGTAAGAGAATGTGGCTAAAACTTAAAAAATACCGAAAATCAAGAAGTACGCTTCTATGGGGATATAGGAAGACCTATACTGATAATACTCTTTTGGAATATTTTATAACTCTTGGAAGACGAAATAACGAATTTCAGCTATTTCGGTTGGATATTGACGTCACAATCTTCAGTATTACGAAAATTGGGAGGTACCGTTCTATGGGGGCTATATCGAAACGTGGACCTATACCGACGAATTTTAGTCAGAAATGGGGCAATATGAAAGCGTGGGCCTGTACAGACATATTTCTGACGAACAGTTTTATATCACGTTGAAGACTAAATACCAAATTTCAGCCATTTTGGTGGAATATTGAAGACACAACCTTCAAAAAACCGAAAGTCGGAAGGTATGGGGGCTATATGATGGCGTGGACCTATACCTACAAATTTATGGGGGAAAGTTTTATAAGCCTAAAGAAGACTAAATACCAAATTTCAGCCATCTCGGTGTGATAATGAGGCAAAAACCTTCAAAATATCGGAAATCGGGAGATATCGTATTATGGGGGCTATATCAACACGTGGACCTATATAAACATTTTATGGTAGAAATGTTTCTTAGCCTCTGGAAACACAAAATACAAAGTTACAACCGATTCTTTGGTCAAATGGGTCTGATACATTCAAAATATATTAAAATGACGCGTACGTTATAAGGGGCCTTATGTGGGGGCTATACCAAAACGTGGACCTATATAACCCAACTTTGGTAGGCATGTTTTCTGGCCTCTGAAGACACAAAGTACCAAATTACAACCAATTCTGTGGTCAAATGGGTCTAATACGTTCTAAATATATTAAAATGACGCGTACTTTATATGGTGCCTTATATGGTGGCTACACCAAAACGTGGACCTATATAACCCAACTTTGGTAGGAATGTTTTCTGGCCTATGAAGACACAAAGTACCAAATTACAACCGATTCTTTGGTCAATTGGGTCTGATACATTCAAAACATATTAAAATGACGCGTACTTTATATGGTGCCTTATATGGGGGCTATACCAAAACGTGGACCTATATAATCCAACTTTGGTAGGAATGTTTTTTGGCCTCTGGGGACACAAAGTACCAAATTACAACCAATTCGGTGGTAAAATGGGACAAATGTCTTAAAAATTCCTTAAAACGACGACGCGTCACGCGTCATTTTGTATGGGGGCTATACGAAAGCGTGGACCTACATAGCCCGCTTTCAATACCAAAAGTCCTACGTACATATAATATATTTTCCCAAAATTTCATCAACCTACGTCAATCCGTTCGGACGCTAGAGTGATTTCCACAGACGGACGGACATGGCTATATCGATGTAGAATTGCACGCTGATCAAGAATATATACTTTGTGGGGTCTACAATGATTATTTCGAGTAGTTACAAACGTAGTGACAAACTTAATATATCCCCATCCTGTGGTGGAGGGTATAAAAATCGGGAGGTACCTTTCCATGGGGGCTATATGAAGGCGTGGGCCTATACCGACAAATACAAGGCGGAAGTTTGAGTACCCCAAACAAAGTCTAAATACCAAATTTCAGCCATTTCGGTGTGTAATGAAGCTAAAACCTTCAAAATACCGAAAATCGGCAGGTACCGTTCTATGGGGGCTATATGAAGGTGTGGACCGATACCGACAAAATTCTGGGGGAAAGTTTTATACCCCTAAAAAAGACTACGTACCGAATTTCAGCCATTTTGGTGGGATAATGAAGCTAAAACCTTAAAAATACCGAAAATCGGGAGGTACCTTTCTATGGGGGCTATATCAAAACGTGGACCGATATATCCCATTTTCAATACCAACCATCCTGCAACTATAAAAACTTCTGTACCAAATTTTGACTCTCTATCTTTAAAATTGCGAGCTGTATCTTGATTTCAACAGACAGACAGACGGAGTGACGGACGGACATGGTCAAATCGACATAGAATTTTATGCTGATCAATAATATATATACTTTATAGGGTCTCCGACGAAAATTTCGATGTGTTACAAACGGAATGACAAATTTAATTATACCCTCCATATGGTGGAGGGTATAAAAACAAATCAAATTAGGCCCCATAGTGGGCGCCAAAATATACATGAGGTGTGCGCAAGACCATTAATATGAAGCTTTTAAGAAAGCCATTTCCTGTTTAAAATATATAAGGACACAAATGTTAGAACGAAATAACATTACTTATGCGGCCACACGTTGGGCGCCAAAAAGGAAGTTTTATGTAGTAAACATTTAATGATGAAAATATCCAAGTTTTATTGCGATATTGTATTGAACAAAAAATTCTAATTTACTTTGTGAACGTAAATGCTTAAATTGTGCATGCCACAGTTGAAACTGTTCCACATTGGGCGCCACAGACTATAAGGGAGAAACAATTTGAGCAGAGTAAAAATTTAAACGGAGATGTTCAAAAATGAAAAAAACAGCCTCACATTGGACGACAAAAAATGTATGAAGTATGCACAAGACAATTAAAATAAAGTTTATAGGGAAGCCAATTCCAGTTTAAAGTAAATTAAAAGAATATCCGGAAACAAACAAGGGATGTAATGAGATTCTATGGCGAGAATCGAAACTATAGTCTTCCCTGCCTTACCCCTTGGCGAACAATGCCAAATTTTGCAAAAGTTATCCCATTAAAAAACAACATCAATGTTCCGATTTAAATAAGGACAAAAACGTTAGAACGAAAAAATAAGAACTTATAAGGCCCCACGTTGGGCGCCAAAAACGAAGTTTGATGTAGTAAACATTGAATGATGCAAATTTCGAAGTTTTTATGCGAACTAACATTTTTAATTATTTTTTTAGATTTTCCTGTGTATTTTTCAGCCATGGAAGGGTTGTTTAAAAATGATTTCGTTAGACAAGACGTTCGGCGATGAAAGTAAGATCTCATATCAGTGAATCGGGTTGATAAGTAGTGAGAAAAGACTTCCATTGTCCCTTCAGGATGTTCGTTACGAAATCCATATGCCTGCAAAGAAAAATATATTTGTTACAGCTGTCCTCCACAATTTTTCGTGGCATTTTTAGGGGAATTCAGCAGAGAAAACGCTGCTCATTTAAAGAACTTTTTTCTATAGCATAATGAATTATGTTTTGCAATAAAAAATACATTTTGAACAATTCGTTGGCCCAGACTCACGTTGGGCGCCATATAACTTAAAGATATAACCTAATTTTACATCAAGTTTAATCATATCCAACGATAAAGAGTGTACTATTACAAATTTCCCACCCAAAGAACATTCAAACGAATTTATGAACAATTAGTTCCGTCATCTTTAATTAAAACATAAATAATCTTGTAACACACAAATGCATATATCTTTTCACAAATATCTTTATTTTTTTCTCTCTAAAAGAAAAATAAAGAACCTAAATTTTAAGAATTATGGCGGTTTTTGACAGCTGAAAGAATAACAACATCTCTGTTTAGTTAACCCATTTAAAGTAGAAAAGTTCTTGAAAACTTTCATTTCAAATGGTGCATAGCCGGGATTGGCTGTGGCGACGACGAAGGAAGGCGACGTTGGCGGCAAGTTTGTATTCTGTAAACAACAAACCAAATGAAATATTTGACTTCTTGTTGTTATAAACCAAGCGAAACAATATACAAACATAATTAACGTACATTCGAGAGGAGCTCTTGCAGAAGACAAACGAGTAAGTTCTCCACAAATGAGAAAAGAATGAAAAACTAGATGGGCATTTTGAACTTTCCATTTCATAATACTTGGATAAGACACGCATATCCAGCAGAAGCAGCGATTGCAATGCTTTTGGAATTTCCATGAGGTTAATTTTCACCTCTGTCTTTTTTGGGGTGTTAGGCCACAAACACCTCTCCATCTTGGAGCTAGCATTTATCTTTGATGGGTTCTTTGTTTATTTATTTCTTTCTTTTCTCTCTCTAGCTGATCTCTTGTAACTTTGTTTGTTTAGAAATGTGTTAAAAATTTGTAAATATCATTTAATCAATTGCTTCATAGGCGAGCGAGTCGGGGCAACATATTTCGTTTACAAATTTATCTTATTTATTGGGGGGAAATGTGTTTGTTTTTCAATTTGGTTGCTGTATGTATGCTTTTTTATGTAAATCAATTGACTAATTATTAATAAATTAGTCAACAATTTAATTATAATTTATGCACGAATGCGGTCAATATCTTTGGTTGACGAATGAGATGAGGCGCCTGTTTCTTTGTATCCCATACCAATTTGTTTGATTTCGTTTTGGCCATTAATTTCGAAGTACAACGAACAAAACAAATGGAAAGTCAAAGTAAATTTAGGTGATTTCCACCTGATGGTGGTGGCCTTTGGGCAAGTGACGCATAAATATTTTGTTCATGCGATAATCATGGAAATAGCTACAACAACCACAGCATTTTTTAGTTGACCTTGTTTAGATAAGATTAAGCGACACAAAATAAAATTTATAGCAAAAAATTGGGTATTTTTTACATATGACAAAGAGAGTACAAACAGCAAACAGACAAAGATAAAATACCATGGCTAAGAAAATAAAAAAGCTAAATATACAATAAAAAATTAAAGGCCATAGATATGGGTTCTTTGGGGTTATTAAAAAATATGTGGGGCTTTGAATATTTTTAGCTCATGGTTTTTTGCTCTTATGGCCCTAGCAGTTTGTAATGCCCTACACCCTATTTTGAATGTTTTTCTTCCGCTAATTCTGGTCATACGTGGATTTAGTTTAGCATGCAAAAAAGAAAAAGAAAGAACAAAATATTTTATATTCAATTGACTAAGGATTTGCATTGAAATTAATCACAATAAATCAATTGAAATCAATTAAAAATATAACAAATATGTTACAACCTTAAGGCAACAATAAATAATATATTATAAAAATAAATATTATTTATATTACATAACAATTAAAAAATATGATATGGTCGTCTATAATTACATTTGTTCGTGGACTACACACTTAAATTTTCTTTAGTATTCAACTCGGAAAAGTAGACGAACTAGTTCACAAATGACTTTTGGTCGTCTATAAAGAAAGGATCCTCATTACGATCACCTAAGAAATCCACATTTTTTTGTACCTTTAAACTAAATTATCTTTAATATTTACATATTATTGTGTTGATCATTAACTCCAATGTTCAGGATCTGCTGAAATAGTTCCAACGAAAACTAGAGTTTTAGTTCAATAAAAGAGCGGTAAACTTTATTGACATTTTCTGGGTATCGAAAAGGATCTTCAGCAACCGGTATGGGATCGTTTTCGAGGCCTATAATCAATGTTTTTGTGTTTCAGATATTGTTGAATAATTCACACTTCAATGGTTCAGGAACAATTGAACTAGTGAAAGTTTTAGTTCAATAAAAAATTTGACATTTTTTTGTAATGGCTTACAATTGAACTTAAAATCATAGAATGAATGAACCGCTTTTTCACTTGCAAAAATCATCGGTCATTAAGCTCGATTCCAACGAGAAGTTAATTAAAATTATTATTAAAAATTCGGCCTAATAGGCAAAATTTTCAAATAAATAAAAATTAGCTTGAGCCATGCTGGCGTTTGACGAAAAACATATAAAAAATTTTGTCACGGCCTGTTAACGTTCAGAGCCAAATGCATAACTTCCAAAGGCTACTAAGCGTTTGTCATGGAAGCCATACATATTGAATTGACAAAAATCCATCTCTGTAAAAATAAATTGCATTTGAAAGAAAAAGAGTTCCATGACAGAGAAGCCACTCCACAGCTCATATGTCTGATGAGCCGCTACCAACGGCGAAAACAGACATATAATGGTGGTTGTGTGGGTTCGAATCATCGGCTTTCCTTTTTCACTTACAAAAATCATTGGTCATTAAGCTCGACTCCGAAGAAAAAATAATTAAAAATACAAAACACTTTAATTAAATCAGTTTACTGACAAGATAAAATGAACTAGTTCCGACAAACGGGATTCGATTAGGGAACGACTAGTTCACTAACAGAACGTAAAGCAAAACGGGAAGCCTATTAAGGTATTTAAGATCTCATGATAGCAGCCAATTTACTGACAAGATAAAATGAACTAGTTACGGCAAACGGGATTCGATTAGGAAATGACTAGTTCACTAACAAAACGTAAAGCAAAATCACAACTAGTGCTGTGAAATTCGGACTGAAACGGCAAACTGTGAACTATAAACCAATCGAAATAATGAACTTATATAGGCAGTACAAGAAAAATTACCAAACCTTTACGAAAGCGCCATTCAACAGAACAACTAAGCAAAATAACGAACTGTTTCAGTTCAATGAATTAGAGGAATTGATTTCAGTGAAAAGGTACCTAAAGGATATAGAATTGAACATTGACAATTATACTATTGTAACTTAGGGGAAAAACTTGGGTGATGTTGGGTACAAAAATAAAGCACATCCATTTAGAGGTTCCCTACTAGACAGAAAATTCAAATTGAATGAGGAATATTATTATAATTTCGAGGAAAATTCTATGGTATTTTTTTAGCCTTATTCTGAATATTTTGTTTTTCAAAATAGTCAGGCTTAATCCCATAGTCGTTGTTTTAATATTTGATCAAAACAACTTTAATTTATTAGTGGGAAAAAATTGGCGATGTTTACCAAGGGGTAAGGCAGGGAATACTATAGTTTCAGGTGAGTTTTGTTTTTCTCCATTTTAATATAAGGGAGAGCGTGAGAAAACTCACGGGGAATTTATGTTCCTAATAAACCGATATGTCTATTAGGGGCATAATTCTCGCATCTGTTATCGAGTGAGTTTTTGTTCGAAGACAAATTACGAAGGTTCGAAATTTTCTGATTATAATTATTTAAAATTATTTAAAAAAGTTGTCGATACATACGGTTATCGAACGATGAAAACATATGTTAAACACATATAAATACAAACAAACAAGTTGTTGTACGGCAAGTTTCTCGTAAATAGAAGTGAAAATTGTATAAAATAATAGAAAATTGTGAAAAATTAAAAGTGATGGTGAACGAATATAAATTCCAGGATGTAAAAATATAAAAATTGCATACTGGCATTGGAAAATGTATTTTTAGTTTTTAAGAAACGCCACTTTTTATCCATTTTTCTTACTCATTTTATTAAGAAAACTCAAAAGAATGTGATTTTGTTTAGTTTGTTTTCAACTAAAGTTCATTTTATGCTATTATTTTATCATTTCGACAGCAAATGTTTTGCAGGCAAAAATTAGCAAGATTCTACTCGAAAGTGTGTACGATAACGGATGCCGTAATTCAAATACTGAAATTATCGATCGAAATAACTCGATCACGTATGCGAGAATTAGGCCCCAAATATTGTCCAATCGGCTACGTCTCAGTTGGTCCATAAATTGAGTACAATTTTCGATAACACGGTCAAGCATTTCGACTAGGGATAGGTAAGTCGACTTTCGGTTAATCGACTTTTTGCAGTCAAAAATCTAAAAATCGTAGTCGACTTTTGTCTGGAGGGAAAATCGCATAATCGATTATATTGTGATCGATTTTCGAGTTTGCCCATAGATTGTGGTATGGCGGTTTTACACTTTTGGCGGTTTTACAGTTAAAAAAAAAAACTCGAAAATCGACGAATAGTTGATTATAATCGATTTTCTGCGGTTATAAAAAAGTCGAAAGTCGAGTTTTAAGACAACTGAAATAATCGCAAAACCGAAAAATCGCATTTTTAGTTTTAGACCAAAATCGAAAAGTCGAAAAATCGATTATTGCTTTCCATTACCTATCCCTAATTTCGACTGGTAAATGGCACGCCTGATGTTTTGTTCCATATTGTCGCAGGAGTTAATTTTTTCTCTGCACTATTACTTATGGACTTTGGGTACTCGACACCATACAATCCGATGGTAGTTACTTCTTGTTGTGTGTTGTAAGGGCATAAGGCAAAAATATTACCTCCGAACTAACTGGAGTTTTCTTAAGTAAAAAAATTATAAGCTTTGTTATTCCAAAATCATGTCACAGACATCTTTTTACATTGCTCATGATTTGTTTGGATACTTGGCTTCAACCCTGTGCCAGTTACTTATTATTATGTGTTGTAATTGCGTAAAGTGAATACGTTACGACACCACTAACTGGGAGCGCTAACAGTAAACACTTTACAAACATTGCTAGTACCCATTTATGTCAAAAAAATTATATTTGGCTTACGCTTTTTGGGAACTCTACTCTATGCAAACCTTAGATTGATACAGATTATTGTGTGTTGCATGAGCGTAAGGTGGAAATGTAACGATGCCTCTAACTGGGGTTACTAAATGTAAACAATTTGCAAACATTGTTAGTGCCGAATTATGTCATAGGAATCATATTTTACTTCGGATAATGCTCACGGTTTTTGCATACTCGACACTATGCAACTATGTGTCAGTTACTAGTTATTGTGTGTTGTAAGGACGTAACGTAAAATAATAACGATATGTACCACTTACTAGTTTAGCTAAAACTACACATTTACCATGGGCCTAGCCAGGAATAACTAGAACGACCAAAAAGCATTCCTGGCTACGCCCATGACATTTACAAGAAAGATATTGACTATTTCATTAATAAATTTGTGAATATGAACTTACCTAATGATATGGAAAAATCCTAACTAATGCTGTCGTCGTATAAATCCAAAATATTAATATTCCTTCGTCAAAGATTTAGGAATGTTGTATGATGTATATATCAATATGGAATGTTCCAACACTTAATATCACTTTTTATTTAATTATAGCAATGATCACCACACAAAAAATATAAGAACACTTTATTTTTTTCGATAAGAAAATACTAAGGAGATCTGAAAGAGAAATAAAAATAAATTAAATTATGAAAACAAAAAATATGTGAGGTATAAAATAATTTAAATTACAATGTAAAAAATAGTTTTATAAGATGATTGCGTGCAAATGTAAGAATTTATGAGATTTATGTATAACCGTGTGTGAGATTGTAAAAATCATATAGTCGCTGATTGTAATGTGTGTGGTAGAATTTATATTACGAAGCGAATCGATATTTCTTGTTCCTTTTCTCAAAAGTAACTGGTTCCTTCCTTTCGTTTCCATCATTACTTTTCTCATCATCAGTAGTAGTTTTATCAGTGTTTAAAATAAGAATATAAATTTTTCATATATCTACTTTGCAATCACTATAGAACAAAATATTTTTATTTAAAAATTTTTACTTTTTACATATTTTTATTTGAAAATAATAATTCTTTGTAATTAATATGAAAGAAGTCTCCCCTCTTCCACCTGGGATGTTTGTGGAACAATTATATAAATTATATAAATAATTGCTCTGTTCCAGAAGCTGCAAGAAGTTACTATTTTTTACAACGATAACATTTTTTTCTTTATGTTATCGGAAAAAATAGTAAAAATTAGTAGATCCTTGCAGTACTGGAACATACCAAATATGAATCAAAAACATTTCGATTCTTTGTTTGTTCACCAAGGGATTGATGTTAACAACAATTAATAACGAAGTGAACGAACTGTTTTTATAGTTAGTTTTTGTAAAGTATGACATCTCTCAGTATTTAATGTAAAAGCAAAAACTAAAGTAAAATTACATGAAGGAACTATATATTGACCCGTTGAATCTAACAAACAAACAAGCCATGTGAACGAGAGGAACTAAATGAACGAGATTAACTAAATAACGAATGAGTTGGGTCCGGTTCCGTTCGCTAATTTCACAGAATCGTTCATTTGAACGAGTCCCTTCAAGAACGACACAATCAATGATCAAAGCTCAAGTGTGTTTTAAAGAGTATGCAAAGACAATTACCCAAATATTTTTCAAATATTAATTTAATTTTTATATGAAATTCGCAAACTGTATTTATTTAACCCTAAGCCCCGTTATTAAATTATTTTTTATATTCTCCAATATATCTCAACATTCTCTTTAAAAAAAACTTTCTTTAATGAATTTTTAATTCGTTGCCCCCAAAAACAAGACACAGATAACTCTTTTAACGGTTATCGGTTATTGACACGTGTATTGAATTTGTTAATTTTATTGGAAACAAATAAAAATTAATAATTTTTGTTGGCAAGATTTTTGTTGTTGTTGCTTATTTCTGTTACGCACCAACTTCTTAATGGCCATGAATTGGTGTTTCTTTTTATTTTTGCCTGCAGAAATGGGGTTATTATGAGAAGAAGGAAAAATGTTCCACCATTTGGATTACACAAAAGAATATTTTTAAGTAAATTTCAAAATGCTAAAAGCTTTTATTGTTTTCATCGTGTGTAGGACAACAAAACGATTTGTAACAAAAGACAAAGTAGTGATCAGCTTGAAACCCTAAGCAAGAAAATAAAAATAAATTTCACGATAATTTTTTTTTTTTTTTTTTTTTTTTTTTGACTAAGAAGAAAAGGTAAAATTATTTGGAATGAATATTAAAGGGTGATTTTTGAAGAACATTAAGCGATAAGTTATTTCGTGGCGTTTTTTTATCCAACCGGAATAAAATGGCAAGAAAAAAATTGGATTTATCAACAATGTGATAAAGTGGACCACTGGCAATTTCAGTTTGAATCGCAATTTTGATTCGAAACATAAAATAGCAAATAACAAAATATTTGATAAAGATTAAAAATAAGCGGAAATAAATCGTGCGATGCAGAGAAACTCAATATATAGTTTAAATCATTCTTAAACATCCTTTATTATTTTTTTCCTTATTAAGGCGAAGGTCATTTTTAGAGTGATATTTGAATTAATTCTCTTTCGAGTTGAGCTATTTTGACCTATGAGGTATTATTTGTCCTTCTGTATCAGAAGATTTTTTAATCATCAATATTTGTTATCGGAATCTTTGACAAGTTGATGGTGGCTTAGAACGCTAAGACGCCTGCAACCGTGTCACTTGGTTGTTGGAGTCCCAGGTTCGAATCCCAGCCATGCTGAAATCATTTTTTTTGTTTTTGCCTTATTAAGGCGAAGGTCATTTTTAGAGTGATATTTGAATTAATTCTCTTTCGAGTTGAGCTATTTTGACCTATGAGGTACATAGAAAAATTGGGAATCCACGGAAGCCCCACACATTCAACCACTATGCTACGTTTCACGGATGGTTAGACCGATCATCAGACATATTGAATGGTGTTTTTAGTGGGTGGACGAAGGCTAAGCTTGGAAACTAGCATTTATATCACAAATCATTCGAAATTTGTATATTCGAATTATTTATTTTATTTTAATGTTAGTCATTTAATTCCAAACCTTTCCTATAGTCCGACTTGGCTGGTAACCCTATTTTTCAATGCTTTATTACAAATACTAAGGCAGCTTTTTTCCACCTTTATTTTATTTGTCCTTCTGTATCACAGGATTTCTTAATCATCAATATTTGTCATCGAAATCTTTGACAAGTTGACAATATGCCTGATGATCGGTCTAACCACCCGTGAAACGTAGCATAGTGGTTGAATATGTGTGGCTTCGGTGGATTCCTAATTTTTCAATGTACCTCATAGGTCAAAATAGCTCAACTCGAAAGAGAATTAATTCAAACAACCGTTATTATGTTTGAATTATAATGCAGATTTAGATATTTCGATACAATCAGTTGGGTTTTTGTTTGGATTCCACAAATAGATTTCAGATTTCATTGCAATATTGATACGGTCAATAAAAATATTTTAGTTACTACTTTTTTAAAACAACTTCATTTACTTTTAAAAATGGTAACAGTGGCAAAAATTGTAACAGTGGCAAAAATGGTAAAAGTGGTGAACTGCTCTCATATAAATAAATGGTAAGAAATGGTAACCTCAGGCAAGTAAAGGAACATAGCATATTCATGACGAGATCTCGCTTCTCAAAAGTACTACCTAAGTAGAATAAAATTGAAAGAATTCGCTCATTTAGCAAACTCCATTCTAACGTGTTATATTGTAACCTCTTGATCAGTTCGAAAGTAATACCCAAGTAGAATAAAACTGAAAGAATTTAGTTATTTAGCAAACTCCATTCTAACGTGTTATATTCTAACCACCTGATAAGTTCAAAAGTAATAATGCTTTCTAACGGGAAACATTGTAACCACTTTATAAGTTAGCTCCGAGTAGTATTATAAAAGTTTTTTGAAACTTAGCTTTTCGGCAGATAATAATCGCCTGGTAATCACCTGATATGTTAAAAAATAATACCTAAGCTAACATTTTGGATTTTTAAATAATTTTTCTACGATTTTTTAAAGAAATTTTCTAGAGGACATTCACAGCAATAAACTTGGATTTTTTAAAGAAATCTTTTAGAGGACATTCACAGCAATAAACGTGGATTTTTTAAAGAAATTTTCTAGAGCAAATTCACAGCAATAAACGTGGATTTTTTAAAGAAATTTTCCAGAGGACATTCACAGCAATAAAATTGGATTTTTTAAGGAAATTTTCTAGAGGACATTCACAGCAATAAACGTGGATTTTTTAAAGAAATGTTCTAGAGGACATTCACAGCAATAAACGTGGATTTTTTAAAGAAATTTTCTAGAGGACATTCACAGCAATAAACGTGGATATTTTAAAGAAATTTTCTAGAGGACATTCACAGCAATAAACGTGGATATTTTAAAGAAATTTTCTAGAGGACATTCACAGCAATAAACGTGGATATTTTAAAGAAATTTTCTAGAGGACATTCACAGCAATAAACGTGGATATTTTAAAGAAATTTTCTAGAGGATATTCACAGCAATAAACGTGGATTTTTTTAAAGAAATTTTCTAGAGGACATTCACAGCAATAAACGTGGATTTTTTTAAAGAAATTTTCTAGAGGACATTCACAGCAATAAACGTGGATTTTTTAAAGAAATTTTCTAGAGGACATTCACAGCAATAAACGTGGATTTTTTAAAGAAATTTTCTAGAGGACATTCACAGCAATAAACGTGGATTTTTTAAGAAATTTTCTAGAGGACATTCACAGCAATAAACGTGGATTTTTTTAAGAAATTTTCTAAAGTTCAATAGTATAAAATGGAAGAAACTCGCACATTTAGCAAACTCCATTCTAAAGGTAAACATTGTAACCACCTTATAAGTAAGCTCCGAGTAGTATTAAATGGGTTTTGAAACTTAGCTTTTCTACAGATCCGTTTCAATGTTAATTTTAAAATTTTGTGATTTCCCCAAGAACATATTCTGGCAATGTCAATGAAGTTTGATGTTTCCCCACCCTTCAAATTTAAAGCTTTCCAAAAGTAAGCTAATTTCTCCCCGTGGTTGGGATCATAAAATGTGCAGTCATATGAAACTTATCTCGCCTTCTTTTCTCCTATGGTTTTATTCTAATTTTCCCAAGAAATTAATTTCAAATTCATTTCAAGTTCAACCCAGTTTAAATTAAAAGAAACTGAAATATAAAATTGGTAAAACAACATCTGTGGCCCGTCACAAACTAAACACCACTTGTTTAAAATTCCTAACATTTTCAACGAGACTGCATTTCTCTTTGACCATAAGTAGAAGCAGGAGGCAGAAGAGGCAGCAGCGAATGAAATTCTTTGGAAAAATGTCATCATGAATGAAGAAGAGAAGAACAAGACAAAGACCAAGACAGTGTTCCTTGGGCTTTTGTGTTTGATTAGCAATCTATTAACTTTAATTAACACCTTACACATATTTAAAAAAAGTTCTCTTGACGCATGGGTGCTTTTCATAAAAAACCCCAAGTTTTTTTTTTTTTTTGAAACTCTTCCCACGTTTTTCTTTCTGTGTGACACTTTTTATTCTTCTTCAGCATCTAGAAGATAACGATGATGATGAGAATACAAATCATCATCATGTTTATTTGTAGCTTTGGGATTGCTTTCCACATAACGACCTCTAAAACTTTAGGACCATTTTCGAAACGAAGAAAAATGTAAAGCATGTGAAATAGCTTTCTGAAGCCGAAGAATTCCAAACGTGTATATTGTCTGTCATTGACTTTGTTTTGTTTGTAAAGCCGGCTTAGATGATGAACCCATATAAAGTGAAGCAATCGATTGGTTGAGGGGGAATGGATGAAACCTGCTTTACAAAAAGGTTCTAAGCTTTATTTCGGCTGCTTATCTAGTGAAACAAATCTAAATGGCCAAGATTGAAGTCTCTGTGAGAGTGCGTGCCGAGTATGTTTGTGATGAAAGAATTTGGGCTTTGCCACCGGCTGACATTAAAGATAATTCATTAAAAATGCAAATTATATCATATTAAATGAACACATGCTTTTCTATTTTTTTGTCATCTTTTTGTTGTTGTTTTGGTTTTTGTAATGAATTTGAATTTTTTGTTTTGTTAAGAAATTAATAACAGTCTACTTTGTAGTTATATGGTGACGATGACATTTTGTTGTTATTTTTTAGATGATGATTTTTATACAAATATAAGGTGGTTAATTTTGTTAATTAGAATGACGAGGAGGATGGACCGTTAGTAGTAGAAAATGCATGTGTTAAGAACAAGAAGAATGGTAGGTTATGGCTTTGGGCGGGAATTGTTGCTTTTTTATTAAGTTCAGCATGATGCCTGTAATATGTTTTCATATTAAATTGTTTGTCGCTTTTGAACTTTATCATATTAAAAATTCATATTCCTAATAATAATAGCAATAAAGTAGACATAAGTGAGGTTAAATAGACAAGGCAATGGCAAAACAGCCAACACTCGAATGAACTCTGATCCTCACCATTTGTTTGTTCGCTTTTTTATTTTCAAAATAGATTAACACGCAAAACATTATAGAATTGCGCACGTATTGAAGTGAATAAAAAATGTATAGAATGAAAAATGGACGGTAGAATTTCAAAAAAAATGTTAAAAACACAACACTTGAAATGCTACAATGAAACTTAAATCGAAAAAACTACTATTGAAATTCCAAAAAGGCACACATACTCGTGCATAAGGAAGTTTTTGTAATTCTATTAAGTGGTATTGCATTGTAGATTTTAATGTTATTGATACCACCCAGCAAACCAAACTGTACGAAATCGGAAGGAATTAGTGATGCTGCTGCCGGCCTAAGTCAGGAAATTATTATAATGAAAAAATAAAAAAAAAACAGAAGAGAAGAATTCATATTTATTCTTCTCTTCTGTTTTTTTTTTTTTTTTTATTTTATTTATATTTAGCTCAACAGAAAATGAAAACCTGACACGGACTTAAGAATTCGGAACAAATTTGTCTGAGGATTCTTCCGAAATTGACAAGAGTTTTAGGACATCAGAAATTTGGTTTGCTGGGTAGAAGAGAAATACTAACAGAATTCGAAACGAATTCCCAAAGATT